>NC_140072.1:111682699-112282699 GCF_964194135.1 Talpa europaea | reverse complement strand
TTACCCTATCTAAAGGATAATGCAGCCCTGTATTTATAGAGAAACTCCCATTTACCATTGCATGCGGACTGTTCTGGTACTTTCTAGGAAAGGGCATGGTAGGAACATTTCTCTGGCACTTCAACATGCACATTAGTACAGAGAAAAATCTAGCTGCCCAGGTTCACTTCCAGTCATGGAGTCTACTGTATACAAAATTGAAGATTGCAGTAATGAATAAAACTGGTAATCTATAAATTATAGAGTATAAAAGAGAGCCGTTCAACCTTATAATGTAGAGTAAACCTTACCTTACACAATGTCACAAAACAAGAGATAACATGAAAAAAAATTCATTTTTCTATATGTACTTAGGGAATAATATTTTCATGCAAATAGATGGGAAAATAAAATTCTTATATAAACATATCAAAAACCCATTTTGCTTTTTATATTCCAACCATACATATTCTATGTATATAAATATATCTATATATAAATATATATACCAACATATTTTATATACACATTCCTAGACAACTTTTAGAATGTATAAAATTTACTATAGATATGCATTTACTTATGGATATGATTCTTGATCATAATTATTCTTGGGAATGTGAATTATTTTAAGAAAGGAAAAGTTATATCCAATCTAGGAAGATAGTGAAACACATTTCAAGATACTCTTTTTTTTTTTAAGAGAAATTATTTTTTTTTAAGCTTTATTTATTCATTTATTTATTTATACAAGATCTGGGATACAGACAGATGCACGGGGGGTGAGAGGATTCACCAGAGACAGAGCAGGGAACAGAACAGGCAGACTGACAAAATACACTGCTGAGGGGAGCAGCGGGTGAGACAGGAGAGGTCTGCCACCCCATGTGGGACCCTCGCTGGCTGGCCGGGATCGAACAAACACTGTAGAGGCTGTGGACAGCTTCACAGCGTGGCGCTCAACCACCAGCGCCACCAGGGGAGGCCCTCAAGATATTCTTTAAAGAAATCAAGGATAACCCCAATTTTTTTCTTTTGTCTCTTATTTATATTATTTCCTCCTTGGGTAATCACTGCTTATCTCAAGACAGGTATTTGGTAAATTGAATTAATACAGTGATTGAATACACTTCTTTTTCTGGATTCATTGTTTTCATTTTCTAGTTATTATATTTTCTTATAATTATAATCTATCTTTTGCCCTTTTTACAGTTTATATTTTACATTTACTCTACATTTACATTTACTCTATATTTTATATCTATTTAGGAAGTACAGTATATTAAAAGTGTATTTTATGAACTTGTGTGTCTGAAAAGAAAATTGAATTCCTTTTAAAACAAAACAAGTATTTTATTAAAGTGAAAAAAAGATTGTAAAGTTATAAAAGACAATGCCTCTGTATATGACATAATTTTAAGATATTTTTGACATAAGTTTACATTTCTATATAATCAAGTCATAAATATCTGGTAGCTTGATGGCATCAATAGGGTATTGAGTCTTTTTTTTCCATATTTTATTTTAGGCATCATTTTATTTTTAGGATTCATTTGTTTGGTTATTATGGATTTGGTAAGAAGCAGACAGTAGGTAAGAAGCATGAGACTGAAAGGAGAAATGGTGAAGAATTCATGGAGAGGAAGGCATATATATTTCTAGGCACAGTGATGTATTATATTAGGTTCAAAATTATTTCTTACTTGAATAGTGCTCACTAGCCTCTCTTTATATATATGTATATGTGTGTGCCTATGTATATTTGTGAAATCAGAAAATGTCCGCTGCACATTATATACATGTACACACACACAGTCCTCCAATAAATGAAGGAACGAGAATGAACACTCTGGTTTCCAGGCTGAGGTCATTGATAAAGGGTAAAGGAACTAAGCCTGTGGGAGAACCAGGGCAGAAGTTAAGGGTTCAGGGCCTCCCTGATGGTGCAAAGGGTTAAGCAATGCACTATGAAACAATCTACAGCCTCTGCAGCATGCATTCGATCCCTGGCTGGCCAGGGAGCAACCCACATGGCAAAACAGACCTCTCCTGTCTTGCCCGCTACTCCCTCAGCAGTGTATTTCAGTCAGTCTGCCTATTCTGTTCCCCACTCTGTCTCTGGTGAGTCCTCTCACCCCCCACATCTCTGGCCTATGGCCCAGCTCTTGTATTCATAAATAAATAAATCTGAAAAAAAAAAAGAAGTTTAGGGTTCAGCTAACCTGAGGATTTGACCTGCAGAGGAAAGTCAGCAGTAACTCAACCACCACCCTCCTGCATCACAGGTGGCAACTGACATGGGCAATAGAGGCTTTGGTGGGAAAGTGCCATGACCCTTTTATGTTTCCAGTGAGTACTTGAGCAATTTACCCTAATTAAAGAAAGGGTGATGCTAGAAACCAGAAAAATACTTTGTGATAGAGTACTCTTCAACTACAGATATATAAGTTATATAAACCACTTTAACATATTTCACTGATTTGGGTTTTTTAAATGTGCAACTCTTTGTCAACAAACTAAAAGGAGAAAAATCTAATCATTCAACACTGACTCTTAGTGAATCCATTATTTGGGGGATAAATTAAACAGGTTATTCTTCTCATGGGGGTTGGGTGGGGTAAGGTGAATGGATATATAACATACAAACACACCAAATAAATAGTCTAAGTTAAGCTATTGTTCCATTGGTCATATGAATGGTCATTAGATAAGTGCTGTGTACAAGGGTTCAAAATATTTATTTCCCTTTCCTTCCCTGGCTACTTTTAGTGATAGTTATTATCTGTAGTAGATCAGTCTTGCTGGTACAAGTAGAACAGTGTAAGTACCAAAGGAAATCTGTCACTGCTTGTTATTTTCTCAATCATGTGTGACAGAACTATGTTACTATTCTCCCCAATCTGAAATCGGTCTCCATTTAACTAGGAAAGGTTTCCTTGTAAATTGGCTTCTCTCACATTCTCCTGCTCACCATGGTTTTGGTGTCTGTCACTGAGAGACTGGCAGATATATCCCTGAAGGGAAAAATAGCAGCCTCTCACTTGGTAATGTTTTCTTCAACTTTTTTAGCTAATAATTCTTCCATTTTTTATGTTTTTTTAACAAAATACATATAACTTGTAAGTTTTTAATAATGTTGTATAGGGAGGAATTCAGAATTGACCATCTCTGTTAGTTATTCATAACACTGAAGACATTTAACCAGCCATTGTTTTTTTTTTTTTGTTAATTCAGCTCTTTATCAAGGCATTTTACCATCCATTGATATCTTCTCCCCCAATTTATAATATATTTACTTTTCAATAGAAGAGCCCTTTTATTTTGAATGAATGGCTGAAATTGCGTACAGATGCTGATTTTCTAATGTATCTAGAATATTTGTAGTGTATAAGTCAATTAAGTGTATGTGAAGCACATATCTAATACTGAGATTCTCTCCTGTGATTCATTCAATTTCCCTCTAGAAATTTAATATCTAATAATGAATTTTTTTGTAATTAAGGTTTAATTGCCAAGTCCTACAATTATTTGCATATATTGAAGTGCCATTTAACTGATCACTGTCCTATTGTAACACTGACTTTTTCCAACTTTTCAAAACTTGAAAGTAAGATTGTGATCATATCTAGAGTTATAAAATGAAATATCCAGAACAAGCAAATAAAGGAGAGTTGGACATGCTTGAATTAATAGTAAATAAATTATTATTTATTTCAATTTCCTCCACTATTTTCATAATATAAAACTTAGAAATTATTTGTTCAAATTTCAAGGATTAGTTATGTTCTCTTGAAAAATTTACTCCTATTTTACTAAATGACTTGCTTCCTAAGTAAATTTTATACAAACACACACACACAGTGAATTCTATTTGAGATTTTTTAGGTAAACTTTAGTGAGTTAATATTTTGATCAGTGTAGCATGATATGTATTTCTTATCTGTTAGATTTAACTTCTCTTTGTCTTGAAATTTAAACTGCCTTTCATAATTGGACAGCCATATACAAGAAAATAAGGCTTGATCACTATCTCATACCTTTGTCATTCACTCAAAATTCAAATGCTAAGGATTTGATTGACCAAATTTGAATTTACTGAGAACTGATAGGACAGTCTATACCTAAATCACTTTTGATAATCACAGAGGGCCTTTGTGCTTAATTTTCACCAATCTACATAGAAAGTAGAAGAGGTACCAAAAAAAGTGTGATTCCATCAGGCAATGGATATACAGTCCATAAATTTATTGTGTTCTCTCCCCGCCTTTGCAATTATCTTACAAGCTCTATCATATTCAACTTCTTACTTTCAAAATATAGAACGAATGCTTGATACTTAGTATGTATTTATTACCTTACTTTCTTACCATCCTATTAATAGAAAATCCTAAAATTGAATGAGAAAGTTTATTCATAGATCTTAAAACTGATAAAAACCTTTATGTGCTTGCCTACAATTTCATATTGCTATGTTTAAGTGTTCAAAATAATGAGTAAATTTTGCCATTATAGAGTTTCATCACTTAATTTTTAATGTTTTACCAATTGAGAAGTAAAATAACATCATAAATTGACTGGAAAAGCAAAAATGAACTCAGGCATGTCTGTAACAGATGGTGAAAACAAACTCATCATTGTTACCATTTTATCATTTCTCATCAAATTCATTATCGATTCTAACATTGTATTTGTAGCATGCTTCTCAGGAAGGAAAAAAAAATGGTTTAAATATTACTCAAGGGGAGAGAGAAATGCCTTTGATCATCTTTACATAAAAATAACAGAATTTGATTACTTGTACTTACACACACTTGCTGTTCACATTTGATAGATGGATAGATAGAGAGAGAGAGAGAGAGAGAGAGAGAGAGAGAGAGAGAGAGAGAGAGAGAGAGAGAGATAGATAGATAGAACCAAATCCTCCAACAGGTTGTATGGAAGACACAGGAGAAACACAGTAAAATACAATACGTAGAACTAGACAAGATTATCTCCTCCCCCCAAAGTAGTGTCTAGAAAATGATTGGATGCACTTAGAATTATTTCACTTGACTCAGAGCAATATAGAGTTTGCATCTTGCTTTATTGAAATCTCTTGCTGATAGAAAATAAGAACCATTGAAATGTACTAAAAGCAAGAGTTTTATATATTAATCTCTTAATGAAGCTAGTGATTTTTTTCCTGAAGATCTATGCCAAATAAGAATTACTATTTTTGTATAAATAACATAAAAGGCTTTTTACTTTCAGCTTTGAGTTTTGTTATAACCAATTAATTTTGTATTACACATCTTCCAGGTTATTCTTTGCCAATATAATAAGAATTCACATGTGAACTATCTTAGCAGTACTAACCCAAAATGAGTTTCCCACTTGAGGCTGCCAGTGTGAAATCTTCAGTACAACCAGGCAACCCCATGTGAAACATGTAAATAAATCACTGACTGCATCATATGGTTCAGGCTTTTAACAGCTCCTGGATACTTTAAGCACTTGTAGTTTCTCTATTTATTCAAAACATTTTCTGAATGTTTATTAAATCAAATGTTGGTACAGAAAATCAAAGAACAAAAGCTAAGAACTTTTTTGGTCCACTGGAGATACCAGCCCAGAATAGACTTGAGATTAGAAGATGATGAAGAAACTGATGAGAGGATATAATATTTGTTTCTTAAAAAAAAAATCTTTATTAAAAAGATCAGCATTACTAGATTTATTTGATGCTTTTCACAGATTTTTTTACAGAAATTTCACTATTTTTTTACAGAAATACCCATAACTCTCAATCATTAGGCATCGTACAGCTATAAACAAATGATAATACTTCCATTTGTCCTTTCCTTTTATTCTCATTTCTGTCACATTTACTCTCATGCAACAGTGATAGAGCATCATTAAGTCTGATTAAAGAAAGGAAAAGATGATTCTGTAATTGAATATGCTGGATTTATACAACATAGTCATAGAAGGACAGAAACAGACATAGAATCCCCCTTCCTGTTCCTAGTGCAGGGCACATTAATCCAAGTTTACCACTAGAGGGGAGGTTGTTTAACAAAGGAAGGGAGATACTAAACTCCTTTATATTTTATTTTCTTGCACTATGGAAAACCCACAAAGTTAGAGACATGTATACATAGCTGGTGGCCTACAGAGTCCTGGAACCTGGGGATTAACATTGAAATGCACTACCTAGTACAACAGAAACTTTTTTCATGTTATAAAATATTACTCACCATGTTGGGGACTGCTAATGGACAGGAGAGAAATCAGAAGTTTAAAGAAATTAATTAAAATAATTATGGAAATATAAGCAGAAACAATTAAGTCCTAATTTGGCTCTATGTATTTTGATGAATTTTAGATTCATATTAGAAAATAATTGTTGAATTCTCTTTAATAGCTTAGCAATTTGACAGGAGTTAGGGGGGTAAAATATAGCAAATGATCTTTGCTTTGTAGGATCTTTTGATTCTTTTTTTTTACTTCCCCAAAACATAAAGAAAAACATCTTATTTTTATAATAATATTGTCATTTAGTGACATAAATTTGGAGGGTATATATTTTTTTACATATCTGTATAAAAAGCAAGCCAATTTTTCCCATAGTGCTTTCAACAGATATACGTCTCCTCCACTTAAGGATTTGGATCAATGTTATGAAAAAAAAATCTGTGGTTATTGTCAAATATATTTGTATAAAAATTAGACAAAATAATGTTTTTTTATAAAGTTAAGCAAAATAGAACAGGTATTATACTTTTTGAATTTATGCAAGCTCTTAACTAATGTAAACTTACAAATCCTCAAGTAGGGAATATAAAATGCATTATTTCTCTATGCCTAAGCAATATTACTATTTAGGAAGAAGTATGTTGATAAAGTTTTTCCTTGAGACACATTTGTAATCTGAGACAATTATCTAAATCTTTGACTGCAAGTTTAGACAAATTACTCAGTTTTTCTAATTTTAATTTGTAACAGCTAGGTAATCATATAAAATTTTGAAGTGACCTCATATGACTGTAAAATGAAAACTTGCATGGAACCCCAAAGTCATAGAGTGTATCTCTGGACTATGGCTATAAACATAAATTTAATGCACTGAAATATTTAATAGTTAATACCACCTCTATCATTTAACATGTGATATTTTATGACTGATTCCTCTATCCCCTATGCTTTCTATAACTGAAATTAGCCTAAAATCTTGATTAGGCATTCAGATTAGACATTTTTGAAAAAAAATATAATCAACTCTAACAAATAAAATTACAGTGATGATACAAAGGGTGTAATGATATATACTTTGTGATACTAACATTTGAAGTTTGTTTTTTTTTTCTTTTTCTGTCAACTGATTTATTGGATAGTGTACAATTCATTGAGGTTTCTTATAATGAAGTGTAATAAACCCGATGGATATAAAAATATATACAAGTTTTATTTTATGACAAAATGAACTTATTTTATGGCCGGACTTAGTTTTCCATGTGAGTCAGAAGTTAAAGGATATACCATAATTATATTTTTAATGAAGAGATTAACACATTTTTCATTAGAGAAATTTATCTCTTGGCAACTTATACACTGCCTTAGTGATACTATAGAGGTGACAGAATATTTCCTCTCCTGGATGCCACAGGCATATTGCCAATTATTCTGAAGCCAAATATAACTTCATATGAAGCTTCAAGAAAGCAAATTATAATATGAAGTGGTGCCTATTGAAATGAGTTTATTTTTATAAAATTAGAATTTTAGTGTGATATGCAAACCTCTAAAGCTAAAATAAAATCCAAATACCCATCCAAAATATGATTAATTATAAGACTATAATGAAAAATATATAAGACTATATATATTGACTATATATAATCAAGACTATAATGAAAAATATATAATAGTACACTATCACTTGCCCAATAAACTTTATCCTAGATGTCCTGTCCTTAGGGAAACTTTTCTAATTATCCAGAAATAGTCATAGCTCTCTTGATCTGTGCTCTCACGTTATTTTTTAAGTTCTTATCAAAGTTAATTAAAAATTATTAAATCAATATGTGCCTTTAACTGTAATCTCCAAGGAGGCAGATGTTATGACCTTTCTGACCTTCACTTTATGCCTAACATCTCTATACCTGGCTATTCCTGTATTTTGTTGAATGAAAAAATCCTCAAAAAATATTTGACCTATCTAATTAAATTAAAAATATTTTATTTACATTTAAATTAAAAATATTTTATTTACATTTTTCCACAGAAATAGCAATCATCTAAGGGGACAATGGAAATAATTATAAAATCACATTTAGCAAATAGTAACTAAATGTCTTTTTTATAGCCTTTAATATTGTTACTTCCTAAATGCTATAGAGCAAACATCCAAATTTTCAAAGATGAATAAAATAAGATATTAAAGTACTCATTAAAAACAAAAAATAATATGTAAATTTTATTTTAGTTATATAACAGGTCCTTGAATCACACAGTTTTATTAAATTTGACAACCCCCTACCAATGTTTAACAAAAGGCTGTTAACCAGAACTCACTTTTGCGATGCCTCATTTTGTTTAAAATCACAGTTTCTTAGAAGCTATGGAAAATATTATGATATTGTATTTTAATATCTTCAAATAAAGATTTAAGTAAGCCCTCTTTGTCTTATTAAATAGTTGCAAGAATGGATAGAGTTAGAAGAGGCTATGCTAAATGAAATTAGTCAGAAGGAAAAATAAAACAAATACCGGATGGTGTCATTTGTATGAGATATAGAAAAAACAAAACTTGGGTCAGATAAAATCAAACTCAAAATCTAACCCTTGACAGCTAACTGTGGAGTAAAGCACCAGAGTAGGAGAAGGGGAAAGGGGAGGGACCAGAACAAAGAAGAAAGGGAGCACAAGTGTCTATGGCGATGGGCTGTGGATTTTTTGGTGGTGGACCCACCGTTGCAGCACTGCTTGAAGTAAACAATGATGAAACATCAGTTCAGTAAAATATATTTAAGTATTTGAATTTTAAGGGGAAAATTACTAGATTAGCTAGACTGTAGACTGTTCATGAGAAACTCATTAAATTTTTTTCTTAAATATTTATTTATGCATATAGGAACTGGGGTTGAAAGGATTCACCAGAGACAGAGTGGGGAACAGAACAGGCAGACTGACTGAAATACACTGCTGAGGGGAGCAGCGGGCGAGTCAGGAGATGTCTGCTGTGCCATGTGGGTAGCTCCCTAGCTGGGGATCCAACTCATGCTGCTGTGGAGAGCATCAAGTTATAGGTTGCATCTTAACCCCTTATGCCACCAGGGAGGCCAAGAAACTCATTTTAAATGTAAAGACACACATTAAAATTAGATGAATGGAAATATACCATGGAAATAATAACTCAAAGAAATTTGGAATGGCTATATATATCAAAATATTTTTGTTAAGAAATATGAGGTAAGGTAGGGTTATTTCATACAGATGAAAGAGTCAATTCATCAAGATATGTAAGATTTCTAAATATGAATTCTCCTAATAACAGCAGTTCAAAACACATAAAGTAAAGAATGATAGAGTTTTAAGAGAAATTTATAGATTTTAAATATTTATAGTAAAAATATTTTAAAAATTGAAATTTAAAAAACTAATAATAAGGGGTTATACTGATTTTAAGGTAATATATTTGACATATTTAAATGCCTTGGAAAACATAAATTGGGGCCTTCCTGGTGGCACAGGGGTTAAAGTCTCAGTGCCACCAAGCTATTGCCAGCCACTGCAACAGGAGCTCGATCCCTGGCCAGGAAGCTGACCCACATGGTGCAGCAGACCTCACCTGTCTTGCCTGCTACTGCTGTCAGCAGTGTATTTCAGTAGATCCACCTATTCTGCTCCCCATTCTCTTTGGTGAATCCTCTCATTCCCCCACCTCTGCCCTATACCCCAGTCCTTGTATGCATAAATAAATAAAATAAATCTTAAAAAAAAGAAAAACATAAATGACCATAACTTGCTCATGGAGAAATAGAGAATATAAATAACTCTACGTTTAGATGGTAATATTGTCTTTAATTTTTTCCATAATATACTCTTCTAATGTAGACCCCTCTGTACTCAGAGTGAAATGTAAATAATTGAATCTCTTTGTAACACAAAGTTTTCCACGTAAATATCTACCCCTAGATCTATCTGTCTATTTTGTATGTTTGAACTAAAATCCATATTTGAGAAATGAACAACATTTAATACAAATATTCTTTTACATATCAATTTCTTTATCCTGAACATTTTCTGTAGTAAAGATTTAAGATAACTTTATGATCAAATATTTCCTCAATTTAGAAAATGTATTGTGATATTGAAACTTCAGATTATAAACCTACGTTTCAAATATTTTTAAGTTGTATATTTAAGTGGCCCAAATCTAATTAGTATTTAAGGCAGATGGTCATTTGGCAGTACACCAAAGTTATAATTTAAATAAAGACTGTTTGAAAATACTAGTTTGAAGCTTTTCTGTTTTGTATGGCATATACTTCTTCTGATGGAAGATCAGAATATGTGATGAAGTGAATGATAAGCTAGGACATATGGTATGTATCTGTCCATTTTTTATGAAGTCATAAGAGTTTAATAATTGTGTTTAAATGCTTCAATTAGTCTCAAACTTAGCAATGTGTTATAGTATTCAATTTGTTTCATCATTTCACAATTATGGAAGTTATTTTAGTAACTGGTCTTTTCAATTAATTTCCAATAAAACTGTTCTGTATATTCAGAGAGATGGTAAAATATATCATGTAGTCTCAAGAACAGTCAAGTCAGATAGCTGGGGTTCATAGACTGTGCCAGCAACGTGTTAGAGCTTTGACCATGTGTTAATTTTTATATGCCATTTAATAGTAACTCCTGAGGTTATTTTGATGATTACATAAAATAAAGCACATTAGGGATTTAACAGAATGCATTTTGAAGATATTAAATGATTATTATTGTTACTACCGTTACTCTATCAACTATTCTGTCATTGCATCAACATTATGATACTAATTCTTCATCAGATAGTTGTGATAAGTATATATGGTGTCATTTACACAAATGGCATATTTTCCTTTTGCTTAATATACTACAAAATGTTCATCCCATCAGACAGATATCCCACAATGGACTTTAGAATCTTTGGTATTCAAAATATCAAGTAGTCCCTAAGCATTTGTGACTACTGCAACCGCTAGGTTTGCCAGACTTCCATATTTTCAACCCATAAGGAGTCAATTTGACCAAATGCTTTTAGGTATTGTATGAGTTAGCCAGTGTAAACAAGATCAGCAGGATATAAGTCACCTTTGTTGGCAGAGGGCCAGGTAGTTTGGGTCAATAGCCAGTGGTTTGCTCTGTCACTGAGAAGTCTTTAGCAGACTACAATGAAGTGACTCCCCTGCTCTATTACACCTAGGGAGATGGCTAAGAAATTGCTGAATGCTAGTCTCCTATTAGACCAATGGCTGACCACAATAAAAAAAAAAAAAAAAAAAAAAAACTCGAGAAATGCCCCTGTAATAGTGTTTTTTTTTTTTTAATTTATTTATTTATATATACAAGCACTGGGTACAGTCAGAAGCACAGGAGGGCAAGAGAATTCACCAGAGACAGAGCGGGGAACAGAACAGGCAGACCGATGAAGTACACTGTTGAGGGGAGCAGGGGGCCAGGCAGGGGAGGTCTGTGCACCATGTGGGACCCTCACTGGCAGCAGGGCATTGAAACAGCATCGCAGAGGCTGCAGGCAGCTTCACAGCCCAGCGCTTAACCGCTGTGCCACGGGGGAGGCCCTCTGTAATAGTTTTTCACAGCACTAACTAATGCAACATATTTCTGGGAGAAACACAGGGCATCTAGCATGTCTTAGTAGAAGCTGCAGTTGAGCTTTTCCTGTTTGGAAATAAGAAAATTCACCACCAGGCTATGAGAGACCATTTACTTCTTGTCTGTAAACAATGCTTTCTCTTTTTGTATGAAAATAACAATATCTTTAGAATAATGTTTTTTGATTGAGATCTTGTTTAGCTTCCAAGTTATTTTATTAATATCTCGGCTGCCATCCCCCCCAACATTATCATTATCATCATCATCACAAAAACCTTTCTAGCATTTATTGCCTTTAGGCATACATGTCAATACCATTTAATCATCATGAAAACCCAAAGTGGTTGGTATTTTTAATATTCCTAGTCTGTAGAAAAGAGAAGTAAAGTAAGTTATAAAGCCTGACTGGCAATTTGTGGTGTTTTCAGGAAAATAATTTTATCAGACTTTACAACTTTTATGAAGTGTTTGTTCTACCTCCAGATCAGCTGACATTAAAACATACTCCTGAACTATTAAAAGAGAAGGACTAACTCTTACAATTTGTGACAACTTGGAACTGAAGAGGATAACACTAAGTGAAATTGGTCAGAAGGAAAAATACAAATACCAGATGGTTTCACTTAAATGTAGAATATGAAGAAACAAAAAAGGGACAGGCAGTATCGAGCCCAAAACAAGCCCTAGAAATTTGACTGTAGAATTGAGGCTAATAGGGAGGACAGAGAGCATGGAGATCAAATTGTGAAGGATGCCCTATGGACTTTGGTGGGGGATTGTGGTTATCTTGGGTAATGGGTTTGGTGTGGCAACATATATCTGAAGAGGTATGATCCTATATCACCAAATCACATACAATGTGGTAAACCAATGTTACCTCAATAAAAAAAAAATACTTGAATTAAATAATACTATATATCCACACATATATGTACATACATATATATCTATATACATGCATATGCTATATATATGTGCTAAGTGAAATAAGTCAGAAGAAAAAGAAAATTATCAGATGATTTCACTTATAGGAGGAACATAGGGGAAACATACAAGGGATCAGGAAAAAAAAAGACAAAACTAGCAGTCAAATTATAAATTGGAGACATTAGGGGAGGGGAAAGGAAAGGGATCAACAGCAGGGAAGAGTACCAGAGTTTATGGTGATGGACTATGGGTGTCTTTGTGGTGGTAATTTTATGGGGAAAATACCTGAGGAGAAATCAAACATTGTACAAAACTGAACAATGATGTAAAAATATATAAACAAACACACACACATATACACACACATATGTGTATATCTGTGGAGGGTTTAGGGTGCTTTGGAGGGATAGATGTGTAATGACAGATATATGAGGAGGTATAATACTATGCCCCTAAATCACGTATGGTGTTATAAAACATTACCATAATAAAATAAATATAAATAAAACTTACATGTCTATTATTATCTAGCAATATAAATGAGCTGATAAGGACATAGATTATTTTTATTTTATCGCTGTGGAAAAGCAAAGTGTGTAGAGGTCAGCTGATGGACATCCAGTCCATTTTGTATGTGTGTTATATAAATTTTCTCCACTTATTCAGCACCAGCAAAGACCCTACAATCTACCCTTCATTACATTGCTCCTCTTTCTGTTGCTTTTAATGAATTGTACTCAGTCTTTACACTATTGATGGATTTTGAAAGTGTTCATTAAATGAACTGGGGAAATCTGCTTTAGCTATGAGTGCCCTTGCGATTATAGTTGAATATTTTACAGTATCATCTTTATATAAACGTACAAGGAAAATGTCTGCTTCTTATTGCAGAAGTTGTGTCCTTTTTTGGGGAATATATAGTTTTTTTCTCCTTTTATGAGAATGATGTAATTCTTCTGTATGAATGATTTAATTCAGACTTTCCAAATACCTTTTGAAGAAAGTCTCTTCTGGGCATTGTTAATAGATCACAAATTTTAAATTGTAAATTTAATTGTAAATATTATAAATAGGTAATAGGGGTTAAAAATTCCTCTCACTAATATGTAGGCTTAACAAAGAAGTTAATATAGTTTATCTTTTCTTGAGGGTTTTTTTTAATCTTACCTGATTAAGGAATTATATTTTATTATCAGTGACAATATTTGCCCAATATTCAATATAAGTGAAACTGATTTTACTCACCAAATTTTTCTTTACCCTAACTACTAGAAAGTAAATAGCTTAAGTCATGGCCCCATGTGAAGAAAGGTATAAGACCATGCAGTAATCTATTTTTGTTTTTCCTTTGCTCTGAATTTATCAGATATAATTTTCAACTGCAACTTACTTTCATTTTATGTATGCATTAAATACTTTCAATTATTAACTAAAAATAAATAATTGAAATTACCGTAAAGATTGAACTGATAACTTTTTTCTAATTATACAATCATACCTATTTATTATCACTTCTAGCCACCTAGAGCCCATGGCAACATAGTGATAGTCCTTAAAGATTCTTTTTTTGTAGAGTTTTAATTTATGGGCTATTGGTAGTTTGTTTTAAATGTTTGACTTTGCATAAAGTATACCATTGAGCCTAGTTGAGTAAAACTATTTCTCTAAATTATTTTTGTATTATAAGATTCTGAAACAGCCATGCATTATTAGGCCTATTGAATTCTCTTAAACATTTTCACTCACACTACAAGTTCACAAAATCAGCCTCAGGCACTGAAAAACTTAAAAGCCAGTCTGATAGTGTTTCTTACAAATATTCTTTGAATTTTATGACTTGTCTCCCACATGAGGCGTAATAGTTTCAATGTTCTAATTAGTACTTGTGTATATTGCTATTACTTTGTCTCTTTAATCACATTATTAAGACTGTTATGGAGATTCCTTATAGAATCACACTTTATAATAGTCTTTCTAATTTGAATATGTCCTTTTTTATGTTGTCTGATTCTGAAACATCATAAACTCTTTTTTATGGGTCCTTTGATAGTAGTCACTTTCCTTCTTTATGCTTGATTAGAATATACAGTACTAAGTAATAAAGAAATTTCCTGAAGCTTTAGAGTTTTAGCATCATGAAAAAAAAAATTCAGCTTCCTTTCCCTTGTGTTTTTATATTGGGACAAGAAAATGTATTTTTAAACCTGCACCTTTATAATTTGAATGCTTTATTGGGATATGTCAAAAAATTCTGCTGAATTGATATTTGTTATTTTTTAAAATATAAACCTAATTGTCTGAGCCCAGTCAACATTAAGAATCTCCTCTATAGATATTAATATTTTGTAAGCCAACATGTACTTTTTAACAATTAATATATTGATGCCCAAATACCACCACAGGTAGTGTGAAAATATATTTCTCAAATTTCCTAAGATGGGACTTAATGACTAGTCTCTGCCTTTATTGCTATCATTACTTTGAAAAAAAATTGAAAATAGAAAAAGAAATTGCAAAAGCTGTATTTGATGTCTTGACCCATATAAATTCCATAATTCAATATTTTCCAGTTTAGAGATTTGTAGTCATAAACATTCAAGTGATTAACCAGTCACTTGGAACAGGTCTTATATAATGTAACACAGACTTATTTAATAGATGCAGGAACAACTTTAAAGACTTATTCATGTTTTTTTCTTAGTTTAATTTTGACTTTTTAGACGGAATTACAACAATTTATTTTTCTGTGATTTATTTAATACCTTTTTTTGTTTTTCTTCTCAAATCTTTTTCCCCCAAAATCTTTATCTTAAAATGGTTTCAACCGCTGCCATGTGCTTCCCATTAACTCAGAAACATATCTGAAAATCCTGCTGTTATTGCAGTTGCAGTAGACATGTAGATTTTTTTTTTTTTTGCTGACCATAAAATCTGCTGGGATATAACATGTTCTATGCCTTTGCATTGCTTTCAAATGAAGCTCTATATAGAGTTGCTGGATACAATAAATAAAAATACAGTACTCTCAGTAAAATTTGCATTTCAGATAAACAGCAAATAATATTTTAGTCATAGCTCATGTTCTATATCTGAAATACAAATTTAACCTGGCATTTACATCCTTAGTTTGGTATAGAGAGTACACAGAAAAACTGTCGAAATAATGTAAGTATAAAGTTATTATATAAATGATACCAAGTTTGTCAAAATAAGAAACTCTCCTTGCCACCAGTTAACATATGTAATTTGTATTTACAGATTGTCAAAAGTGGTATTCTAAAATCAAATCTTAAAATGGGACCTTTGAAATCTAACACAATAACTTTCATTGTACCTAGTTACATCAAAGAATAGAGAGTGATAGCTCTGTACAAGATAAAAATTCTACCTAATCTCAACCAGAGACATGCTGAGTTTTAGTTGACCAAGTAGATGGTCATTTTACATATGGTTTAAGAGTGAAAGAGACAGGGGTCCCCTGGTGGCACAAGGAATTAAGTCTCAACACATAATTACCAGGTTAGCGCCAGCCACTGTGCTATGAGTTTGATCCCCTGCCAGGGGGCTAACCCAAATGGCACAGCAGACCTTTCCTGTCTCTCCCACTGCTCCCCTCAGCAGTGTATTTCAGTACAGCTACCTTTCTTCTACCCACTCTGTCTCTTGTGAATCCTCTCACCTTTCCTCCACCTCTGGCCTACACCCCATTTCTTGCATGCATAAAATAAATAAAAATAAATCTTTAAAATAAAAAAATGAAAGAGAGAAGGATCAACAGACCCAACACACAGCAGAATTTAAAAACAACTAATCACCAGGAAAAGTTACCCAGTTAGCATCAAAAAGGACAAAGAAAGCCATCAACAGATGTAGTTTCTATATATGGTTTTATATCCAATTACAGAGGTGAAAATGTCTGTCAAAAAAAAAACAACTGATGGGTAGTAAAGGAGCTAAATTTACAAATTACACATGCCTGGCCCTACCCTTGCAGGTTTTGTTTTTATATGTCTAGTAGGACAGCTATAATTTTGAAACGTATCAAAAGAAACTCAGTTGTGCAATTGAGACTAAGATTTCTGGAAAGATCTGCTTTGTTTAGAACATTGGTAGTCATAGTATAATTTGTTTCCTTAGTGTGTTACTTCTACTTTAGGATTCCTTATTAAATGATAATATTGTACACCCCATAGACATGTATAATTCAATTTGTATATACATGTGTGTATTATACATGAGATAAAGTTTCGTTATTTGCAACTTTATTTGCCTTCATTTGTTGTTTCATGAAGAAATTATTTGTGTCAGGCCAGCATCTTTTCCCAGATTCTCCTTAGTTAAAATGCACAAATAAAATATGCTCTGAGTTCTTGCATATATTACCATAGCTGTCTTTCACAATGACAGGTAAATATTATCTTGACTAGTTATAGGGCTTTAGATTTATGACCTGTTCTTTCATTGGATGGTAGATACTACTTCATTCTCATCTTGCTTCCAGTGTTAAACACTTAATGCAAATTCATTTGTTACCAAGTATTTCTTTCTGTTTAAAATACTGTAGAAGAATCCCTTTACACATAGATTTCAGGGCTTGTATGAAGTTATATTCTAACAAGTTTTTAAATTCTCTATATTGAATCAGAAATCATTACTTTAGAATAATCTAACTAGGTAATATTTATGTACCCAAGACAGAAGAGAAAATTGTATTTGAATTATGTTGATTATATACTGTAGAGTTTAGAATAAATATTTAATGAAAAGGCTGATTTTTACCTGAGAAAGCCAGCTGGCCTCTAAAACTAGTTTACACATGGTTGCACCAAATGGGAAATTCACCATTGTCCATATTTTCAGTCTCAATACTAAGGAAATTATTGTTGTTATGGACCAAAAAGTTGAGCAGGCCCCTAGACAGTGCTTCAGATTGTTATGTCCAGAAATCATGATGTATAAAACAGAACATATTTGTTTTTTAATTTATAATAAGTGGTAGAATAAATGGGACCACGATGTATTGGAATTAGCTTAACCATCATATTCTTCTCCCTATGGCCAAATCACACTTAAAGTCAAATTATCCAAAGGTCAGGTAATGAGTACTCATTCAAATTCAGAAATATTTTTTGAATGTTTGTCATATGCTAAATGCTATGTCAGTTGTTGAAGATAAAGCATTAAACAAGATATTAATAAGTGTGATGGCTGTGATTAGTAAGCTTATACACTAATAGGAATGGTGGATATTTTACAATTAATAGATAAATAAATGCCATTACTGGGACAAAGAAAGTGTTCAGAGAGCAGAAAACATGGGGAGCTAATATAGTTTAGAAACAAAGATGGTATGCCTTGAGAAGATGATGTTTAAGCTAAAATCTAAAAATGGTTGATTGGGTGAAGAGATTGAAAGAAGCAACTTAGAGTCTTATGTGCAGAACCCAAGGTGGAAAAGCCTTGACTGTCAAGTTACTGGATGAAAGTGCCTATGCTTGACCTTTGGAAGCAAAAGGAATAGGGCCTCCCTGGTGGCCTAGGGGTTAAGTCTCAGCACCGTCACCACTATGACCTGAGTTCAATCCCCCGCCAGGGAGCTAACCCACATGGCACACCAGACCTTTCCCATCATGCCCGCTCTTCCCCTCAGTGGTATCTTTCAGAAGATTCTGTTCTGTTCTGTTCCCCACTCTGACTCTGGTGAATCCACTCACCCCCCTTAACTCTGGCCTATACCCCTGTTCTTGTATGCATAAATAAATAAAAATAAAGCTTTCAAAAAAGAAAGCAAAGGGGATAATGGTGAGAGATAAGAAGTCCACAAAGAGTACAGATCACACAGTGTCTTCTAAGCAAAATAAATTTTGTATTCAGGGAAATAAAAACATGTTGAGCTGTTTCAAGCTATTGAATGATTATCATCTGACCTTTGTTTTACAAATGGAGTAGATTATGACAGAAGAGATAAAGATAGCAAAAATCTTGAGATATATTAAAATTTAGAAATCACAGAAATTGGTCATGAATTAGATATGAATACTAAATAAAGAATAGGGAAAATATGAAGTTAGTGGTGATTAGTTTGAGCAAGTGGATGTCTGGGATAGTCATTTAAAACTACAGAAAATGTAGAATGTAGAAGAGATAAGAAGAGCAGATATATGAAGATTCTAATTTGGGGGTTGCTAAGGTACAAATATGGGTAAAATATAACTGGATGACATTCCAACATATGTGGAGATACTGCTATTTCAAAGTGGTTGATCTTCATTTCAAGTAACTGCAAAGAGGATTATCATTCCCCACATTGTTTGAATCCTCTCTCACTACTTTATTTTTCTCATTAGAATATGAAAGTAGATGAGAGTGTGTGTGGGGGGAAGGTGGTGTTGGTAGAGATGAGCACTTGGTTCAGGAGAAGTTAGATGGTAGAGCATGAAATACGTGATGTAGTCAGTCAGAGAGGAAGCTTACAAGAAAGTTTTGTTAACACTTCAGGAAAATATTAAATGCCTATAAGAAGATGGTGATAGTGAACATAAAATAATTCCAAAATTTCCTATTTTCTGACTTTGTTCATCAGACAGGAAAGTGGATCTTTTACTTTAACATGAGATTAGAGTATTATGGGCAAATCTGTGATACAAAGAAAGAAATAGGGATTTAAAGCTATAGTAAAAGGAATGATCAAAGAGCTATATTAGTTAAGATGCCATTTTTTAAAAGATTTATTTTATTTATGCATACAAGAACTGGAGTGTAGGCCAGATGTTTAGGGGGTGAGAGAATTCACCAGAGACAGAATGGGGAGCAGAACAGGCAGATCTACTGAAATACATGGCTGAGGGGAGCAGTGGGCAAGACAGGAGAGGTCTGCTGTGCCTAATGTGGGTTAGCTCCCTGGCTGGGGATGGAACTCAGTCCATAGTGGTGATAGCGCTAAGATTTAACCCCTGCACCACCAGGGAGGCCCTGAGATGCCATTTTAACTATTTAAATAATGAAAAAGAAAATAATTTGTTTAATTAAGACAGGTTCCCCCCCCCCCTTATTGCTGAACAGTTTAACACAGTCCAGAGTTAACATAACAATTCCATTCTGGAGGTATCAGATTGTTTTCTGACTTTGTTATGCCAACACTGATGCAACTTCTGTATCATGTTCTAAGAGGTATACACAGCTCCTGCCATCACATCTACCTTCTAGACAGAAGGAAGGAAGTAAAGGGGTAAAACTGTTGCTTTTCAACTATGTATACAAGTTAGAACTTGACATCAGCTTCTGTCCATTTCCCATCGGACAGGACAAAGCTATCTGCCCACCTCTAGCTGCAGGAGAACCTACAATATGTAATACTTTTGTGATTGTCAATTTACCTAAATATACCTATTACTAGAAAACAAAAGAAAAGCTAGTAGTTTCTACTACAGGGTAGAGTTCAGAAAGTATGAGAGGAGAGAAACTACTTAATTGACAGCCCTGTCATGTATTTATTTGCCACAAATTTCTTTATAGAAAAGCAAAACAAAACAATATGGATTTAAGGTATAGATGTTTCACAGTAAAGGGTTAAATGAGTGGGCTTCTAATGATCAAAACCTCGTCATTCCAAAGAAAGGAATAACTGATTATAAATGATGTTTATTTTGTAACTTTGGTAATGATGCTTATTTTGTAATTTATTTTGCATAAATTCTGATAAATTTTAAAAATGTCATTTTGACATATTGAGTTTTTTAAATCATGGAAACAGTTTTGGTTTGTTTCTTTTCTGAGATATATATTTTTGTACCTTGACATTATTTTTGTTTATACTTTATTTAACAACAGAACTGTGGATTAATGCATAACAGGACTGAATTATTAGTACATGATCTAGCCTCAAAGGTTAATGAAAATATAATTAGTATTGCTTGTGCTACATGTAGCTGAAAAGAATCGTAAATCCTATTAATCCTTCTTAGTTCAGAAATTATTGACCTGATAGGCAATAATCTCTTGGCTTTATTGTGTCAATTTAGTACAGTGTTTGAACTGTGTCCTGAGCTAAAAATGCTTCCCCTTTATTTCCGTGATTTAAAGAAACAAAAAATATATTTTATTGAATAAAATATACAAGGAATTTTTAAAGAATGTCTACATGTAAATATGTATTTATGAACAGACATATATACATAACTATTTTGTATACTATTTATGCAAACTATTTTGTTATATAATATTTGAAATAAATATAAAGACATTCTAAATTTCTGAGCATAATAGATTAGAGATTCAAACATAAAATAATTAAGGGTTATATTTTGTTATACTGAAGCAAATTATAATAGGACTATTCAGATTTGAGGATTTATTCAATTAATATGAAAATGACATATTGTTGTGAAATTAATATAAACTTGGGAGAAAGACCATGGACTTACATTCTAGACTTTCCCACTATCAGCTCTTTATCACTAGATGTGTTTTAAAACATCACAATTTCTCATTTGTGAAAGCTGATAACAGGTACCATGACTTTTTTTGTTGTGGGGATTGATTTATCATCATATCAGACCCTCAATCAATACTACTTTATTTTTTAAATATTTATTTATTTATGCACACAAGAGCTGGGGTACAGGCCAGAGATGTAGGGGGTGAGAGGATTCACCAGAGACAGAGTGGGGAACAGAATAGGCAGACTGACTGAAATACACTGCTGAGGTGAGCAGCGGGTGAGACAGGAGAGGTCTGCTTCATGTGGGTTTCTCTCTGGACGGGCGGGGATCGAACTTGTGATGCAGAGGCTGCAGATTGCTTCATAGTGCGGTGCTTAACCCCTTGCACCACCAAGGAGGCCAATCAATACTATTTTAATATGAAGCCATTGAATGTGCATTGCCCTATGTATCTCTTTAATGTTCACTTAATATTTATAGGACAGTTTTTCTCTAGCTATTACTGATGCTTCTTAGTATGTTTTATGATGGGGTTTTATTTTTTTAAATGTGTGTGTATCTATCTATCTATCTATCTAAAATTTTATTGAAGTATCATTGGTGTACATCACTTTCAGCATTTTCTTAGTATAGAGCATCCCCTTCTTCAAGGTACAGTCACTATATTGCACCTACCATAGTCCATTCTGCTTTCTCCCCACTTTGTCCTAGTCCTTCTCCTTCCTGTTTCCACTTTGGATGCCTCAGTGTATGGTCAGCTTTCAAGGGTTGATTGGGTTGATTTTTTTTTTTAATTGAGGTAACATTGCTTTACATTGTTGTTGGTATTTTGGAACTATAGGATCTTCCGTCAGGTATAGCCACCAAAGTGTACCAATCCCCAAATCACCCATAGTCCTCATGATCAAGTGGTTGTTTTATATAAATGTGTATGTATGTATATATGTATGTATATGTACACATACACACAATGGACTATTATCCAACTTTACTCAACAATCAAAAAGATAAATACATATCATTTGTGCCAATGTGCATGGAGCTGGAAATGAATAATGCTAGGTGAAATAAGGCAGAAGGACAAAAATAAATACCAGATGGTATCACTTGTATGTGGAATATAGAGAAATCAAACTAAGGATCAGATAAAGACAAGCTATGATTTTTTCTAATGCTATTTTGACTTATTAAGTTCTGTGCTTTATATATATATATTTATACACATATATATTTATAAATATATATAAATATATAATAGAATGATTAGAATTCTTCAAATTCATTTTTATCACATACCACTGAAGTAATACTTCCTTAACATAATTTGTTATCAGATTACATTCAATAGTTTAATCTGTTAATAGTAATGAACCCATATTTTCTATATTTAAGACATTTAGCCGTACTATAAACTAAGTAATATTTATTTAACTTATGATAAAAAAGATACTAAAAGGATAGATTAACACTAATATAGTCTATAAAATTATTATGCCATAAACTCAGACTTTTATTAACTTTAATTGAAAATCTTTTGGTTGTAAATTTTAGAAATCCAACTCAGTCTTCCTTATGTTGAAGAATTAATTGCTATAGTCATGTTACTGGCAAGTTCACAAAAATATAATTAGTGATAAGAGGCAAATATTAAGGAGAATTATGATTGGTTCAACCACTATGTCTTAAAATTAACGGGTGGCTTGGTTGGACATAGCTAGATCCTGTGACTTTATTTACTGAGCGGAATATACAAGAATTAGAGAAGAGTATATTCCCAATTGAAGGCACAATGAAAAATAAATGTTTTCTCTTCATGGAGAAATCACATATCCTGCAATATTCCATTGACACTGTGTAACAAAACATTGCATCATCTCTGATTATGGAATAGAAATTTAGAAATTTTATTCTTTGGAAACTGGAATAATTCTCCCATTCAATTATTATGATATATGTATATATATAAATATATATTGCTGCTAAAACATAATCACTACAAATGTAGTCACACTTGGAAAGGACCACTACACCCCTGAAAAACAGTATATATAATGCATTATGTTGTCCAATTATTTAAAGGTGGTTTGATATATGGATCAGAGAAGAGGTCCTACATTTTTATTAATAGACACATGCACACATGATCCCACACAAAAATTAAAAAGTAAAATGTCTTCCTGTTTGCATGGGCTAGACAAATATCTTTGTCTGGCCAGGTATAATTTCTAAAAGGATGGGCAGAAATCCAGAAAAAAATTAAAATAAAGATATACTACCCTAAAAATAAGACACATGAAACTCTTGGGCACCATGTGCAATGTTCATTAGTGTCAGGCAATTTTTTAATCACTTTTAAAGTATTAACTCACTTAATTTTAAATGAATCCCAACTGAACATTATCCTTCAGATGAGGAAAATAAGGCACACGAAGTCTAAAAATATAAAGAAAAAAATTTAATTCTCAAAGCTAGTAAGTAACCAAAGTAAGACTTAAATCCACCCCATCTGAGTCCAGAATCCTTGCTTTTGAAAACACTATGTATAAGTTTTAAAGATGTAAATAAGTTATTCCTTGCTTATGAAAGTGGAAATTTTAAACAAAGTATAATGTAATGACAAGTATGTGAATTACATATGGTTGAGGTAGAGAAAGGAGGTGCCTCTGGAAATAAAAGGCAAAGGCCCCTAGAAATATATACTTTTTGCTCTTTTTTTTATATTTGTTAATCTCTTATTTTATATAGAGAGCTGATCTCAGAAAAAAATAATATTTTATTTCTACTATTTCAATACACATTGAAATAGCCCCAACTATAATGTACTATTTAAAAATGTCAAGAAATGAAGGCCTACAATGATTTACAAAAAGAAGTACAACTTACTTGCACAGACACACTCTAAGGAAAAAGTTATGGACAGCTATTTCCTGACTAAATTGGATCACAGTATAACAAGGAAATTTTTAAATAGCACTTGCTATTTCTTTAAGTGTTCTGAATTTATATACCGCATTAAAATATTTTACCATAATGTCTAATTCTGTTGTCTCTGATTCACTTGGGTAGTAAACTTTCTTTTTTCCTTTATTTATAACATGTTTACTTTAAGTTATTTTCTTATAACCTTTCCTAATTGGAGAAGTTATTTTAACAGTTGTTTGTAAAATAAACTCAACTATTCATGTATAGTAACCAGTAAAACTAATTGACAATCTTTCTGTCACAGTTGATTTCAAACATCTCTGTAATGAATCCTTTGGATAATTAAATGAATAAATCCTTAGCAAAATAAAAGTAACAGCAATTACAAGGCAAATATTAGGTAATTCAGCACAGACAAAGCCAAAAAGCTTCAGTGAAAGAATTATTGAATAAATTGTTAAAAATCTAGAAAAATTTATTAAGAACAAAATTTATGTAAATACAAATAAATGCTAGTATTTCAACTTCTTCCTTTTTGTAGCATGCTTAAAATTCTAAATTAATGGTTAGTTATGAAATGAAATATATGCAAGTGAATGAAATGCATAAAAATGAAAGATGCTAATATGAAATAGGAATTTTTTAATGAATGTGAAGTAAGAAAATATTTAAAATTTTAATGTGGGCCAGAGTTTATACACATACACATACCTAGTATTTTTACTTGTGTGATAGGAAATATTTTATCTTACCTTATTTTAATAACATTTGATAACAACAATGCTTTGGTGACATACTCATTACTAAATAAGAAGGGGTAGGAAAGTTCTGCAAAGCAATTTAAACATCATAACTGATTCCTTATTAGAATAGACTACTATAGTTCCACACAGTAGCCAGACCACTTGCAACCTGTAGAAGGTAATTGCCTTCTCTGTTAAGCCCCAACCAGCCAAGTATGCCACCTGCATGATTTATGCTTTCCAAGAAGAAATGCTGACCCATTTTTTT
Organism: Talpa europaea; assembly: GCF_964194135.1. Lineage (NCBI taxonomy): Eukaryota > Metazoa > Chordata > Mammalia > Eulipotyphla > Talpidae > Talpa > Talpa europaea. The sequence goes on along the minus strand of NC_140072.1, from coordinate 112,257,560 downwards.
TCTTCTTTACATGCTATATTTCAGCTGGGGCATTTTACAAGGAAAAAATGTAACCATCACAGCTTGCATTTACAACTGAAAACAAACCAACCAATCTAGAATACTATCAAGTAATACTAAATCCATTTGCACAACTTCAGTATTTTCCTTAAAAAGTAGACTAGCTTCCCTTCACACTATAAACTGAACTGAGAAGCATTTCACTTTTCCTTTATGTATTCATCTCTCTCTCTCTCTCTCTTTCTCTCTCACTCTCTCTCAGTCTCTCTCTCTCTCACCCACTCACAGCCACACACAGAACACACACACACACACACTACACAGTAAAAATTATTTTTACCTTAAAAAAATACTTGCTGGTTATGGAATTTTTTTCTTTTTCCTTTTTATTATGCTGTGCTTATAGACATCCACTCCTTGTCCCCTTAAATTATGGTCTATCTCTACAGTTGTGGCAACCATGGAAATGCAGGTCCCCTGGCAGGGGAGCATAGATGAGTGATGGGCATTTATATTAACTGAACAGTCATTTTATAACCATAGAAGCAAAAGTTATATGCTAAATGATGGAACAGAAAGATAAAAGTAGTTTGGGTTTTGTATCCGACACTTGAACAGATGTGTACTAGTTGTATAGTCTGCTGAATTCTGGATTTCTAGCATTTTAACAACATGAAAGAACAATCAGGTTAGAAAATTTTTTTATATATACACTTTTTACTTGACACCAAATTATAATATGTAATATATATGTATGTGTTTGTGTATACACACATACACACACACTAGTGAAGGGCATCATCTTTTTTTTTTTTTTTTTTTTTTTTTTTTTTTTATAGAGGCATGCTTTATTTATTTGTTTGCTGGTTTGTTTGTTTGTTTTGTTTATACATGCACTGGGTACAGTCAGAAGCGCGGGAGGGTGAGAGAATTCACCAGAGCCAGAGCGGGGAGCAGAGCAGGCAGAAGGACCGAAGTACACTGCTGAGGGGAGCAGTGGGCGGCAGGAGAGGTCTGCGCCATGTGGGACCCTCCTCTGGTGGCCGGGGAGCAGCCGGGGATCGAACCGGCGCCGCAGAGGCCGCGCGCAGTTTCGCAACCCAGCGCTCAACCGCTGCGCCACCGGGGAGGCCCCAAGGGCATCATCTTTTAATTAAAATTTTTAATCCACACTTCCCTCAAAAATGAGGAGATAGAGTAATTCACTTGTCATAATTTAGTTTTTGTAAAGATAACAAAGACAAAAAATAAAATCAAGCAACATTGACCAGAATTGGGAAGGTATAATTCAAACACTTAAAGCCAAAATCTCAATCAACAGACTTCTATTTCTAACGGTAAGAATAATTATTAAAAAATGAAATCAGATTATGTTGCTCCTCTTTTCAAAATCTTCTACTGGCTTCATATCTCACTCTCCATAAAAACCAAAATCTAACCAGTGACCTATAGGACCCAGTTGATGTACCCACTCTATTAACTCTCTGATGTCATAACTCATTTCTTTTTTTTTTTAATCTTTTAAATTTATTTATTTATTTATTTTTAATTTATTTTTATTTTTTTAATATATTTTTTTACATCATTGTTCATTTTTATTTTTTTTCTGACCCCAATCCCTCCCCTCCCGCCCCCCACCCCCCAAAAAGTGTCTCTGGTTCATAGTTTTTGTTGATTTTGATTTTCACTTTCTTATAGTTATTCATTTTCCTGGTCCCTTATTTAAGTTTTCTAGATTCCTGCTATGAGTGAGACCATCCGGTATTTTTCTTTTTCTTTTTGGCTTATTTCGCTGAGCATGATCCCTTCCAGCGCCATCCATGTTGCTGCAAATTGCATGTGTTTATTTTTTTTGAATGCTGAGTAATATTCCATGGTATATATGTACCACATCTTCTTGATCCAGTCATCTATTTTTGGGCATTTGGGCTGTTTCCAAAGCTTAGCTATTGTAAATAGTGCTGCTATAAACATAGGGGTGCAGGTGTTCTTTGGAATTGATGTTTCTGTGTTCTTTGGGTAAATACCTAGGAGTGGAATTGCTGGATCATTTGGAAGCTCTATGTTTAGTAGGTCCAGAAATCTCCACACAGCTCTCCATAGTGGTTGGACCAGTTTGCACTCCCACCAACAGTGCAGAAGAGTTCCTTTTTCTCCACACCCTCGCCAACATTTGTTGTTGCTAGTTTTTTTAATATGTGCCATTCTCACTGGTGTAAGATGGTATCTCATGGTAGTTTTGATTTGCATTTCCCTGATGAGAAGTGATGTTGAACATTTTTTATATGCCTGTTGGCCATTCGCATTTCCTCTTCAGAGAAGTTTCTTTTTAGCTCCTCTGTCCATTTTTTGACTGGATTATATTCTTTGTTGTTGTTGAGTCTCATCAGCTCTTTGCAGATTTTTGTGATCAGTCCTTTATCATTAGTGTTGGGTGCAAAAATGTTCTCCCAGTTGGTGGGGTTTCTCTTTGTTTTTGTTATTGTCTCTTTTGCTGTGCAGAAGCTCTTTAATTTGATGTAGTCCCAGCTGTTGATCTTTGCCTTCACTATCACTGCTTTGGGTGATGTGTCTGTAAAGATGTCTTTGATATGCAAATCCCGTAGTGTTTCGCCTATATTTCCTTCTATGTATTTTATGGTTTCAGGTCTCATGTCTAGTTCTTTAATCCATTTTGAGTTGATTTTTGTATATGGTGTGAGGTAGTGGTCAAGCTTCATTCTTTTGCATGTAGCGACCCAGTTTTCCCAGCACCATTTATTGAACAAACTTTCTTTGCTCCAATGCATAGTCTTTGCTCCTTTGTCAAATATTAGTTGACCATAAATCTGTGGGTTTATTTCTGGATTTTCTATTCGATTCCATTGGTCTGTATGTCTGTTCTTGTTCCAATACCATGCCATTTTGATGATTATGGCTTTGTAGTAGAGTTTGAAGTCTGGGAGTTTGATGCCTCCATTCCCTTCTTTTTTTTTCAGGAGAGCTTTGGCTATTCGGGGTTTTTTGTGATTCCATATGAATTTCATCAATAATTGTTCTATTTCTTTGAAGAATGACATTGAAATTTTGATTGGAATACCATTGAATCTGTATATTGCTTTTGGTAGGATGGCCATTTTAATAATGTTTATTTTCACAATCCATGAGCAGGGGATGTTTTTCCATTTCTTTGTGTCTTCTTCTATTTCTTTTAACAGTGTTTTATAGTTTTCTTTGTATAGGTCCTTTACCTCTTTTGTTAGATTTATTCCCAAATATTTGATTTTTTTTGTTTCAATAATAAAAGGGATGTTTTTTTTGATTTCTTCTTCTTCAGATTTATTGTTTGTATATAGGAAGGCTACTGACTTTTGCGTGTTGATTTTGTATCCTGCCACTTTACTGAACTGATTGATGAGTTGAATTAGTTTTTCTGTGGAGTTTTTGGGGTTCTCTATGTATATTATCATATCATCTGCAAAGAGTGATAGTTTGACTTCTTCTTTTCCTATTTGGATTCCTTGGATGTCTTTCTCTTGTCTTATTGCTCTGGCTAGGACTTCCAGTATTATATTGAAAAGCAGTGGTGAAAGTGGACATCCTTGTCTTGTTCCAGATCTTAATGGAATTGCTTTCAGCTTTTCACCATTGAGAATGATACTGGCTGTTGGCTTGTCATATATGGCCTTTATGATGTTGAGGTACGTTCCTTGTATCCCAAGAATTTCAAGGGCTTTTATCATGAATGGGTGTTGCACTTTGTCGAAAGCTTTCTCAGCATCTATTGATATTATCATATGGTTTTTATATTTCTTTTTGTTGATGTGTTGGATAACATTGATTGATTTTCGGATGTTGAACCATCCTTGTGTCCCTGGAATGAATCCTACTTGGTCGTGGTGAATTACCTTAGGATACACTGTTGGATTCTGATAGCTAAAATTTTATTGAGGATTTTTGCATCCGTGTTCATTAGGGAGATTGGCCTATAGTTTTCTTTTTTTGTGTTGTCCTTGTTCGGTTTTGGTATTAGTGTAATGTTGGCTTCATAGAACGTGTTGGGTATTATACCTTCCTTCTCAATTTTTTGGAAGAGTTTGTGAAGGATAGGCACCAATTCGTCTCTGAATGTTTGGTAGAATTCATTTGTAAATCCATCAGGCCCTGGGCTTTTGTTTTTGGGGAGGTTTTTGATTACCATTCAGTTTCGCTAATTGTAATTGGTCTGTTTAGGTGTTCTATTTCTTCTTTATCTAGCTTTGGGTGATTGTAGAGTTGTAGGAATTTGTCCATCTCCTCTAGATTGTTGAACTTGTTTCCATATAACTGTTCATAGTAGTTATTAATTATTCTTTTGATTTCTGCTGTGTCCGTTGTGATTTCTCCTCTTTCATTTATTATCCTATTTATTAGTGCTTTCTCCCTTTTTGCCCTTGTGAGCCTGTCTAGGGGTTTATCTATTTTATTTATTTTTTCGAAGAACCAGCTCTTGGTTTCATTGATCTTTTGGATTGTTTTTTTTAGTTTCGATTTCATTTATTTCTGCTTTGGTTTTTATTATTTCTTTTCTTCTACTGGTTTTGGGGTTTTTTTGTTGTTCTTTTTCTATATCTTTGAGCTTCAAGATTAGGTTGTTTCTTTGAGTTCTTTCTTGTTTCTTGATGTGAGCATCTATTGCTATATATTTTCCTCTTATTACTGTTTTTGCTGCATCCCATACATTTAGGAAATTGTTGTCCTCCTTGTCATTCAATTCAAAGAATTTTTTAATTTCTTCTTTTATCTCCTCTTTAGTCCAGTGGACTTCCAGTAGTGTGGGTTTCAATCTCCACGAGGTAGGAGAGTACCTTGCCTTCTTTTTATGGTTTATTTCTAGTTTGATGCCTTCATGGTCAGAAAAGATGGTTGATATGATTTCAATCTTGGTGTATCTGTTGATGTTTGTCTTGTGCCCCAGTATATGATCGATCCTAGAGAATGATCCGTGTGCGCTTGAGAAAAATGTATACTCAGATTTCTTTGGGTTTAGTGTTCTATATATGTCTATTAAGCCCAAGCACTCTAGATCCTTATTTAGAGCTTTAGTGTCTTTACTTATTTTTTGTCTTGTGATCTATCCATTGTTGATAGTGGTGTGTTGAAGTCTCCCACTACGTATGTGTTTTCTCTGATGTCTGTTTTCAGAGATGCCAATAGTTGTCTGATATATTTTGGTGCTCCTTCGTTTGGTGAATATATGTTAATGAGTGTTATTTCTTCTTGAAGTATTGTCCCCTTGATCATAATGTAATGACCACTGGGGTCTCTTTTTATCTTTTTAAGTTTGAAATCTGTTTTATCTGATATGAGTATAGCTGTTCCTGCCTTCTTTTTTGGTCCATTTGCTTGTAGAATTGTTTTCCATCCTTTAACTTTGAGTCTATTTTTATCTTTTGCAGCTAAATGTGTTTCCTGGAGACAGCAAAAGGTTGGGTTTTGTTTTTTAATCCAGCCTGCAACTCTGTGTCTTTTTATTGGAGAGTTTAGTCCATTTACATTTAGAGTTAGTATTGATATGTTAGCATCTGTATTTGCCATTGTGTTTGTCTTTCCTTTGATTTTATTTATTTATTCTTTTAATAACTTTTTTTGGCCTTCTTTTGTTGTTATTCGTCCCTCTGAGGTTCTGGCTTTAGGACTTCTTGTAGTATTTTTTGGAGTGGGGGTTTAGTTTTAATGAAATTCCGGAGTTTCTGTTTGTCTGGGAAGGTCCATATTCTTTCTTCAAAGAGGAAGGAGAGCTTTGCGGGATAGAGTATTCTTGGTTGGCATCTGTTTTCTTGGAGTCTGTTGACTATGTCCCTCCACTCTCTCCTTGCCCGTAGTGTTTCTTCAGAGAAGTCTGATGTCAGTCTGATTGGTTTCCCTTTGAATGTTATCTGTTTCATCCCTCTTGTTAGTTTCATTATTTTTTCCTTGTCTTGGATTCTTGGGAGCTTTACTATTATGTGTCTTGCTGTATTTTTCCTTTCGTCATGGAAGCTTGGTGTTCTTCTTGCTTCTTGTATATCAATTTTCAGATCCTTCTTCGTGTTTGGGAAGTTCTCTTCAATTATATCCATGAATATTTTCTCTGTTCCTACATCTCTCTCCTCTCCTTCTGGGATTCCTATAACTCTTATATTTCCTTTCCTCATGGAGTCAGATAGTTCCCGAAGTCTTTCTTCGGTCTTTTTCCTTCATACTTCTCCTTCCTTTTCTGTTTTAGTTCTTTTTATTTCTGTGTCTTCAAGAGTACTTATTCGTTCTTCCATTTCATCGATTCTGCTTTCATTGCTTTTCCCAGAGTTCTTTAGCATCTCCATTAATTCTTTGATCTCCTGCATTTCTTTTACTTCCCTCTTTAGGGACTCAACTTCATTCTTCTGGTCATTAATTATTTTCCCCTTATCATTGTTTTCCTTTATGACTTCTGTCAGTTTTTTAATCACAGCAATTTTAAATTCTCTATCTGGAAGGCTCAGAAGTTCTTCCAAGTTACTGTCATTGCAATCTGGTAGATGGTTTTCTTTTTGCGGTGTGCTTTTTTGCTGAGGAGTTGCTGGGTTGCATGTGGTTTTTCTACTCCCTACTGCCTGTTTTCTAATTTGCCGTATTCCTTGTGACACTGTGTTGCTGGTACTGGCCAGCATCTTGGGCGACCTTCCCAGCTCACCACTGGCTCCTCTGGGAAACTTCTGCTGGGTTCACAAGTCTCCAGCAAAGAAAGGTCCCTGCTCTGTCTCCTCGGTGAGACTTCTGCTGGGTTCACACAGTCTCCAGCAAGAAAGGTCCCTGCTGCAAAATGCCAGTGCAGGGGACACGCTCCCCTGCACGCCCGGTCTGCCCCAGCGGTGGGTGCTGCTCCCCTCTGGGCTGGAACTGCAGACTAGAAGGTGCCCAGTGTGGGCAAGCCTCCCAGCTTACCTCTGTCTCCTCAGTGAGGCTTCTGCTGGGTTCACACAGTCTTCAGCAAAGAAAGGTCCCTGCTGCAAAATGCAGGTGCCAGGGACGCGCTCCCCTGCACGCCCGGTCTGCCCCAATGGTGAGTGCTGCTCCCCTCTGGGCTGGAACTACAGGCTAGAAGGCGCCCTGCATGGGCAAGCCTCCCAGCTTACCTCTGTCTCCTTGGTGAGCCTTTTGCTGGGTTCACACAGTCTCCAGCAAGAAAGGTCCCTGCTGCAAAATGCAGGTGCCGGGGACCGCTCCCCTGCACGCCCGGTCTACCCCAGCGGTGGGTGCTGCTCCCCTCTGGGCTGGAACTGCAGGCTAGAAGGCTCCCAGCATGGGCAAGCCTCCCAGCTTACCTCTGTCTCCTCAGTGAGACTTCTGCTGGGTTCACACAGTCTCCAGCAAGAAAGGTCCCTGCTGCAAAATGGCAATGCAGGAATGCGCTACCCTGCATGCCAAGTCTGCCCCAGTGGTGGGTGCTGCTCCCCTCTGGGCTGGAACTGCAGGCTGGAAGGCGCCCAGCATGGACAAGCCTCCCAGCTTACCTCTGTCTCCTTGGTGAGCCTTCTGCTGGGTTCACACAGTCTCCAGCAAGAAAGGTCCCTGCTGCAAAATGCAGGTGCCGGGGATGCGCTCCCCTGCACGCCCGGTCTGCCCCAGCGGTGGGTGCTGCTCCCCTCTGGGCTGGAACAGCAGGCTAGAAGGTGCCCGGTGTGGGCAAGCCTCCCAGCTTAACCTCTGTCTCCTCGGTGAGCCTTCTGCTGGGTTCACACAGTCTTCAGCAAGAAAGGTCCCTGCTGCAAAATGCGGGTGCCGGGGACGCGCTCCCCTGCACGCCTGGTCTGCCCCAGCAGTGGGTGCTGCTCCCCTCTGGGCTGGAACTGCAGGCTAGAAGGCGCCCAGCATGGGCAAGCCTCCCAGCTTACCTCTGTCTCCTCAGTGAGCCTTCTGCTGGGTTCACACAGTCTCCAGCAAGAAAGGTCCCTGCTGCAAAATGGCAATGCAGGAATGTGCTACCCTGCATGCCAAGTCTGCCCCAGCTGTGGGTGCTGCTCCCCTCTGGGCTGGAACTGCAGGCTAGAAGGCGCCCAGCATGGACAAGCCTCCCAGCTTACCTCTGTCTCCTTGGTGAGCCTTCTGCTGGGTTCACACAGTCTCCAGCAAGAAAGGTCCCTGCTGCAAAATGCAGGTGCCGGGGACGCGCTCCCCTGCACGCCTGGTCTGCCCCAGTGGTGGGTGCTGCTCCCCTCTGGCTGGAACTGCAGGCTAGAAGGTGCCCGGTGTGGGCAAGCCTCCCAGCTTAACCTCTGTCTCCTCCTCATAACTCATTTCTGATTCAAGAGTGTTCCGATCAACTATGGGGCCCAATGCAAGAGTAAAAATGGTGGCTGCATTCAGTAAGTCTGAATATTTATAGCTGTAAGTCATCTGAGAATATGTTTTACTTTCCTAATGATAAAACATTATTATGATTGTGTGTATATATGTATATTGCTAAGGTTTTTATATCACTGAAAAGTTGGCAAAATATTGAAAATCAGTTGATTTGTTATTGTTCATGTATAGATGCTTGTGGGCTAGTTTCAGAATTTTTAGGTGAGTAATCAAATAAAGACACACCAAATTCTTAAATATGTGTATACATACACATAATTTTCACTCACTCTCCTTTAAGAAAAATCACTGTATTATTTGAATCAATTTTCATATAATTGGTGTTCTATTGATAGAAATGACAGATTTGATAAACAGTTTTGATTTATTCAATTTAGAAAGATTTTGCTCTACTGAAGCAGTCAGTAGCAATAGAAATTGTCAATAGCAATTCTTAAAGCAATATTTACATTGAGTTATATATTTAGTTTGATATATAATTAGGCAGTTCAAGATTTTAACTGATCAAATATCACAAAATATTTTAATATTTTATGTAATTGTGGTATCTATTATTGTAGTCTTCACACTTCTTTAAATTAATATCTAGAGTCACAAAGAAAATCTTAAATGCATGATTTTTTCTTATTTTTTAAAGAGTTATTTATTTATGCATACAAGAGCTGGGGTACAGGCCAGAAATGCAGGGGGTGAGAGGATTCACCACAGACAGAGTTGGAGTTGGGAACAGAACAGGTAGACTGACTGAAATACACTGCTGAGGGGAGAAGTGGGTGAGACAAGAGAGGTCTGCTTCGCCATGTGGGTTTCTCTCTGGCCGGCCAGGGATTGAACCTGCTGCAGAGGCTACAGATTGCTTCATAGTGCAGTGCTTAACCCCTTGTGCCACCAGGGAGGCCCCTATTTCTGAATTTTAATGTAAGGATATTATAAACAAAGTAAAAGTAATGGCATAATGTTTAATTTGTTCAAATTCCTTACCAGTGGGGATGATAACTGAATCTATAATTGTCAGTGCAAGAATCTATGCAAATTAATTTGAGGAATATTATTTCATGTTTTCTTTAATAGTCATGCAAACACTTTTGCTTTCTTATTAGTTTCTTAATTTTATTATAATGACATTTGATAACTTACTTTACATGTTATTTCTTTGATTAGAATAATCGTTTTCTCAAAAATTACTCCCAATCCAACAATGTTAATTCTTTCAGAGTGATATATTAATAATAGAGGTGTCTATTTAGCTCTTCTGCCCATTTTTTGATTGGTATGATTGTTTTTGTCATTGCTGTTGTCCTTGAGTTATATGAGTAGTCCATAGAGCTAATATATTGGCCCTTTGTCAGATGTATATGTGCAAATATTTTTGTTCCATTCACTAAGATATCTTTTGTCTTAGTGGCACTTTCTATCACTACAGAGAAGCTTTATAGTTTGATGTATGTCCAATGATTTTATTTATGTTGTCCTTTGCTTCTTTTGTTAGGGATGAATCCATAAAGCCATCACTGAAGTCAATGATGTAGAGTATTTTGCCTATGATTTTTCAATGCATTTTATAGTTTCAGTTATTATACTAAAGTATTTAATCCGCTAATTAGTTCTTCTCACATATTTTCACTCAGTTAAGGGTTTACCTCCACACCATTTAGCTCACCTCTCCCCAGGGCCTCTGGCTAAATGGAGCACAGATCTAAGAAGTTTGAAAAGCAGACTCCACCCATCTTTTGTTGAATGGATTTGAAATACTTCAGTGTCCCTTCTGGTATAGTCAGTGCTAATTTCTGATGTCCATGTGGTATTCCAGTTTTACTTCAAGTCAGAGGACCCTCTGGGGTTACTGATTTTCTGGATAATCTTAAAAGATTGAAACAGGGATCCTTCTCTAAATGCCATCTTGGTTTCTGTCTGGCAAAGTTTATTTTTATTATTTTTTTTTTTAAATAGAGGCATGCTTTATTTATTTGTTTATTTGTTTGCTTTGTTTATACATGCACTGGGTACAGTCAGAAGCGCGGGAGGGTGAGAGAATTCACCAGAGCCAGAGTGGGGAGCAGAGCAGGCAGAAGGACCGAAGTACACTGCTGAGGGGAGCAGCGGGCGGCAGGAGAGGTCTGCGCGCCATGTGGGACCCTCCTCAGGTGGCCGGGGAGCAGCCGGGGATGGAACCGGCGCCGCAGAGGCCGTGGGCAGCTTCGCAACCCAGTGCTCAACCGCTGCGCCACCGGGGAGGCCCTGGCAAAGTTTATTTTAATATGCATATAGAACAATACCAGTGTTAACAAAAAAGGAATCATGAAAGTAATGTAACTCATAAGAGCTAATTAAATTATAAAGACATCAAATGACATCTACAAATGCTTATTTTCTTCATATTTTCCTAAAACATGGGCTCCATTTTGTCTGCTATAGTTATCCACTTCTTTTGCTTTGAGTAGAAAATGGGCACCTTTTAACTGTTATAGTTAAATCTTTTTTATTTATAGCACAGTATGTGGATAATTTTCCATTACAGTTATCTCAGTAGGTAATCAACAAAAATCACTTGTGTGAGAATTTTAGGGGATTTCCAGTTTTGTGCTACAAATTTTATAGCATGTGAAAAATGCTATAGTTATTATAGCATATAATTACTACATATAATTCCTATATGTTGCTACTATAACTGCAAAGATGTGTTACTGGACCAGTGAAGGTAATTGATAATTTTCACATCATATTAAAATTTTTCAAAGCTGAATTTTTCTAAAGAGAAGTAAAATTTTAAAAACCCATAGTAAGGTACAGTATGCTTTTTAAAAATTACATTTAGTATATGTTTTAGAGCAAAAAACAAAGGAGCAAAATAAAGATCTATGAAAAATTTTAAATGAACTAATATGTAGTTTATAATCCATATATGTCATAAAGAATATGTGATAACAATTACCCAAACTTGGATTAATTGACAGGAACACAAAGTGATTAAGTTACTTAATATTTACACAATTTTTAGGATAGTGCCTTGCACATATAAGTACATATTTGAGTTAGATAAAAATAAATGTAACAAAAGCAGTAAGCTTTTAAGCCAGTAGACATGGGATCAAATTGTGACTTTCCTACTTTTTGGTTGTGTGTCCTTAGAAAAGTTACCTGAATGTCATTTTATCATCTGAATTGAGAATAATAATACCTAACCGATTTTTGTGGGAAATAAATATAATTAATGTTTTAAGTATTTAGTATACTTCCAGGTGAGTAATTAATGCCAATAAACCTTAAATATTAGAATAATATATATGGTGGCATGTCACGCACTTACCTATTTAATCTGTTTGTCATCTACTCTTTATTATTCATTCATCCACTCATTCAGGTTAAGGCCTTCAGTTATAAACCTGCATTAAGTTCAAATCTCCAGAGGTGGGATCTAACATAATTTAGTTAACCAATGGCTTTTTATAATTTCTGAGGGTTTTGGAGCCAAGTGACTATACAGTTGAAATGTTTTTCCGGGAAAGATTTTAAGGGTCAATGCATTGTAAAAGGCCCTCAAAATTAATTCTTATTCTCAGCCTCACTGTGTAAATGTTGTCTCTTTCCTAAGTGACTTCATCACTCTTGATCTCAGTTTTAGCATCTGAAAAATGTATGGTGGTTAATACCAGTTTTGTCTTCTCACAGGATTGTGGAGATGATCTAATGAGATAATTAATGCATGCCTTTGAAATTCAAATGTCATGAATCACAATATTATGAAGGGCGATCCTTGCTGAGTAGTTAGATGAACAAACCTAATAGCCAACACATCAAATGCCTAAATATCTTCTTTGATAGGAAGTGCAGTTAGGTGTATATCTGGTGACCAGATGAGGCACAAACAACATTAAGAACATTGAATTTAAAGTGTTAAACCATTTCTGTTTGTTTGTTTCTTTTAAAAATCAGAAAGATCAGAAACAGTATAACTGGTAAAGTCAACTGATAAAACTATTATGTGTCAAGTCATTTGTGTGAGGAAAAAATAGTTACTGACATTAAAATCCAAGTCCCTCTGGTGGTGATACATAAAAGATAGTCTATATTAGCCAGTGTAGGCATTCTGAGTACAGATGCCAAAATACTTGTCTTTTGTAAGAGAAACAGCTAGAGAAATGCAGGTATTGATTTTGACAGGATTGGAGGGAGAGAGAAGAGCACATTGTTCATGTTTTTTCTTTCCTTACATAAGTGATAGTATGCACACTATTTTTTCCATAAAATAATAAAATAATCTGACAAAGCTATGATACATTACAAAGCAGATATTGATGCTGTTGATGGAAAATAATTATCTCTTTGACTAGTTACTATAACTCCTCACCACTTAATCCCACTCATATTCAGAAGAAAAGGAATTAAAAACAGGGTAAGAGGTACAGTACAATTCAGTGAATAACTCAAAGTTAATATTTAGTTGGGCGCACTTATTTAGTAATGATTGAATAACAGCATTATCCTAATGCCTATCATAACACATATTTATCAGTTTAATTATGAAGGCAAAAAGGGACTATTCAAGTATTTCATAAATTTCGATTTCTAGGAGGGAGAATGTTGCCTACCTTTTAAAAATATGCATAGTTCAAGACTGCAGAAATTTCTGAAATGACAAAATACCCAAACTGTAACCATTTCCATTTTACTGAATATAATAACATTGATATCATTTAATTCCATTTTAAATAAACTCTTTGGATTTTCTCATAGGCACTTATTTTAATCAGAAAAAAAGGGCTATAAAGGGGAAGACCATCATTACATCAAGCCAGAATTTTCAATAAAATAGACCTCTCAAATTTCAAAGATGTGCCTTAAAAGTCTTACTGAGAAAATTATATAGTTTTATGGATTCAGGTGAGTTAAAAATGCTTTTCCTGTTCAGAGGTCACTTCAAATCCCCCAACATGAATAATATAAATTCTAAATTAGTAATTCAACTGAGTTGTAATAAAATAATATAAAATCTCACTAAAGGCTGACATAATATTTTGAATGTATTTTTAAATCATATTATTACTACATATTTAAACTATAAAAGCTGTAATTTCCACTACCAAAATACAAATAACAATTAGAAAGATAGAAAATAAAGCAAAATCAAAAGAAGGAAAAACCACCCATATCCTCATTTTCAAATCATCACTATTAGCATCTTTGAGAAATAGTTGTTCTCATACACTGATGATTGAAGGGTAAATTTGTATCTTTTGGAAACTCAATGTGTATTAAGACACAGCTCTGATATTGTTTGAAATAGTAAGATAAGATATATACATCATTAATTTAAAATTTCATAAAAGTATCAGAATCTCAACACATAAAATGTCAAATGCAACATTTCTATTCAAGTTTGAAATAGTTTACTTCTCCTCTTAAATATCTTTAAAGATTTCAAGTAACATCTATTATATTTATTTTTTGTTTATATGAAGATAACTCGGAATTTCTCAAAATGACTTAATTCTCACATTACATTTGGTGGACTTACATGCCATCATACCCTGCAGAAACTAAAGAATACTATGAATTGTTACAAAGGGTACTGGCAACCCCCAAGCAACCAAAAATGTGACAACCCAGAATGAGTATGTGAACAGCAAGACATTCAAATAAGTGCGCTTAGCCGTCTGCCTCCGTTGTCTAAAAACTTGCCCCAGAGAAAATTGCCAAAAGTCACTTTGAAAGAGTTTATATATGTCAATTACAGCTGTCAAGAATCAAAAGCCAAGAAGAGAAGCTTACAGTTTATATGCTATGTTGATTCCCAGCTTGAACAGTAAAATTTGTATTAAATGGTGGAGAGGTTGTTTGGACTGAGTTCCCGTTTACACATTATTCTCTAAGGACTTTTAAAGCTATCAGCTTTCTTACCTTTTTGTTTTCAATCTGTTCAAAGTGTAGATTTGATATAAGGGGAAAGATTGATTGAACCACAGTTCATATTTATTTTACTAGCTAAGAGACCCAGGGGCAATCTGAAAATTTATATATTGCTAACTCTAAGTTTAAATTCAGACATTTATTCATGGTAAGTTTTGAATACCTACTATGTACTATGCAGATATTTTCAACAGCCTAGTTAATTTGATAAACACTTACACTTATTTTCAATTAAGAAATACCCACCAATTCTTATTCTCCTAAAAATGTACTCTCGGATCTGTGGGAGGCAGATAGAAACTATTTTCCCCCTTACATTCTGTTTTTCTTAAGTTATCAGAGACAACCTTAACTTGACATTTTTATGAGGCCTGTTCTAAATGTGTTACCATTGTTTTCCCTGATCTTTTTTTATTGGAATAAAAACATGTTTTAAAAAACCTTAAAAGTCTAACAACATCTAGCAAAAGTTTCACCCAGCATTTTCGATCAAGGAGTAGCAAGTATTCTAGAGAGAAGTTTCTGTATAAGATAACCATTTCTAGGATAATAGTTTCATAACACAAATTCATTAATTCTTATTTAGTCAAACAGTTGAAGTTAATACTTGCTTTCTTAATTATATTTTCCACTAGGCAATGAAATAAAAATATAGAAAAATAAAATAGAAAGCATAATTTAACCAATATTTCATTTCATGTTAAAGATGTGCTAATATAATATGCCCCATGCAACAAACTTTGCCCACTGTAGTTTTGTTTAGAATCAGGTCATATCAAAATTTATCGTTATTTCTAGATCTTCTAGAGAACAGCAAGCCAATTTCTAAATTCCACATGTTTATAACTGCTCTGAGTCCTTACGGAGTATTCCTGCTAAGCGGACAGTAGACAAGGTGGTGAGCTTCTGTAATAAATAGGACATCAATTCAAAAAAAAAAAATAGGACTTCAATTCATGCAATAAGAATAAAATGCTAGTATCTCAAGTAAATGCTGGTTTAATCAAGTGAAATGAATCCATTTTGATCTAACTTCTCTTATAGACAATCAACCTAAAATATAAAATCTTTTTGATGTAAGTTTCTCTTGTTCATTTGATAGCTTGACTGGGGTACTTATGCTTCCGATAAAAGTACCACTCAAGGACACTGCAAGGATAACTGGTTGATTATATGCTTTCTCTCCCAAGTTCTCATTGTTTCTACTGAAGCTCAAATAACACAAATGTTCAATTATGCTCTTTTTAAGTGGAGATAGCACTTACCTCATTTTCAGTTAAATTCTTCAGTGAATATTTATTTGTGTTATTATGCAAGATAATTCTCCAGGGTCCTCATGTATTTCTGTTCATCTTACCAAGCTCTTTTTTATAGACTGTCTTTTTAAAAAGATATCTGCATGCTAAACAACTATGGATGATAGAGATAGTGTTTCCCTCTAGAGCAAAAGCCAGGCATACTTACTGCCTAGTTTAATTAATATAATGCCTACCTTTGGGGCAAAGGGCATATATGCCTATGGTCCATTATAAAGATTTGAATTTCCTCAGCCCACATTTTCTTTCCGACAGTGCAGCTCATCATATGTGCAAACATCTGTCTTGTCCATTGGTGTTGCTATTGTGGAAATTAGAAGCAAGGGTAGTTGATACCAATAAACTTATCTCCTGCTCTATTCTCTGAATCATGAGTCTCAGCTTTCCTAGGAGATTTCTGCCTTATGCCAGTCTCTGAAAAGCTGTGGCAGGCTAACATGTAGGTAAGGTAATATAAGTAAATAAGTTGTAAGTAGGGTAATATATCAAACCCTTCACATTCCTTGATATAGCCCAGAAACCCAAGTAGATATCAAAATAGAAGATGAATAAATATAACTGCCTTCTGGAAGCTTGACCTGTAAATTTTTACAGTTCAATTTATTCCAAAAGCAGTTATGGATGGGTCATGGCTTCACAGACGGAGGTTTTCTCAGCTGACCTCCAGAGGGATGACATGAAATGGGCAGGTGTGATCTATGATGCTCGTTTTTGTACAGAAACACCTTTATATTTTCTTATTATTTTTTTCTTCTATTGTAGATTTATTTATCAATAGTAGAAATGAATTTTTTCATAATGCTGGGTCAGATTTAATGTGAATAGTATTTTTCCTAAAAAATTATAATTCATCACTATATCATACTTTTTTATTACACTCTATATACCCTAGTACTGCAAAACATATACCTTTAATGACTGTGTTCTTTCTGTTAATATTTTTGATACAATTATTCATAATGGGAATTGTGGCTTTGGGTTCATTTGAATTTACAGGGTTTTGTTATTGATATTTTTGCTTAATGGGGATTTGGAAGGTTTTTATTCTCTATCTTCTACTACTTGTAACTAATTAAATAAAATTGAACATCTAATCTTTACATTTTTGAAAGAATTTCCCAGTGAAAAATCTGTGCTTAGTGATTTTTTGGTTATTTGAAATGGGAAAAATTTGATTTTTTTCTTGGAAAATTTAATTATTTTGGGTAACTGCTCTAGAGTGATTAATAAATTAAATTTTCCTTGAATATGTACATTTCACATAGACTTTTAATATCTTTTGCATAAAGCTTAGCAAGAAAAACATCTTCTTTTAATATTTTCCACATCTATGGACAATTTTCCTTAAGCATTTTTGAGTATACACGACCACTCTCCAATATTGTTTCTTTCAGGCCTCCCCTGGTGGCGCAGTGGTTGAACGCTAGGCTGAGAGACTGCCCACAGCCTCTGCAGCACCAGTTCGTTCCCCAGCCACCGGTGAGGGTCCCACCAAAAAAAAAAAAAAAAAAATTGTTTCTTTCCATAATTAAGATTACTATTGGTTTATCCATATATTTTTTTCAAATATGAATCCTTATAACTTATAGATCTATTACTCTCTATAATGCATTATTTTCCTTTTTAATATTAATCAATTTTATCTACTTTTACAGTTTTTTTTAACAGGTTGACTTAGATTATTAATCCATCCATTTTGATTTATATTTCAAATTAATATAAACATGAAAGCTGTGTATTTTTCTCTCAGATCTAATTGAATTCAGTGAGGAATTCAACAGAGTTACCACACGCAAAAATATTGCCTAAATTATTTAATATAGACTATATATGAATGTGTGATTAGGAAAGTATATTTTTCATTCATAGATATGATGGGTGCTTTTAATGCTTTGGAATGCATTTTCATGTTTCATTTTGTTCCACTGAATCACCAAGTCATTAATTCTTTAAGTTCTTTGATTTATGTTATCTTGTTTCATAGGGGTGATTGCATTTTTGAGGGTTTTTTTTGTTTTGTTTTGTTTTGATAAGCCATGATTTAAATTTGGTCATTAATTTCACTTGCTCCATGTAATTTTTATTTCTGATGAAGCTTCTTTTCTTCCAAATTATTATTTTTTACCCTAATCCTTTTCTTCCCTTAAAACAAAAGTATATTATCTTCATATAGATGCTATGCTGTCTCCTTTCTTTATTATTATTTACTATTGAAAAAAATAATTTTCTTCTGGTATTTACAGTAGTGTGCATTGTGTTGGTTTGCTGGTGGTAGAATGGAACAGAGGTCTACCCCAACTTAGCTGAGAAAGCTGAGAATTCTCTTTTCTTCTTTCTTTCTTTTTTTTTTTCATAGAATTAAGGTGTAGGCCAGAGGTGCAAGGGGTGAGAGGATTCACCAGAGACAGAGTGGGGAGCAGAATAGGCAGATTGACTGAAATACACTGCTGAGGGGAACAGTAGGCGAGACAGGAGCGGTCTGCTGCACCATTTGGGTCAGCTCCCTGGCCAGGGATTGAACAGAGGCCTCAGTGTTTACAGTGCTGAAACTTAACCCCTAGGCCACCAGGGGTTAAAAGCTGAGACTTTTCTTATGATAGGTGATTTTGTGTGTCTTCCTATAGCTTTTGTTCTTCCCTTGCTAATGGAGATAGAGATTATGTTTTCTTATTATTTAGTCATTTTCATTTCCTTCACTGCAATATTAATAGACTGCATCCTGCAAATATGATTTGTTGCTGATATTCTTTTCTCATCCTTGTGTGAAGATAAATTTGGAGACCGCAATATACCATACATTATATGTTTCATGCTCTTCTCTAGAACCCTCCTTTTGAGTCAGGGCTGACCCTGCTTTAGCCAGGAGACCAAGGTACAAGTAAGATTATGACAATTCCAAGCAGAAGCTTTAGAAAGCCTGGCAGTTTCTTACCTTCTTGTTCTGGGAATCTAGACCCCTTGTCAGAAATCTTCCTAGCCTGAGGCTATCATTCTATGAGGAAGATCAAAAAGCAACATGAAGAGCCTGCCTAGGATTAAGGCTGTGGCAGCATCAACCATCAGCCACGTGAATAAGGGCTTTTTGTTCTTCCAGCAGTCTCAACATTCAACTTATAATACATAAGTATAAGCTAAACTAATTTATCTACATAATCATGAGAATACTATCATTTATATTTCCTTCAAACCTTTCTAAAATTGTTATTTCCCAATGAATTTTATTTTTTATTTTTTTTTATTAAATCTTTTTTTTTTTTTTAAAGAGGCATGTATTTTTTATTTATTTATTTATTTGTTTGTTTGTTTGTTCGTTTACACATGCACTGGGTACAGTCAGAAGCGCGGGAGGGTGAGAGAATTCACCAGAGCCAGAGCGGGGAGCAGAGCAGGCAGAAGGACCAAAGTACACTGCTGAGGGGAGCAGCGGGCGGCAGGAGAGGTCTGCTCGCCATGTGGGACCCTCCTCCGGTGGCCGGGGAGCAGCCCGGGATCGAACTGGTGCCGCAGAGGCTGCGGGCAGCTTCGCAACCCAGCGCTCTACCGCTGCGCCACTGGGGAGGCCCTATTTCCCAATGAATTTTAAATTTAAGAACAACAACAACAAAATAACCATTAAAAAAAGTGGCTTATGGGCCTCCCTGGTGGCACAAGGGGTTAAGAAACAACCTATAAAGCTGTCTGCAGCCTCTGCAGCACGAATTCCATCCCCGGTCAGCCAGGGAGCAACCCACATGGCGCAGCAGACCTCTCCTGACTCACCCACTGCTCCCCTCAGCAGTGTACTTCGGTCAATCTGCCTGTTCCGTTCCCAGCTCTGTCTCTTGTGAATCCTCTCACACCCACACCTTTAACCTGTACACCAGCTCTTGTATGTATAAATAAATAACTCTTAAAAAAAAAAAAAGTGGCTTATTTGAGACACTGTATTTTAGAGTGGCTTGTTACATCGTAGTAAAGAATTAAAGCAACCAGTTAATTGAAAGACACTTCTATAGTCATTTCTAGTCCTGCTTTTAGAAGAAATAAATATAGCTTTTGACCTTGGTGTTGGAATTTACTTCTTAGAACTGTAATTTTTATACTCCATTAACTGCAAAAGTTAGCTCCTTTCTTGTATATTTCTCTTTTGGATGGTCTTTCTTCCTGAATAGCATCTTTCTATCTCTATTGTATCTATGCTGATTTTAGCAGCCCTTAGAGTCACCAATATGTTGACTTTATGATATCAACATTAAACTGGACATGAAAGTCTACCAGTAGATAAAGATTGATTATGCATCGTAGATTGTATTTGCATTTTTTTTTTGCTTTTGTCATTTGCTTTTCTTCTTTGTTCACTTATTACTTAGGTTTTTGAATCTGACAGCAATTTAGCTATCAAACAAAAACCAACTGGATATTTTTGTGCATAATGGCAATCTGAAATTTTGAATTTTTGTCCCACTGCAGTATTGGAAATAATTCTGAATCATTGGCAGCTTTATCTCCATGGTATAAATTTCTCCTCCACTTTCCCTACAATTATATTTCATTTTATGTCATGACCTAAGGATAGAGGAGTATCATGATAAAATTTACATTTTAGGTAAGGGATCATTCTGGTGTTTTGTTGTTTTGTTTTTTTCCTTCATAGTTGCCTGTTCAAGTTATGATCAGACCTGATAAGAATTATTTCTTATTTCTGTCTTAATCAAAATGGAATCTGAAATTCCTGAGAACAAATACTGCAAATCCTTCCATAAAAACTTCTAAATGAAGCCATGGAGAGGGAATTAACTATCATTAGGCAACAATGTAATAAGGCAGAGAGATGAAGGGGACACAGTAGGTCTCAATATTAGAAGGCAAAATTAGAGGGAAATACTAAGATCTCACTTTATCTCTATAATTATTAAAATAAAGAATAAAATACTTATTAAAATTGCAATCCCTCCTATTATTATTACAAGAGGCTAATGAATTATTACAGATGTATTAGCCCTGATATATGTACAGTTTTTAGGAAACTGCTTCATTCCTTTGTCTTGTCATCACTTTTATGAACAATAATGAGTAGGATAACCATGATTAAACAGCATCATAAAAAAAATTTTTAACACTACATATTGGGTAGAGAGTTTTACAAACTTTGGGTATAAAAATATAAACTATTTTATTAATCAAAATAATCACACAAACTCTGCTGGGTGGCAGGACTCTTACTGCATTTGCAGTCAAGGTAACAGAGAATTGGAGAATAAGTTGGAAGAAACCATGTGTTTAATTAATTGACTTTCTTTGTCCCTGACTCTGAACCTTATACATAATCCAGCTTTAGTGTATGTTTATAAAATTGATTACAGAACAATATACACATATTCACAATCTATAATTTTTTGACACAGAGCCCATGAGGCAGACATATTATAAGCAGTGACAATACCCAAAAAGAGTAAAAGATAATGTAAAAGTTGAATATCAAATCCCCAATTGTTTTATACCAAAAAATGTCTGTTTCTATCATGCTGTTTTAGCTCAAGCATATAAGCAATGTAATTTATTGAAATGTATGATCAGATGTTTTGTAAGTGGAAAATACAATATAGATCAACTATGCATCTTCCTAATTACATAGATTGTTCCTTATGTAGCAAATCTCATGTACCCCAATTATGTCTCATGCCATGCCTGACTGAGCACAGACCTTATAGAATTTACCAAAGTAATCAGTGACCTGTTTAGTGCCATTCAGTACTCAAGGAAATGTTTTCCTGTCTAAAGCTGTAAAAAAAGAATAGACAACTCTGAAAGAAAACAGCTGAATAATATGATATTGCTGAGTTCCTTCTTCCAGCCTGAGAGAAATATATACTTACAGTAATAGTAATTATGTAGGTAAGCATGATTTAATTTAAAATCTAGGAAAGGAATATAAAATAATACTACTTAATATAATAGATTGCAATCAAATGTATTAAAAACACTAATTCTAGCAGGACTGAAGGAAAAATCAAGGAGAGGTATTTCTACCAAGTCTAAGAGCATGCTTCCTGCCAAGAAGACTGTCCAAAGTTCCATATGGAAAAGGGACTTCTGTCTCTTCACATCCTATTTCTCTGCCTTTACATTCTTAGAAAGTGTTTTTAAAAACCCAATCAAATTAAATCGTCATTATAAAATCAAAGAAGTATACAAATTCCCATGGATGCTAAGAGGAGTAATGGGAGGAGTACAAAATATATACACTGAGTAGTCAATTCATTTGAGTTTGGAATATTTAAGGACAAACACAATTTTAATTTTATTAGTGTAAATAAGGCAGATTTCTTCATTTCCCTAGTGACATTTATGCTTGATAAAAAAAAGAGTCTTTTTAACAAGTCCCAAAACCTTTTATCTTACCCCAGCTGTTAGGTGACTAGGGAACCAGAAATGCAGATATTTGTTTGTACACACTGGCATAATTGTGTGCTGGCTTTATTTGCATGCATTCCTGTAATAGTACAGTCCTAATGTATTTTATTTGATAAATTTTTATGCATATCTTACAGCACATTTTTCGACCACATGTTGGAACATTTGTGCACAAAAAAATTCCCATCTTTATGTTTGAAATTTATGGGAACACAATTAAAATGAGAGGGGTCCAAAGGTATCAAGATAATTACATTTTTCTAATCTTACTAAACAAGATAAATTACCTGCAGGCCCTCTTATAAAAGATGAAATCTTCATAATAAGTGAATTAATCAAGCAGCAGCTTGCTACTGCACTTGCATTTATAACAGAAATGATTCAAAGACTTATTTTATGGGGAAATTAATGGAAACAGGCTTTTCATTCTTCTGCACCAATTGAAAACCTCAGCAACCAGCTGCCCACTTGTCAAGAAAACAGAAAGAAGCTGGAAACAAAGATAAATAAAAACACCTTTTTCCTGGCACTTTTGAAGAGAAAAAGGAGCTCTCATTTACAGCAGCCATCTGTTTGTTATTTAATATGGGTGAATTACATGCTGTAATGAGTTTGTTTCTGCATCACTCAGTGCAATGGAACACAAGTTCACTCTCATAATGTGCAGCAGTTTTTAAAAGCTAATCATTTAATTGGACACAATCGTCAATGACAAATGGAGATGTAAAAACTCAGCCAGCTGTAGAGTGAATATGTAATCATTGTGAAATCATATTATTTTACACGCTTGAAGACTTCTTAATGGTATCTGATGTTGGTCATCGCTGCAGACTGAAGAATTGAAGAAACATGGTGAAAAACAGCCTTTCAAAATGACTTTATGTAATTGGCCCATATTAATGCTGATGGTAGAACCACCATTTAACTTAGGTATGTAAAGTCTCTCGAAAGTGTCCATTACTGTTCTAATTTCAGCTATGATTTTTCTATAAATTTCAAATATTCCATGGTTTAATAGGCAAGGGTTATTGTTTAGGAGCAGCTTGGGTATGTTTTTTTAATCTGCTTTAGTAGAGGCATCCCCTGATTTGTTGCTTTTGCACGTGACATCACATAGATAAACATGGAGACTTGGGAGCTTACAAGTCAACAGATTTTTTTTTAATCACACATACACAAAAGTTCTACTTCAGGAAACCAAACCTGAGTGCCTACACCTGCAAGCATTACAGTCAGGATTTACACAATGCTGCCACAGTCTTTAACAGAAGAATAAAAATCTCCATTACAAAGAATTTCCCCTTTGGATACTACACAAAGACACTATGCTTATTAGCAGATTTTCACAATGAGACTCATCTTCCTATTTCAGGCATCAAAAGATGAAAAACGAAAACAAAAAAAACAGTCATTTTTGACTGGCTTTGTGCTTATAATGTAATTTTCAGATGTCTTATAAGCTGCATTATTGTTGGGGACGCTTATAATATGCATTTTCATATATATTGCACTTAAAGAATGTTAGTAGAACGTTCTCAAGACCGAAACATATATTGGGTTTATCAGTATGTAGTTAGTTGGTATTAAAAGTCTGTTGGACTATCTTTATGCTCCATTTAATCTTGGACTTTTAAAACATATTTCAAAACGGGAGATGAGATAACCCCATCCCCAATACTCCCTATCCCATATCTTTTACAAAAATATGTAAATTGTCACTGTTCAATTCCAATGAAATGCAAGAATTCAAGTCTTGTATAACAACTCCTATTACAAAAAATCACCTTTCATTTGCAATGTAATGGTCTTTATTCTAGATATGGTTGTGATTATAAATATTCTCTTTTAATGTTGTTTTCTGGGTATGCAAGCCCTTTAAAAATGCAATAATTTTGTTTGGTTTCTATTTACAATCCTTAGTAACATTTTTAACACAGTGACCTCTTAATAAATAGTATTTAAACAAACTTGTAGTTTGCTAAAGAGAGAATAAGTTTTGAACTCTTTTGAAGAATAAATGTGAAAAAGGGGTATGTTTTAATGCTTTCCTTAAGTGTTGCATTGCTGTTTACATATAGAAATTCTTGACATTAAAAATGAAATACAAAACTAAAAATGTAGGATCATAGTAGAAAAAACTTCCCAAATAGGAAGGAACACAGATGTTTAAAGACAGAGAAGAAAAGCAACTTTAATGTACTAAAAATAATTACCAAGGAAATATGAGAAAGACACATGCATTGTAAATTAGCAAAAAAACCAAATATTCAGTGCAAGTTCATCTAAAGGAAACTAACTGCCACATTCTTATGAATGGTTTACAGATAAGAAAAGCTGAATAAATAAAGATATGAAGTATTGTATTCCTGGAAAAAAAAAACAGGATTTAGTTCTAAACATAAATTCATAAAGTACACAAGGTATTGTATAGTTATTCTTGGTTGAATCTCATCTAATCATAATTTTTAAGTCCTACTCATTTGGATAAATCTATTCTGATACGAAGAACTGATGAATCATCACTCGAAGATTCCTTGGAGCAGAGACCCCTGGACTTTGAATGGTGGTGTATGGTGATGTGTTGAAGTGCAAATTACTCACAGGGGATAATGTCTCATTTTTAAATTTTGCCTTGGATTTTTCTCAGGATTACTACTAGTAATACAGATCAAAGAAGAATCCTAAGAAAAATAGTAGTTTACAAAGGAGAAATTCCAGTTGATTTGCAAGTGCCTTTGCACAAAAGAGAAAAAGTGAGTGTTCCAAGATTTATGTTCTATGCTCTACAGATATTCTTGATCAACAAAAATCCATAGTTGAAAAGCTTTCAACAGCTCCTATTGCCAAGAAAGTTCCTTCAATTTCTAAGGACAGTTCATAATAAACCTATTTTATATGATCTCAAATTGCTACTCTTTACAGAAGTTCTTCAACTAAACTGGACTATCAAGATATAATGCTCATGTGTGATTTAAACTGTTATACAACTGGATCATCTCCTTGGTTGAGATTTTCTCCATGCTCTTAGTTCATGGTAATTTTGCCTATCCTAAATTTCTAAAGGACTTTGTGTCTACACAATTTATACGTGTTGTTGAGCTGCTGATAAGCATATTTCATTCTGTTAATGAATCTCACATGGTAAATGTTCAAAAATATTTAATTAGGTGACAACTGAAACTTTTTGGAGGATAAAATTAAACACTACTAACAATCTTTAAAGCACATTTTCCTTCTGATATTAACAATTAGGGTGCAATTGACCATTTCAAATGTCACCTTTTTCGAAAGCTTCTTGGAACCTTTTAGTTATTCTTTCTATCTTGCTCCATAATGTCTTGTAAATACACAATATTTATCCACAGATAATATAGTTTTCTATTTAAGTGTTAGAGTTCCAGGATTTATATAAGTTATATTTGAATGTTTAATATCTTACCCAGGGCCTAGCACCTAGCAGCGACTAAATAATAGTTCATTGAATTGAATTCCCCAAAGGCAGATTTTGGTTATTATCTTTTCATTTCTACTATATAGAACAGAACCTAGAATATTTCAGATGTTTATAATATTTGCTAATTAGATGTTGAATGGAGGGTTGAATGAATGATGACTGATATTTGAATGTTATAAAAATGGATAAGAAACAACAAATATATCTATATATATATATATATATTTATGTGTGTGTAGAACTGGGGTTTAGGCCAGAGTTATGGTGGGGGTGGTAAGAGGATTCATCAGCGACAGAGTGGGGTGCAGGACTGAAATACACTGCTGAGAGGAACAGTGGGCAAAACAGGAAAGGTCTGCTGCGCCATTTGGATTAGCTGCCTGGCCGGCTATTGAATTCAGGTCATAGAGGTGATAGCCCTGAGACATAGCAGCTAGGCCACCAAATAAATATATTTAATGTCTTATTTTTTTATTTTGAAATAGAATTTGAAATATTGAAAATTAAATATAAGCTATTCAAAATAGCTATTTTTGTAACTGACAAAATGTGCGGTCTACTTGGGATGGTCATGAGATAGTAATTTCGCAGGTCTCATCCAAGGCCTTTTTTCATCTGAATTGAAAAATTAAACCAAATTAGAAAAAGGGAATTGCCAAAACTTCCTATTTCCAGTAGTCAATGTAGATTACAAAATTTAAATCACAGGTAACTCTGTATAAAAATAACAAGAAAATAACATATATCAATTCTTTACCAATAATTAATGTTCTCAAAATTAAAAATATACAGGTTAAAATTATGCCAATATCAATAAAATAATCATAATAAGAGCCATTAAATACAATATTGTAACTAATTGGTTAAATTTCTTTCATTTTTGAACAATGGAAATGATGCAATAATAAATTCACATATTCTAAAAACTTCATGTATAAAGTAGTAAAAGTTTAAGGCAGTTATCTTTTTCAAACTTTCGTTAAATGGCCACACTTTATTTTCTATATTGTAAAATAACTAGAAGTCCAGTTCAATAACTCATAAATTGATAAATCTATCCAAAATCCATAACGATATGACAATAAACTGAAATAAGAATTTATAAGAACCACATTTTGTAAAGAATATAAGTTTACTATGAATGGAAAATATGGCTATTGTAATGCCAAAAACATATTGTTTAAATCATTACACTATGGCCAAATTAATAATTTTAAATTGTGCTTATTTAATTGAGGATTCCATTCCTCTTATACTTCTCATATGGTCTAATTATTGTGGTGGCCTTCAGTTTTTCTCAACCTTTTCATGTCATGGCTCACACATAAGATAACATTTTTACAGAACACTGAGTAGGTGGATAAGGACACTGAAATAAGTGACACTCCAGAAGTTCAAGGATTTAATTACTTTAGCAATTCTAATATTAATTTAAAGAATATTAGTCTGCCCTGCATTAGGAATCTCTGGAATAAAATTGTCATTTTCTTTTTTTATATCTAGTCAACTCCACAAATACAGTGCCACCAATAAAATAATCTTCCATCTATTTGCAAAGAGAAATAAATACATTCATATAGAGATGATTATAAATATGAAAACAAAGCTGTGGCTATTATTTTTTAATGAATTATATACTTGGTGCATATCTTTTTTACTTTAAGTTATTATTTTAATAATAATCATTATATTAATATCAAAGCAGTGTTTATTCTTAATCATTTTAAATGACACCTGAGGAAGTGTGTGTACTATGGTAACATACTTCTGAAGGAGGTGATCCTATACCTGTAAGCCATGTACAGAGTGCAAACCAAGGTTACCTCAATAAAAATAAAATAATAATTATATTCAAAGCAGTAATTAAACAAAGTTCTCTATTGAGGGAAGTGTTTCAGATTTGTTTTCTCCTTTCTGAAATTATTGGCGGGGGCGGGAGGATGGAGAGCAAATTGTGGAGGGGGCTTAGTGGACTATGGCAGAGGATTACATTGCCTTGGTGGTGGGTGTGGTGTGATGACATACACCTGAAGAGGTGTGGCCCTACACCTCTAAATCACATATAGTGTTGTAAACTAATGTTCACCAATCACATTTAAATAAATAATAAAGTAGTTAACTAAATTCACCTTCCCAAAATATCCGATGAATATTGCCATGTCTAAATGTGTACAGTTGTTGTCATCACTATAAAGGTGGAAAACTTAAAAAATATAGCACAGCTATTGCAAGGATCTCCTAAAGCACAAAGGTGGCTTTTATGGGTTAAAGAATAGATGGTTAAATGAAGACTATTTTCTTTGCATTTACTCCTCAGGTTCCTGTATGGAACAAAGGATAACATCTGTGTATATGTTCTGCTTTAACTTATTTATATATATTGTTCCACATATAAGTAAAGAATGTACATTTTTATTACTGAATCTTTTCCTTGAAAAAAATAGAAAAAGAAATCATTCCTTCATTGCTAAAGTGAAAATGTTCAGCTTGCTTTATTCAATCTATATTTTATACAGCTATAACTAGCACAAATAATATTTCCAATTGATGTACAGTTTCCTTTCACCTGCTCAATTCATTGCATTATAAATGAAGTTCCAACAATTGCATGCCATTTAGCAGTCTCTTATTGTTTCACATTTATAAAGAAATTTACATCTGTCAATCAGTAGACTGGAGATCTATGGAAAGTCAGGTAATTGACCATAGTTCCCACCTAAATTCAAGCAACCCCTGGGTAATAAGGATATTGTTCAGAGGGTAAATTATTTCCTTTAACTGAGGAATTATAAAAGCATTTATCATAATGTCCAGATATTTTCCTTACTGATATTGTAACTCATCCATTTAACTGTCATGAAAAGCCCTGCATCTATGCTCCTAATTTAAGTGAATAGGAAATAACTGGATGGCTATATCTGAGGTAAAACAAAAGAGAAAGCAAAGGTTGGACATAATATATATGCTGCAGACAACAAAGGTTGAACAATTCAGAACTACACTGTTTAAGTGACATAATGCTTGTTTCCCATACGTCATGTAAGTTACCCTTTTTATCATCTTTCTAGCTCTAGCTCTTTCCAATTTCTTATTTCTTTAAGACACAGCCCTATCACTGTGGGTTTTATGAATTTTATCCCAAAATCTTATGGGATTTTATTTTAATTTTATCCCAAAATCAACAAGAAATAAAATACAAACTTCTCAATTTTGTTTTATTGTTTGATTTTCCTTTTCTATTCCCAATGAATAATTTATTATTTTTTCAAATTATCCCTTGAAAAAATGACTCATGTTATGAGTTTTTCCAGTTGCCAAATGACAGATTAAAATTTCCACAAAGTAGAAATTATAAATAACAAATGTTGGTGATAGAGAGATGATTATAAGTAAGTCAAAATTTCTACAAATAAAAATAGAATAAATTCATAAGATTGTGTGATCCATCTCTGCCATTCAAATGTATGATCTTGGGCAAGTAATTTTCATATATAAAACAGTGGTAATACTATAATTAAGGACATTATTGTGAGGGGTTAATGATATGATATAAACATTTAAACACTTAATAGACTGTAGCATAAGATTAGATAGTGTGTAGAGTAGGCTAAAAGCATCAGCTCAAACTTGGAGTCACATCCTGGAGGTGTTATAATCTCCAGGACATTTTGAGTAACAAGTACACTAGCATTTTTTATAGCATACCACATATGCTAATTGTTCAATCTGTCTCTGCATCAATAACTTAAGATAAATGTAACTTAAGATAAAGCAAACTTTTTTTTTTCAGTTTAGACTTTAGAAGGTATATATTTTTTGAGTTGCATTTTTTAGCCTGCATTTTACCATTTTCTCATTTTCTGCTCAGATTTTATATCTCAAAAAACAAAATCTAGACAGTGGGTTACAATAGTGGGTAAACTTAGAGAAAGAAATGCAATTGTGTTGCACTAATTTCGCTAGGAATTGCCAGGATATTTTCTGGAACATGATAGGTACATAGACTATGATTTTGAAATGAAGGAATGAAGAGATTTCCAGTTTCAGTCATTAATAAATAACTACTATTTAAGTATCTGCCATATACTCTGTGTTAGAAGACAGGGCCACATAGATGGAAGGCTTAGTTTCTTCCCTTACAAAACATACAGTCTGTTGGTGAGACAGAACCATTTAACACACAAATTGTGGAAAATTTTAATAACATAAGTTGTTTAGAAGATAATTGGAAGAATAGATAAAGAGGGTAGGGAATTGGTTGTGGAAATGAGTCTGCGGAACTGAAAAACTGACATTTGCTTTGATACTGTAAAAAAAAAAAAATTATATAGGTATCCAGGCAAAGAAGAGTTGCAGGTTGGATGTACTGCCAGGCTCAGGGAGTGGTGTGGTTTATGCATGGGCAATATTTGAGTAGGCATGACTAAGAGTAACAGAGTGGTGCATTTATTAGTAATTATGAAAAACTTTAAATGCCTTGTGATAATCACCCCTTAGTCTTCATAATTCAAGTGACTGAGAATATCTTAGTCTGTTTAGGTTGCTATAACTAAATGTCACAGATTGGATGATTTATAAACTATATACATTTATTTCTCACAATTTTGGAGATTAGAAAGCCCATGATCGTGGCAACAGAAGATTTATTGTCTGGTGAAGGCCTGCTTCCTCACAGACAGTGCCCTCTGTGTGTGTACTGGTAGAGGGGCCAAGGATCTCTCCTGGGCATCTTTTGTAAGGATCATTATCCCATTCATGAAGAATCTGCTCTCATCTTGCAGATAGAGTATAAAAAACTTTGCGCTATTAATAATAATAAAATCATTGTAGAAGTTCATTAAAGAAGAAGATATGTAACACAAACAAAGTATATAGACATAACATCATTCTGTTTATTAATGAAATAAACAGCACCTCAACTACAAGTTTTTCCAGTAGTTTGTGTTATCAAAATAAAGCTGCCAATGAAAAAGAGACAATATTTCAAATGTATTGGGCTACCAGAAGATTTTCTTACATTCTACGTGTGCTCAAAATTCTCATTCCTTTTATGTGTGATTTATCATGTGTCAATATCCTATATTACTGTAGCACAGACTTTGACATTGCAGAGAAGAAAATCACAAAAGGATGAGTCCCATAACTTGCAAATAGGCAAAGTAGATATTGTTATGAGATCTTACTTTATTTAACTGCTGTTTTTATTAAACACCAGAATTTCAATTAGATCAACTTCTTCATTATCTGTAGCCTCACATAAACATTTCTCAGAACAGTGGCTGGATGATTACAAATGATAAGATTAGGCTGAGTCACACCCTCAGAACTGAAATACAGTTTTGCTATTTGATTAAGAATTGTAATGACCTCTCTTATTTTTGCCTTTCCATTTCTAAATATTTGTGATACTATCTTGATTCTAGTAAAACTAATGAAACATGGCACAAATAACACTCTGTGCTGGATTATTTGACTGAGAGTGATGAAATATTAATTGATAGCCAAAGCACATACATAGGCTGAAAATAGTAGATTAAGGCTTACTGTAGATCTCCGACATATATCAATTTAGTGTCTTCTTGGAACTACCAATCAGTATGAATTTATAGTGCATCATTCAAATCAGGACACTTGTGAAGTAAAAAGAGGTGCAATTAATAATTATGCCATGGCAAGAGGTTTAAAGTGACACTGCCCCCAGCAAACTGGAGAGTATGTTCACCCAATGGCATTTGTTTCCATATTAGACTCCTCACTGAATATTTAAATACAGTCATAAATAAGAGAATTTTGGTGAAGAGAAATATGTCTGTGGCATATTAAACAATCATTGAGATAGATAAACTGTCCAATCCTCACCATAAATAACCATGAATACTTGTTGTTTGACAAATCCCTCTTCAGAGGTTTGTTAATCTGAACCTTGATAAAGGATGACTTCTACCTTAGAAAAACCTCTGTTCAATATCAAAGTTTACCAAAGCCTTCTTTGAAAAATCCCACAGCTATTGTGCTTTGAACTGAAGCTCTTGGTGCTGCCTTTCTTCCCAAAATAAATCCTTAGAGAACAAACATAGACACTTTTCTCAACTGAGAATACTTTAATAACAGTAGTCACAAGTTCATCCTGCTTAACTACCAATCATAGAAACTTAGAAAGAACTCAAATCCTGTACCTCCCTGGTGGTACAGGGGTTAAAGACAGTGCTATCAAGCTATGGCCAGCCACTGCAGCATGAGTTTGATCTCAGGCTCAACCCACATGGTGTGGCAGAACTCTCCTGTCTCAGCAGTGTATTTCAGTAGATTTCCCTGTTCTGTTCCCTACTCTCTCTGGTGAGTCCTCTCACCCCCAACCCTGCACCTCTGGCTTACACCCCAGTTCTTGTATGCATAAATAAATAAATCTTTAAAAAAAATTCAAAGTCTATCCTTACAGTGGACTCTCCTCCAGTTGGAGCAACAGTCCCTGAAATCTGCCATAGTCACAAATCATCCTATGGCTCAATACCACCTGCTAGCCCGTGATCCCTCTTTCTTACATGAGTATTTATGTATCTTAGTTTTGTTGTTCTAAGGGAAAAGAGTCTTTTCTGTAAATTCCTACTTTATTTTCTGTGGTCATGGATTAGCGTACCAAGCCTCAGTTTTCCTGTTATTCTTGTTCTCATCCTTCCTTAGAATATGGAAACCCTTTTCTCACAAAGAAGTCTCAGCAGAAAGTTAGATTTCATAATTACTTTAATAGTATAGTACATTTCTATTAAATGAGTTAAAGGGATTTCTATCAGGATATTAAGAAACTAATCATTTATAAAGGAGTTTCCAGGGGAAAAAGTTGTTTTGATTTTCAATCATCAAGTGTCTTACCTCACTTTTAATTTAGGACTGTATTTTCAAAGCTATTACAACATCCTGAAAGAGTCTATTTGTACCCAATTCACTAAGACAATTTATCATAGTAAATTTTAATGCCTAAAATATATACAAATTAAGTACTTTTTAAGAGGAGTTCAAGTTTCCTTTTTATTTTTTTTTTGTAGTAACATTGGTTAAGAACATTGCATATGACTCAGACTCATAGGATCACACATTTTCAGATACGTATTTATTACCACAACCATACCAATGCTCCCATAATGCTCCACCATAGTCCATTGGGCCTCCTGGTTCCTTTCCTCGCCATGTTTTCACATGTGTAGCCTCAAGTTTAAGTTTGCAGTTAGATTTCTAGGGTTTGTTTTGGTTTGGTTTTGTCTGACCCTCTATCTTCCACATAAGATGCAAACAATCCAGTCTTTTTCTTCTGGCTTATTTTGCTTATTGTATTCCCCTCCAGTTCCATCCATCTTTTTGCAACTGGTAAAAGTTCATCTTTGTTTTTTTTTTAATAGCTGAGTGGCATCCCATTGGGTGTATGTACTGTATCTTTTTTAATCCACTCATCTGTGGATTATTGGGTACTCAGACTGTTTCCTATTATAAATAGTGCTGAAATAAACAGGAGAATGCATGCATATCTTTGAATTAGTGAATTAGTGGGCTTTTGTGTGTGTAGGATACCTAGGAATGGATACCTAGGAATGGAATTGCTGGACCACATGTAGATCCATTTTTTTATTTTGAGAAACCTTCATATTGTTTGCCACAGGGGATGAATCAGTCTGCATTCCCACCAACAGTGGATGATGTTTCCTTTTTCACCACATCCTTGTCAACATTTGGTCTTTTTGATAGGAGCCATTCTCACATGTGTGAGGTTTTATCTTACTGTAGTTGGATGTCTTTATTATTATATTCAAGTAGTGCTGGCAGTAGATTCAGTCTCTTTAAGACAAAGGGAAAATTACACTGAATATATACATATACATATGCATATGTGTGTATATATATTCATTATATAACTTTTTGTCAATAGGGATTTACTTTAGCATTTGCTTCCTTAATACTCAGCATGTTTTTAACAACAGCAAGTTGAATTCCTTAGGCCATGACTTGAACTCACAATCTTTCACCTCTGACAAGCTTCTGAATCCAAGCAGTCACTGATTAATCCCCCACCCTCCTATCAGTTATGTGACCAAAATGTCTTGGTTTTATAATCTACTTTGTATTCCCCTGCTGCCTGTTGCAATGTTGTTGAGTAGTATAGAAAGATTTGTCAGTGTAACTAAATATCTCCATTTAGCTTTCTTCTTAATTTTTTTGAGGTAACATTGGCTTATGTTGTTGGTATTTTGGAAGTATTTAAAACTAAATGATGGACCATATAAACCTGAAAATATTGCATTATCTCTTTGAATCACATATGTGATCTTTCTTGCATTTAAATTTTTATAGCTCATTCACGTTATCCTTGTGATTCTTACACTGTTATATTTTGTTAGCTTAATAGAAGAAAAGTATTACCTATGCTTCCTTCTTCCAATGTAAATTCACAATAAAAACTATAAATACATTTTAAGGAAATTCTGTTTTTTTAAGACCTGAGTATATGCAAATGCATGTCCTCAGAGGTGAGAAATATAGGATGCCTTCTGAAATGATTGATAGGATGGATTGCTATTATTCCATTTCTTAAGTTCCTTATTAATCAAAAAACTCAACCTTTTATACCTTTATTAAAATATAGTGCATTATTTTCTCATTCTTCTCTTTATTTGTCACCATTCATTATGATATGACTATGGATTTTGAATTTGTAAAAAGAGCCTAAGTTTTTGAGTGACTAATACAATCATTCTGAGAGGAAAGCAAAGCAGAAACCTAGTTTATTTTGATGATTGCCAGCATACCTAAAATGCCAACATGGAAGGAACTCTGAAGAAAAATGCTGGTATCTTTCAGATGTTAAAGGGAAATAGGATAACAAAAAACACAAAAAAGACAGCAAAATCAATAGATGTGCTGATCTATTCACTTTTATTACTGAACTTCGGGGTTTTGAGCTGAATTTCAGCTATTTCACATGTCCCTAGATATAATGAAGGGATGATATAGACCTCAATAAGTTATGGGGTTTATCTCATACATGTGAGTGCCTCATAACTTATTAGTGCCTGAAGCTATAATGAGTTATGTTACAGTTCTCATACTGAGCCTCCAAAACTTGTAACTCACCAAAACCTTGGGCAATTTCATTTATTTAATGTCTTTTTAGTATTGGAGCTCTAATCCAGAATTTGTTAATTTTTTTCATAGTTATTGGGTAGTGTCCCCTGTGGTATGTTAAACTCAAAAGGTCATAAGTCCCTATATATTTTGCTGAAGTGAACATTCTCTGCTACACCATCTAAAGAATAATATTTGGGGGTGGCATACTAATACATCATGTCAAGCTGACATTTATATCATGAAGTTTACTGTTTTCTGGTGATATTGTTCATAATATAAGCCTTTGACTTGTTTGCAATCACAAGTTGGTAGGATATAGTGTTCTGTTAAGCATCTCTGGTGGTGGTTTGCAATGAATATGTGACTGCTCTACAAATTTTCAGAGATGTTTTGCCCTTTCATTTTGGTAGGAGTATAGAGAAGATGATAAAAGGCTCTATTCATCAAATGTTGTTTCTGTGGGAGTATCTTCAAATTTTCCTGGTTTCTCTTTTCAGGTGGCCAGATGTGTATATATGTGGTTCATCATTCTAAACAATAGCCCTGTAGAAAATTGCATTTGTTGTAACTGATTCCAAAAACAAAGTTGTATTAAAAGTGTATTTTTGAACATAATAAAACAAGATTGCTTTTGGTTGAATTTGCCTTTCCTCTGTATTATGGATTTCAGTATGCTTTGCTGTAGAATGCAACAGACAAAAATAATGGAGATTCATTAAATGCTGAAATGCATCCCCCTTGAAAAAAGAGGTACAAAATTATTTTCATTAGAAATTGAAATTACTTAACTTAATGAATAAAATTGTATTTGAAAGAATGCAGTATTTTACTTACAAGCTTGTAATGACAGTAATGTGTTAAGACCTAAAAACAATGATTCCTTGATTCAATATGGATACTATTTTTTCATTCCTGCCATTAATGGTAATATTCTGGAGGAGCTTACATGTGAGATTCTGGCTATTGTATATACTACTTATACATTACACTGCATGTAGAATGCATTCCTAGCACCCTTGGTGTGTATTCAACAAATGCAGGCTAATTTTACATGCAACTGAAAAAAAATATAATTAAAAAGGGTTTCCTGGCTGTGCACAATATAACATACTCTATTCCAAAGTCAAAAGTAATTATTTTTGGATTCTCTCCTCTAATGGAATATATATCCAACTTCTCTCTATTCCTGTGAGTAATTGAGAGATGATAGAATTTGTATCTTACATATTTAAAGCACTTACATTTGCTAATTCCAAAAGCAAAAGTCCATTAAAAAAAAAGACCTAATTAAAATAAAGTCATTGAAATCCCTGGAGAAAACTAGTTATTCCCTTAAGAGCTCAGTTGCAATCAAGAAAAGCAGATAAACATCCATGTCATAGAACTTGACACATCTAATAGAGTTTCTTTAAAAATTAATTTTTTGTAATGGATAGTATATTTGTAAATAAGCTAAAAAATCAGTATACTACCTTCTTTATTATAGGTGCTTCCTCCTCATCGTATTTTTTTTTCAATTTAATGTTTGGTTCTAAATTTCATCAATTTATATTAAAGAGTAATTCATTATATTATAAATGCAACATAAAACTAAATAATTTAATGAGATGCTGACAAACCCAAAAAAGAGATACAGGAAAACATTATAAAGGCAAATGAATAAGGATACTCTCCAGTAAATGCTAAGAACTCAACTACATAAAAAAAAGTTGTGTTCACAGTAAGGTGGCAAGCAATTTGATTGTATTTTCGTACTCCATTGTTCTTTTGCCACTTAAATGAAAAGAATAAACCCAGAGGCTTGCTGAATACTGGCTTGAACCAACATTTCATTTTGTTTCTTGATTCTGAAAGAAAAATAAAATCAAAGTATATATATATATATTTTTTTTTTTAAAGATTTACTTGTTTATTTATATAAGCACTGGGTACAGCCAGAAGCGTGGGAGGGTGAGAGAATTCACCAGAGCCAAAGCGGTAAATATATCCATATTTACCTCCTTTCTTAAGTCTTAAATTGAGTCTGATATTTGTACTAGTATAAACCTAAGTATATATTATTTTTCTTAATGGTATTCAAGGGAAAGATTTTTTCCTGGGAGAATTTTTTTAAACTGCTATAGGATCAGGGGTACAGGGTAACTTTTATTCTTTTTTCAACTGAGGCAACATTGGTTTGGAACATTGTATATGATTAGGAGGGTAGGATCACACCTGCTAACAAGCTTTGTACTTGAATATATCTTGCCATTCCTTTCAATTACCTTAGATTTATTTCCATATACTTTGTTTTTATGGTAGGCAGGCAGCTTTGTAGCCCAACCCTCAACCACTGCGCCACCAGGAAAGCCCTCAAAGTATAATTTTAAAAGTGAAGTTAGAATGGAGTATGTCTTCACTTAGAAGTCTAACAGTATATACAAATCCAGTTACTTAAATCATTTAAAATCCCTGTAAGTCCTGGAATTGGAGAAAACATGGATAAACATGGATAAACTAAGTCTATTAACACATTTAAACAGAGAGAAAAAGAGAGAAGTTTTAGTAATATCACTTTTAAGGTATCTTCCAATCTTTAGATTTTATTGACAATTAAGACTTGTTATCAAAGAGTATCTCACTCTAATTTGAACTACTGGCTTACAAAATTTATATGAATAGAAAAAAATATATATGGAGATGTTTTATAAAATATTAAAAAATGGAAAGCAAAATTATTGTAATTTTAGAATTGAAAATCATTAAACCTGGAATGTTAAAACTGGAAAAGAGGCCCAAAGGAATTAATGTCATCAAGATTATACTCTGTCAATAGAAGCAGTGCAAATAGGTCTCCTATTATATTCCTATAATTACTTTTTTTGGTCTTACAATACAAAAAGCTTTATTTTTTGTATTTTTCCACCAAAGTGTTCAATGATCTATATTTAAAGTTTACAGGTACTTAACTAAGAATTGAATATTTAAGCTATGTTTTTATAAGTGCATATGTATGTGTGAGTGTGTGCATAAAAAGCATCAAAGGATGCATTGAATATTATATCCATATTTACCTCCTTTCTTAAGTCTTAAATTGAGTCTGATATTTGTACTAGTATAAACCTAAGTATATATTATTTTTCTTAATGGTATTCAAGGGAAAGATTTTTTCCTGGGAGAATTTTTTTAAACTGCTATAGGATCAGGGGTACAGGGTAACTTTTATTCTTTTTTCAACTGAGGCAACATTGGTTTGGAACATTGTATATGATTAGGAGGGTAGGATCACACCTGCTAACAAGCTTTGTACTTGAATATATCTTGCCATTCCTTTCAATTACCTTAGATTTATTTCCATATACTTTGTTTTTATGGTAGTCTTATTTAGAAAGTTTGATATCCATAATAAGAAAAAAAGTGATTGGGGAAATACAAGTACATCCTATATACAAATAGTTATTGCCATATCCTCATAACTGAACTGTCGAGTAGTCATTTTAACTCCTCTGTTTCTCCAAAAAGCTCTCCTAGCTCTTCCAAATAATTTAGATTTGCAGAGGGAATAATTGAATAGCATAGTTTAAACTGCTGCCGCATCTATGAAATTCTTATTGCAGGTTAATGTCTCAGACAAAAAGCCCTAAATTGAGTACTCTATAAGCAATAGAAAAATATTTATCACAGCTCTGGAAAGCTGAAGCTGAAGTCCATGATCAGGGAGGTAGCATGTCAGATGAGAACTCTTTTCCAGGTCAGGGACATCTTACGGTCTCATTTAGTGGAAGGGGCAAGTTAACTTTCTGGGGTCTCTTTTCAGGAACATTAATCCCATTTTCAAGCATTCCATTCTCATGACCTAATCACCTCCACACCCTAATACCATCATAATGACCATGAGATTTCAACATATGAATTTTGAGACATTTCAGTCCATAGCAGGTAAGGAATGGAAATTTTCAAAAATTTTCTCCCTCAAGTGTATGTGTGTATGTGTGTGTGTTTGTGTGTGTGTGTGTGTGTGTGTGTGTGTGAGAGAGAGAGAGAGAGAGAGAGAGAGAGAGAGAGAGAGAGAGATTGGATATATTTTATTTTTAGAGCAATTTTATGGTCATCAAAATTGAGAAGTTAGAGAGATTTCTCATCTATTCCTGCCCCCACACATACAGTCTCCCCCATTACCCCATTATCAGTATCAAGCACAAAGGGTTACATTTTTTTTAACATTAATGAAACTGATTGGCATATCAGAGTCAGTCCATAGTTTACACGTTTACTTTTGGTGGTGTCCATCCCATGGTGTTGGGCATAAATATAATGGCATGTATCCAACATTGCAGCATAATAAATAATAGTTTCACTGCCTGCACCATCCTCAGTGAACCTGTCTATTCATCCTTCCCTCCTCTCTAGCCCCAGACAATCACTTATCTTTTTGCTATTTCCATAGTTTCACTCTCTCAGCATATTATGTAATTGAAATCATACAGTATTCAGCCTTTTCATACTATTTTCTTTTACTCAGTACTATTATTTTAAGATTCTGTGTCATTTCAGGGCTTAATAGTTCATTTGCTTTAGTGCTGGCAATATCCTATTGTCAGGATATACCACAGATTATAATTCATTTCCACACATCTTGGTTACTTCCCAATTTTTGGCAATTTTGAATAAAGCTACTGTTTAAGTATCCATTTGCAGGTTTTTATGTACATAAAGTTTTCATTTCCTTCAGGTGAGTACCAAGAAGCATGGTTGGTGGGTTGTGTGCCTAAAGTATGCTTAGTTTTATGAGAAGCTAATCAAATCATCTTCTAAAGAGGCTGTACCAATTTGCATTACCACCAGTAATGAATAGTGTTGTTACTGTTACTCCACATTCTTGTCAAGTTTATTGCTGCCAGTGTTTTAGGTTTTAGCCACTCTAATACATTTAGAACTATCTCATTGTTGTTTTCAATTTGTATTGTTCTGATGAGGAACATCAAACAGAAGACAGAGCTGGCAAACAGTTACATGAAAAAAGGTCACCATCACTTATCATCAGGGAAATGCAAATCAAACCACAATGAGATGCCAACCTACACCTAAGAGAATTTCCTATGTCAAAAAGACTGGAAACAACAAGCATTGACAAAAGGGTGGGAAAAAGAAATACTCCTATACTGGTGGAAGGAATGTGCACTAGTTCAGCCTCCATGAAAACAATATGCAGTTTTATTAGAATATTAATTTTAGATCCACCATATGAGCCAGCAAACCTATTCTTAGATATCTAGGAGAATGCAAAAATAATAATTTTAGGTACTATATACACTCTTATATTCATTGGAGCACTTTGTACAATTACCAACTTATATGAACAACCTAAGTAGCCAGCAATAGATGAGTAGATTAAGAAGATGTGGTATATACACACAATGGAATACTACTTAGCTATATAAAATAAAAAGATGAACTCCTTTTATTTGTGACACATGGATGGGACTGGAGGGTGTTACACTAAGTGAAATCAGTTGTAGAGGAGAAACAAGCACTGGATAATTTCACTCATATGTGAATATAAAAAACAAAGGGGGACCTCCCCGGTGGTGCAGCGGTTGAGTGCTGGCTTGCGAAGCTTCCCGCAGCCTCTGCAGTGCTGGTTCGATCCCCAGCCACCGGGTGAGGGTCCCACATGGTGTGCAGACCTCTCCTGCCTCCCACTGCTCCTCTCAGCAGTGAACTTCATCAGTCTGCCTGCTCTGCTCTCTGCTCTGACTCTGGTGAATTCTCTCACCCTCCCGCGCTTCTGACTGTACCCAGTGCTTGTATAAATAAAGTATATATAAATAAATAAATCTTAAAAAATATTAAAAAAAAACAAAGGGACAGATAAAATCAACATAAACCCTTAAAATCTGTAGATGCTTTCCTGTAGAATTCACATTAGTGAGGAGATCACTACTGAAAATATGCCCTGGCCTAACAGAAATCTAAGAAAGTTAATTAAATCACTTATTTCTTTGCAATAGACTTCATATAGTGTATGGAAAGTTTGTGGGTGACAAGCCCTTGCATGAGTTACCTTTTTATAATAATGTAAGGAAAGAAATTTGTCATCAGAGGGTTTTAGCTAAAGCATTATTCTTTTGCTTGAAGGAAAGTCTGCACTTGTTTCTTACTACACAATATGTATTTTTTAATGTATCTATTATTTTCTGGCAATTGTGATATCAGCTATATTCGGTGTAATATCTAAATGATTATAAAATGGTTTATGCATGCATAATTTACAAAGTAATATTCTCACATCTAACACCAAAGGGACTTAGATAGTTTTAATAGTATGTACTTCTGATACAAAATGTTATTTGGGTCTTGATTTCTTTTTTTTTAAGTCATAAAATTTAAAAACTGCCTAAGATCCACCAACCAGTACATGAAAACTATTGAAACTATTGTAATATATTTAGCAGGAACTTGTGCCCCATTTGGTGCACACATGGGATATCAGTGAACTATAACTTGCTTTTCAATAGGCTGCTTCACACAATGCTAGTTCACTATAAGATAGCTTAATGTGTCATCATGTAGTTTGATCTTTATTATTTCAAGTGTATACATTCAGCTATACTTTGGGAGAAAGGGGCGTTTATTTCTCTAGGAAAAGTATTTCTGAGCCATAATTTACTTCCAAGGAATAAATAGAGATTAGACATCTTTCTTTGCTAAAGTTTTTTTTTTTTTTTTTTTTCATTCTTGTGGCTGGTATGGAGTATAGTACTTTGTTTTTTGAAGGTCAGGTGACAATTACACTAAATATAAACATTCATTCTATTTCATTGCTAAGTGATTTCTACTTTAAATTGCTTCTAAATCTTTTCTCACCCACCTTAATTCCAATATTTATTTTAACCTTGAGCTGCCTAAGACCCTTAATAGGAAGCTTCAAAGCATTTTAAAAATCGTATCCTTTTTAAATCTTTCTCATTTGAATGCAAGTGCCTTGAAAGCTCAAACAGTGTTGGTTGTTCTTATTGAAGTTTATAATGCTTTAGATATTCAAATCAGCTCTGTCTTCCATTTGTTATGCAAATCTTTAAACTTTATATACTGCATGGTTTATCTACATTAATACAGCTTTCAGTAACAGGTCTTACCAGAGCAGACATATACTCTAAAGGTGCACATTTTTAGTGTCTTGAATTACCATAAAATCATAAAAATAGTGTGTATTGCTTTACTCTAATCAGACTCAGTTTTATGTGGTTGTTGAAAGCCTTTTTACATTCCATTCTGTGTCTGGAGGTCTGTGTATAAAACTGATTCAGAAAAAGCAAAGTGAAGACACCTGCTGGCTTATAGCACAAATACTAAAATATCTTAGAGCCTGCTGAAAGGAGAATTGGAACAATATGTCATTACTGAAGGCTCACTTGCAAGTTCTAATGTATTATAATGAAAACAGTATGACAAACCTAATGAGACAGTGAAGATTTGGGTAATTGTTCCTACAATGTATGGTAACTTTTCCAGCCGTTATTGGCAAACATAAAACCTAATGAGATTTTATTAATTTAAATGCAGTACATCTGCAAAACATTTCCTTCCTTGCATTCTCCTCTGATAGTCTTCCTTTCCTCATGGACTTGATCTTTTTAAGTTAATTGTTCTGTATAGTACACTCTCCAAACAAAATACTTGACATAAATTTGAGTCAAACTTTTTTTTCCATTTATTTTTGTGTACCTTGTCCTGAAGCACAATGTTAATGCAAGCTTGTGAGGACAATCAATGCAACATTTATTAGATA
The DNA here is from genome assembly GCF_964194135.1 of Talpa europaea. Lineage (NCBI taxonomy): Eukaryota > Metazoa > Chordata > Mammalia > Eulipotyphla > Talpidae > Talpa > Talpa europaea. The sequence goes on along the minus strand of NC_140072.1, from coordinate 112,215,262 downwards.
ATAATGCATATGTAATAAAAAACTATTTTGCTAGCTTCTAATACTATTATATGAGTATTATTTTAAAGCCCTGGAAATATCATTTTGTTCTTAAGTTGTAAAGGGAGGGGAATAATTTACTGTTCTTTTTAGTCATATATTTTAAATTGCCAAAAGGTCAAAATGAACAAGCCATTGTGTTTTGTTCATTGATTGCCTCTTATTCAACCAAGGTAGATTTGTTAATTTTCAAATTATTAAACATGATGGAAAATCTCAGTCTACTTTCATGAATTCTAAATTCAAGTTTTCTAAAAATCAGTACACAAGCAGCAACCATATGTTTGCATTTTAAAATAGGAATAGTTTTATCAGAATCCCTAAAATAGCAAAGTTTGATATAAAAATTGAGAAAAAGGCTAATTTGCTACTGTTAACCTTTAATTCCTTTCTATTTCAGCTCAATTCACTTTTTTTTCCTATGTCTTCTTCAAGCTACAGTGTCATAAACATGTGATAGGTGAAATCTTGACTTTGCAGTGTTAGGTGAAAAAAAAACATTTTTTGATGAAGGCACCAGTAACACATTGCCAGCTCATGGTAGAGAAGGCAATAGAACTGTCAGGGAGTTCAAAAATTATATTGTCTATGCTAGAATAACTGGAAAGAGATCATATTCACTTTCCCCCTGAGTTTTGCAGGTCATTTTGGATTTACAGTACAACATTTTATTACAGTTTGAAAACTTCATAGAAAACTTAGTTGTCTAGTTCATTGCTATCAATTGCTAGCTAGTCCATGCAAGTAGATAAAACTGGATCAAAATTATTTCTGCGCTGTTTTTCCAAATTCTGATTAGAGAAAATAATCTGAGCAAAGGATCAATTGCTTTTATATTTTAGAGTTAGTGTGAATAGATATTTGACATTATTAATGAGATTATGTGTATAGAATGCCTTGAATATTGATGTGGGTTTTTGAGGGTTTAAGTCAAAACTGAAAAAAAAGCCAGATTTATGCAAAATAGCAAATATTTTGATACTGAGTTAGAGCAATATGTTTATAAATTTACTTCATGTACAATGAATATTGCTTGTTTTCTGAAGTATGTATATCACCTAGGGGAAGTATTTCCCGGAAGGAATTATAAAACAACCCCCGACTTAGGAGAAAATGTAAACATATAGTGCTCTCCCTCATTTACTTTATGATAGGCTATTATACACTTAATTAGTATACTGTTTAGATGAGTATATGATTTCATTTTGATTAGATTATTTTGTTAAGATTTGATGGTTTCCTTCACCTTGTTACAATGTAAGACTTCAAGGAGGTATATTTTACTGTAAGAGACAGCAAAGATAAATAAAAACCAAATGTCCCTATTACTAATTACATTTTTAATACTGAGATTTTTTTCTGGAGGAAATACTATGAAAGGGGGATATCTCTGAGTTATTATTCTAAATTTTGTTTTGTAAGTGTTATGTTCATGCTGTTTCATTTACTTTACATTTTTTAGATATACCCAGTACATGTCAAATTCTTTCTCCCATTTCACATAACTGTTGTCCTCCAAAGGAATAGTGTGGTGAGAATAGGCATACAAAGTATGTAATCTCAGAAGCGTGATTTTTTTTTTTTTTTTTTTTTTTTTTGGTGACACCCTCGCTGGCGGCGGGACAACGAACCAGCACTGCAGAGGCTGCAGGCAGCCTTGCAGCCCAGCATTCAACCACTGCACCACCAGGGGAGGCCCAGAAGTGTGAAATTTTTAATAGAATATGCAGATCCTTATGATTAATGACTTTACAACAAAAAAGGTCTAATTCTCATTTTATGTTTATCTTTAGACCTTAAAAATATCGCCCACAAAAACATTTTTAAATTGAAGAATTTATATACATTTGAAGATTGTTCATCTAAATGTTCAGTGTAATTATACACACACACACACACATACACACACAGAGACACATGAATGTTCTTCAACTGGATAAATAATTTGTTTCTTCAGTGAAAATATTTAAGTGAGCCTGTGAAAAAATTCTTGAATTTAACATTTTCCCTACTGTACTTAATCAGAGACTACAACTCTTCATTTATAAATTTAAATATCCTCACCATATACGTATATATATATGTAAATGTACATATGCATATATAATGAATGACCATTTTCATTAGAACATTAGATTTCTAATAAGGATTTTTTTAGGAACTCAGGTTTAACACTCATACATATATTTTATCTACTCTGTAGTTTGGTGCAATGAAAAGGTAAACTTTTTTTAAGATTTATTTATTTGTGCATATAAGAACTGGGGTACAGGCCAGAGATATAGGGGGTGAGAGGATTCACCAGAGACAGAGTGGGGAGCAGAACAGGCAGATCTACTGAAATACACTACTGAAGGGAGCAGCAGGCAAGACAGGAGAGGTCTGCTGCGCCATGAAGGTGACCTCCATGGCCGGGGATAGAACTCATGCTGCAGTGGCTGCAGATAACTTCATAGGTTGTGTCTTAACCCCTGTGCTACCAGGGAGGCCCCGGAAAGGTAAACTTTTAGTCATATTGATCTTGGTGTGAATCCTGTTTGCAATTTAATGCAATAGCTATGGAAATTTTGGCAAAATATTTAAATGTTCTGATCTCCCTATAAAACAGATATAAAATGGAGATTGTCACAAATAATGTTGGATCCTATTGAGAACATCATGTGAAATAACATGCATAACATGCCATTGCCAACTATGGCATATAATAGATTCTAAATAAATGCTGCCTCCTCCTTTCATTTTAAGCATAGGTTTACTTATTTAATGGAAACTTGTAAGTTAATGTAATTCCACTAATTTACTGCTATTCCATTTACATAGAAATAGACACAGTAACTGCCCGCCACTTCCTTACCAGTTTCAATAACCCTCACTCATTATAAACTGAATAAATACATTCAATAAAATTTGACTTTCTTGTTATAAAAAGAACAGTAAAATCCCCTTTTTTTCATTTTCATCTTCCAGTTGCCAAATAGTTTTTGCTTTTGCTTTTCTTCCTAGAAACAAAGCTTCAATGCTAAATGCCAAGTAGAGAAATATTATCTGAAAAGAAAAAAAAATGAAAGAGATTGCTAATGGATGAAATTAATTTCCTGTCTACCTGTATTTTTAATGGAAATCGTGTGGTTACCATATTTTTCTAATATGAGAGGACTTTCCTTGTGGAAACTGATAAAGAATACTCAGTGGTAAGCAGTGGTATACCAACAGAGGAAGTGGGAGAAAGCAGTCTGTCCTACTACAGCAATAACAGTGTACTGTCAGTAGAAAATATAGAAACAATAATAGCACTGTCTAAAAGTCATCAACATTTTATCACAACTATAAACTAGTAATTATAAACAACTCTAGAGCTAAAATTCGTTAATCAGGAAAGATTCCACCTTCCTACTTCTTAATTAAGGATGATTCCAAATCCATAATCTCAAAATGTCAATATCAAAGCATTTTTCTGATCTCTGTTTAGAACAATGAGAGTGGTCAGTGACCGATAGTGTTACTAGGGTACAAAATGGGTTAATTTATTCACAAAAAGTACATAAGTACATTCAACACATTTTTACAGTGAAAAGTAGCACACAAACTCTTCCTAAGAAATCATGTGACTCATACTAGTATAATACAGTTAATTTAATCTGCCTGGGCATATATTTTAGATTTTATTTTTGTTAATGTTTAGAATAGCATACTAGGCATTACAACTTTATGGGTAACAAAAATAAACTACCTTCTTCAGGAACAACTATTGCATGACTCAAAGAAGACGTCACAGAAGGTGTTAGGAGAGCACTAGATTTTTTTGTCCATTTACTATGAGACATCACTTCTAATTCATATGTCGTTTTATAGTAGTTGAAAAATGTGTAATAAATTCATAGATTAAATACCACTCTGACTAAGAATAATCAATCAAAAATGACAGCTGATTGATTTCTTTTGTAAATGAGAATATACTTATTGTTTAATTGATTTCAATATGCTCAAAAGGTGATTTGAAAGTCATATATTCAAAAGAATATTGCTGCTGTTTTAGTGAGAATTTTAGAAGTTCAAAAATGTGACTCATTGACTGACTTGAGATCTTTTTTCCCTGTCAAGGCAAGGAAATTTATGACCAAGTCACTCATTTTGAACTCACTATGAATGTAGATAGTAAGAAAAAGAATAATAAACTTTGTTTAAATCTTAGTGTGTAATTTTATTACCAGTTTCTTCTCAGTTACTCTGGAGTTTGAATTAAACCACTTATTTTGAATAAAATATAAAATGCCTCCTATATCATGAAGAAAAATTATCTCCCCGACTTCTTACGATCACAAAACTTAGATACCATCACAGGCAAAAAGCACAAGGCTCCATAATATAAGAACACTTTAAAACAAACATTAATAAAAGTTAGAATAAAATTTTGATTAAGAATGAAGTTTTAATCAAATTAACAGTGATGATGTTCTCCTTAAAACCATTTTATAGCTTCTAGGAAGGGGAAAAATAATTATTATAGACTATGATGAATGTATGGATTTAACTATATTATTTACAATAAAGTTATCCAGAAAAAGTAAGGTTGTACTTTTATTTCACGAGAGATGATCTATAAATATTTTTTATTGCTTTCATGATATTTGACTAGGCTTATTACCTATATCTACTCATTTTTTAATTCTGAAACGTTTTTTAGTTTAGATGGTATTCTAATGCATAAGGGAGCACTCTAAGGAATTTCTGTCTCCAATTTGGGAAACTTAAATGTTTAATTGGCCATTTAAATGGTCTATGGTAAGGGATTATGGTGCTTTGGTGGTGGGTGTGGTGTGATGACAAACATCTGAGGAGGTATGATCCTATATCCAAAATCATATACAATGTTGGTAACCATTGTTACCTTAATAAAAAGAAGAAAAACAAAGGTAGGCATTTCTGAAGATAATTAAGCTAAAACATAACAGTTGAAGACATTTTTAATAGACAGTTTTCAGTGTCTTTGAAGGCGTATTTTCCTGATATTAACAGGTTATAGATATAAACAAAAGTTGCCTTAAACATCTTTCTTACTCTGATAAAGATTTTAAAGGTTGGTCTTTTTAGGACAGAATTACAGGAAGGAAATGCAGACTTTTTTAACTTAATCTTCTCTCCTCTGATCCAGTAGAAACTTGAGCGTGGCATGTTAGAACTTAGTGGAAAGAACAGACTATAGAGTTAGAGATGGATTGAAAATCTAGTTCTATATTTGCCTCATTGTGCTTGGCACTACCCTGTTTCCCCAATGGCTCTACCCTGTTTCCCCAATGGCAAAGGAGAGCTAAAAATACATTTTGTACCTAATTTTGTAAGGAGTTAATACATTAACTATACATAAGAAGTAGGATGAGTGTTCAGCGTTTCTAGTAAGAGTATTTACTTTCCTAAAATCTTCTATTATCTAGCATAAAATTATTTGATATTTTAAACATAAAATTGGGTTTCAATTTACAATCCTTAAATTCATTATGCCTCTCTTGTGTCTATGTGCCCAACTCTTCCCACATCTTCATTTCTTTGACTATTGTTCAGTGCTGGGTGACTTTCTGAACTATGCCTACAGTTTATAGCTCAGAGCTTTGACCTGACGTCCAGTGCAATTCTTTTCCAGTATACTGAATGTAGAACTTCAGTTTATAAAAAGATTTTAAAAATGAAAGGAGGTGAATTCTTTTATTTGATAAAACAAAATGGGCTGAAGCAATTTGCCTAGATTATGCAACTGGTATGGAACAGATCTCAAATTCAGACCAGCATTTTTTTTTTTGGTGTTTCTACTGTTTTTTCACATATATGATACCTTTAATATGATTTGCCCCAGTAGTACACCAAAGTGTAAGAGATTCACCCAAGAAAATGAAGTCATTTACGAATGCATTCTAATTCACAAAGAATAGCTGCCTACCTGACATAACAATTCCAACTATCATTTAATAATGGTACAAAGTTGCTGATCCAATACAAATGGATAATTCTGGATTTGAAAAAATCTGGGAAAATTTTATTTCTGATTTTCAGTAGTGATGCTCTTACTAATGATCCCTTTTCTACCTTAAGTCAAAAAATTCATTTCTTTATAAGTTTAATACAAATTGCAATACTTTATTATAAAAATAACACATCATCATTAAATATAAATAAATAAATTCATAAACATGTATTTTGGAATCTTTCATATATACATTTTCAAACTGAAAATGACAATGGGGATGTCAAATTTACTTTCTCATACCACCAAATCTGAGTTAAAACATTTTAGTATCTATAATATTTTATTTCATGAATGCATTAGCACGTATAAAATACAAATTATATGTATATGTATTATACATGTGTACACATTTCACACATATATATGCATTATAGATGCCTATATGTAGCAAGTTTTATTATATAGTTTGATTATTTTCAGATTTTATCTATCAGAAGTTATAAATTCCCCTATAAATATACTAACCAGTACATAAAAATTTCTAAATATATATGATTTTAACCCTGTGGTAAATCATTGAAAGGGAAATTTCTGTCTCAATGTTATATGACAAATTTTAATATATTATATGCTGTTAACATACATTCTAAATAAATATGCTAATTCATACTTCCTTTTTTGTCTAATTTACTACTTGGATGTTAGGTATTTGTTTGTCACTGTCTACCATTGGGAGGCAATCATCGTACTCAAGCTTCATTTAATTATAGAATTTTTCCTATTTATAAAAAAATATGCAGAGTATATCCTGGGAAGAACTTAGAAAACTGTTAAATATTGCTTATACTTCTTTATAAGTATTTTTTCTTTTCTGAATCTCAAAGTTACCTTTTAAAATAACAGGGTTAAATTTCTTATTCTTCATTCTACAAGATGGTAGCATTATCAAAGTTAGGTGCCTGGGTATTTGGAGGAAGGTACTGAAATAGTGACTGAATCCCATCTCTAACTCTCCACAGCATGGAATGAGTCAGGAAATTCTCTGAAAGGACATTTTTAGATGAACATGATGGATTATTTCATTATGTGCTTTGTTAGTTTGTTGCTATTTTTATTGTTATATTTGAAATTGTGATAGATTATTACTTTACATATTGAATTTTTAGGCATGTATTATGAAAAATACTATAACTTTCTATTCTATACACTTACAAAAGCAGTAAGTTTTAGTTGCCTTATCAAGTAATAATTAGACATTTAACATAAAGCTGTAGCATAAGCAAACCAATAAATAATTAAAATATACCCAGTGGTATACAAAATCATTTCTCCAAATTGATAATGTCTGTCCTTATGATCAGAGCCAGGATCCCTGTTCACATATGCCAATTGATTGCTTGCCAGCATTCTTTCTCTCTGCCAACCTTGACAACATACCAGTGCATTTCCCATCAGAACACAGTAGGAAAGTTTAATTATTATAACTTTTAAAATCAAAATGGAAAATAAAAATAGGTTATTTGTATATATGTCTGATCCCTTACTATACTAAACTATCCAAGTAAATGTACTTTTGTCACTTGACCTATAAAATATTATATTTTATCTAAAGCCATCTTTAGATAAACCTTTCCAAGCCAACTATTAATGGAAATTGGTAGAATTTCAGTCATGGGAAAATTGAGAGATTAACAACTTCAATGTTTAGTCCACAGTCAGCTATACAATATTGCCGTCTGTGTGAAAATTAGCTGCAGTTAAGTGACGCCTGAAAAGAATTCATTTAGTTTTGAGACAACTCAAATGACTGAGCATATTTCATATACTAGATAAAATAAATCTGTGTTTGTGATTTTCATATTTGCCCAAATTTCTCACTTTAGGTAATACAGATAGAACTGTGCACCATGATTTGCAATCTCTCTAAATCTAGAAAAAAGAGAAAAAAATGGCTTATTTTGTAAACCAAGAACATGGCCTAGACCAAGTTTTAATCTTTGATTTATCTATCCCCAATTTTAGCAATTTTGAAGTCATTTGATTTTCAGGAATTAATTTTTCTAATTGAGATTTTCTGTATTCAGTAAATGTTTATCATAGGTATATTGTTTTGTGAAGGTTATCATAAGTATATTTGTTTTGTGAAGGTTATTTTGTGGAAATAGGAATAATTAGACTTTTTTTTTAATATTTATTTATACAAGCACTGGGTACAGTCAGAAGCGCGGGAGGGTGAGAGAATTCACCAGAGTCAGAGCGGGGAGCAGAACAGGCAGACTGACGAAGTACACTGCTGAGGGGAACAGCAGGCATGGCAGGAGAGGTCTGCGTGACCTATGGGACCCTCGCTGGTGGCCGGGGATCGAACCGGCTCTGCAGAGGCTGTGGGCAGCTTCACATCCCAGTGCTCAACGGCTGTGTCACCGGGGAGGCCCAGAACTCTTTGATAGAATGATTTTGAAAATAATTTATCACTCTCTGAAGTATTGAAATAAAAGAAGATACTAGAAGGATATTTGTGGAAATTGAGTTCCACAGAGGGTATATATAATTTGACAAGGTTCAGACACTAAAGTTAATAAATGATAAAATGGCAATCCAATCCAGAATATAGTATCCCAAATTTCATAATTTTTTGATAACTCAAAATGAAGAGAGAATGGATATTCTTGTAAAAAAACAATCAGAATGTGTTAATACAAAAATCTTGTATCTAGCTCACTATTAAATTAAAAGAAATACAGGGAAGAGAGGGAAATCTGAAATGACTCTATTGCTATGTAATGAACAAGATCAAAGACATGACAATGAATAGGCAACTTTAAAAATAGTTGCAAAGAATAGAAAGAGGAATAGAAGGTAATTTATACATTAAAAGAGAGGTAAGGGTATCAAGTGATTGTGCTTTATGGTGTTAGCAAGAGCAGACTAAAAATATAAACAGATAATTCTAAAAAAACAAACTGAATACTAAACAATATTAAATTGTCACAAACATTTTAAAGATTTGATAAAGAGTTTTTAAGAGCGGCTTTCATATCTTTTAGAGATATATACTGAAATATTTACTGAAAATTTTATGATTTGCAGGACTAAAACATAATCTGTTGACATGACAGGTACTTAATTGGATGGGCTCTAGGTAAAATAAGATTGTTATTAAGTGATGGGTACCTCAAAAGTCTTTATACAATACTGTCTACTCCCTGTGTATTTGAACATTTCTTTAATAATAAGTTAACAACATTTTAGAGTACCTTTATTTACAGAAGCATTAGAAAACCATTTATGTATTTCTAAAAAAAATCTATCAGTGCCGTGATACAACAGAGGAGGCCATCAAGCAACATTTACAATTTATTGAATAATATCATTATTTCTTAAGTTACATTGTGTTTCTATCTACCACATTCCTTATATTTAGCAACATGTAATCAAAAGTAAAAAGGCAGTTTCAAAACCATTTTTAAACAATGAGAACATTTCCATTAATAACAACTTTATATCAGAGACACAAAGTCACAGTCTTTTTTGGTTTGGTGGGGGTGTCAGATACTCTGTCTGCATTTTCTATTATTAGAATGAATGTCAACACAGAGAAAGAATGTTCACGCTGTCACAGGGCGTATACTTAGACTACATCTGAACATTATTTTTCAGGAAGAAATGTTCAATGATTTGATCACTTGTCAGAAGCGTCTCACTGAAAGATCTTGCAAAGCCTTCAGTTTTCTTTTCTTTCCCATCTGGAAAAAAAAGAACAAAGGCTTCCGTTCTTCAGTGTAGTATATTGAAATCCATGCATTTTCTAGAAATCCTTTTGACTATCAGGTACTATATGGAATTTGCTTTACCTTTCCTTGACCTTCAAACTCCAGGCATCAATTTTGTTATTGAGACAATACACAAGTTTGATACAATTTGTTCAGATGTGGAGGGATTGTCAGGTAATTATATAATTGTATGGTTAAACAAAAAATCATTAACTTGCAACCAAGTTATATAGTAGATAATGCTTATGAATATGTTGTGGAGAATATTTTTAAGCACATGGTATCCACAGTGGTATATCCTCAATGTCTCCTAAAAATGCTTTCTGTCATTGAATGAGCAATACCATAGCTGAAAGTAAAGCTTCAAAAAATGCTATCTCTGAAAAAGATGTCACAGTATGGTAACTGCTCCCACCTCACAGGAATGTTGTGTAAACAAATAAGATAATGGATATAAAAATCCCTTGAGCATTTCTGAGTAAGCAAAAGGAGTATAAGGCTGATTATAATTTGGGAGATGTGTATGATTACATATATGATTAATTATAGTATGAAAAAATACCTTATTTTCTATATTCTACAAAATTTACTGGCAACCTATACTTCTCAAAATTTCTATGTAAGTAACGCATAAATGCATTTTTATGCTGAGTGTTTCAACCTATACATGATATTTTTTGTCTAATAATAAAGAATCTGTAGATTTTTATAGCCTTGGAAAATATCAAGTGGAGTAAAGATTGGCTATTCAGTTATGACTCCTCCTTTTTAAACCTATCACCACAAAGTTCCAAATTTATGTTTCTTTAACAGACAAATAATATATGGAAACAGTTGGGTAAATACTATTCCCAAACACATGATTACATACAGAATAAGACTGATGAATAAGAAAATACGTTATCAGAAGCCTAAGTAATTTTTAAAGGTTCAGTTTTTGTTGACAAGTTATGTCTAAATCAAATCATACTATATTTATCAATTCAAAAATATAATGAGGTCCTTGAGCCAAATTCTTACCTTAGGCCAAATGGTAAAAAAATGTAACATTTTGTTTTACCTCTATAACTCTGTCCTTTCTCCAGGCTACCTTTTCAAATTATTTTTTAACTTTTCTTCTTTGTAAAAACTTCTTACTCCTATTAGTTCCTAGTCTTATCATTAGCTAACAACAACAACAACAAAAACACTTAAAAAAGACATGTGAAACTTGGGCCTCCCCTCGTGGCACAGGTGGTTGAACACAGAGCTGTGAAGCTGTCTACAGCCTCTGCGGCGCTGGTTCGATCCCGGCCAGCCTGCGAGGGTCCCACATGGCGAAGCAGATCTCTCTTGTCTCGCCCACTGCTCCTCTCAGCAGTGTATTTCATCAGTCTGCCTGTTCTGCTCCTTGCTCTGTCTCTGGTGAATCCTCTCATCCTCTCGCGAATCTTGCCTGTACCCCGGTTCTTGTATAAATAAATAAATAAATCTTAAAAAAAAACCTATTTAAAAAAATGTGAAAGTTTCTCACACTGATGTGAAATTTATTGATATTATTCAAGGGAAGATTTGCATATAAAAGGTTTCAAAAGCTTAAACTTACTACCCTGGATCAGTTGTTAGAGTTTCCTACTATATGACTGCAATTTAATCACTACATAGGATAAAATAAAGTGAAGTAGTAGTAAAACAGTATATATTAGAATCTATTGTTAGGTAGACCCTTGAGACTTAATTTTCACGTTTTTTTTTTTTTTTCTACAAGGATTTGCAGAATGTTAGAGTTCAGTTCCCCATCACAATGACTAGGAGACAAAACAGCTGGACATATTTTGAAATTTCAGAACAACAAGTTTGGTGTTGAATTCATAAAAGCTTCCAGATGGACAAAAAGTTTTATTCTATTAAAATATATATATATATATATATATACAATGGCAATGCATAACTTAATAGCAATTTCAAGATAAATTTGAACTACTTAAAATTGTGAAGGAAAATAATTTTGAATTTCCAATTTCAGTTCCAAAAATCTAAGCAATTAAATAAGATGGCAGAACTTTTAAATATAGAAGAGAAAAACCCCTTTATCTTCACTATAACCTTTTTTACTAAAATGGAACTTTGAGGTTTGCCACATGCAGGGATCTTGTGAGATATAGTATTCTCACCAAGTATTATGAATAAAAAATTATGATAGGAGTAACTTCTTTTTTGTCTTGACTTTACTGCTCAGCCTATAAAACTACTCAATGGTGTTTATGTATGTGAGTTGGGAAAAAAGGGCTTCCTTCTGCCCCATTGTTATTTAAAAGACAGGAAAAAAACAAAAAAACCTAAACTGAAATAAAATATCCATCACACCCAGTTTGTTGTCTCGTTCCATCAGGCCTACTGCACTGAATTTAATCCAAAGACTTTATACTCTTAATATACACACGTTAGTGGAAAGAGTAGCTTTTGCCAAGGGGTTAGGGCATAATAGACGAATCCAATGCTAAATTTGGATATTAATGAAAAGTGAATTTCAAAAGACTGATCTAGATACCTGTAGGAAAACAAAAATAAAAAGATCTTTAGACCATTGCTATTGAGGATTTAATAAGACAATAAAATGAAAAGAAACAATACAAGCAAAATTTTAAGTCAAAACCTAAAGCCAGCACCAGCCACAGGGAGAAGAAGTGTTGTCATATTTACTGTATCAAAGGAAAGTGTTCTATTTGACCCAACTTGTTCAATATAGGAACGAAGGTGAGCAAATATGGAATTTTTTTCTTCTTTTCAGATTGTATCTTCCATACTTTCTAGCAACAATAGTGCTTTCTTATTGTTGTGTAATCACTGATATCTCTAGCTACTTATAATAACTTGGTTTGAAATGCTATCATGCCATTACCTAATGTAATTAGCATTTTTATTTCGGCCATTTACCACACTGCTTCATGCCACTTTGGTATCACTACGGACACCTTCATGATTTTTAAAGTGTAAAATCAACATTCAAATAGGATTCTCTTTATTTAAATAGACTTATTAGAAATTTAAAGCAGATGAAGATGATTTCAATGAAATGAATAAATAATTAAGGCAAATCTGTATACTTGTCAGAAACTCCATATTAAGAATCAGGTGAGGGGAGACAGTCTTCTGACAGAGCTGTCATTTTTTTAGTTAAAGGTAATGTTAATTTTTTTTTTTTAATCTTGATGTTCTTTTCAAGTTTACTTGATCAAACCAAAAGCGAAAAAAAAAAAAAAAGCTGCCAGATAACTTACACAGGTAATAATCAGAACCTTTAATCACACATAAAAAGAGGCATTCAATTCTATGTATTGCAAAAATCATCAGCTGGTTGGAAAGGCAGGTTTTTGTACTTCAAGCAGTTTTAATCATTGATCAGGTTGTGAAGTAAAATAACAGATTGCATTTTACAAACTGGTCACTAGCAATGCCTCGTCAGCAGACCTAGACAATAATCCCTGAGAGTTGTAGGACCACAGTCGTTAATAACCTGGCTTGTTAGTTGAAAGCTGGCAAAGTCTCAAACATTTAAGAGGATTACTGCTATAAACCATATTAATTTTTTTTTCTAAATTCAAGTCCATGGTGATGAAGAGCTTCTGTTATAGAATAGTGAAGTCAAACACACAACAAAACTTCATGCAATTCATTTTTGGTTAGTGACTGATTTTACAACAGGAAAATAAAAAATGGACTTCATTATGTTAAATTGGAATATTAATTTTTGATGAAATAATTTTAATTGCAAATCTTGCAAAATAAAACAAGACATTATTTCAGAGATGCTTGTCAAAAGGATTTATTTCTGGTAAGATTTCTTCATACAGATTTTTTTTTAAATTGAACCCTCACTTACTATGGAAAAAAATTAGGCAAAAAGCCCAATAAAAACAAAGCTTCCAACTTTTGACCTCAAAGAGATGCATTAATCTCATGTCAGATGCAGTATAATGTGACTTCAGAATATGGAGTAAACCAGACTACCTGGGTTTGAATTCTGTTTTCAAAATCTTATGTTATCTGCAAGATTTGGATAAAGTATATAAATCTCTATGCCTTAGTTTCTTCACCTGTAAAAATGAGATCATAAAATAACCTACCTACCCTTACATTTGTGATATACATTACTTAATATTTAGATCTTTAAACATGACTGGCCTATGAAATATGCTATGCACAGGTTAAAAAATTAAAAATGAGACTATGAATTATGTGAGAGATATAATTAAATATAGTATATTATGTATTGTAGGAGAATACAAAGTCTAAATTAGAAAATAATTGTTCAGAAATACTCAAACAACTAGTATTTGCAGATATAAACAAATATACTTTTGAATACATATAACTGTAAAAAGTTGGTACTTATATAATTTCTACGTAGTTATGGAAAAGTTATTTTAATTTCATCATCCAGAATTTTGGGTATTTGTCTTCAGCTAATATGAAAAATTTTAAATGACAATATTGCATGTTGTAATCAATATTAAATTTTTGCTTAACAGAGCATTATTTTTTGAAGACTCAATCTCTAAAATGGTCAGAATATTAGAGTTTCTTCAACTTAAAATTGCTTAAAATAATACCCCAGGAAATTTAATAAATGCAACCTTGTAGATTCTAATGCAGGTTCTTTGTCATGAGTCCATAAGTCTGCATCTTAACAGGTCATAAAACATTTTAAATATTTTTTTGTGAACACAGTATGAGAAACCTTACACAGTCAAGTATTACTACTGTAGAAAGTATTAATTTTGCCAAATTTACATCAATGCCAGTAATTTAAACAAATCCAGATTATCAAATCGCTTCCTTACCTTTTGTCTACTTTTCAAAGAGAAGATTGAACAATATTAGCATAAAGGAAAAAAGACACAAAACACTGGTTGTTAATGTTTTCTTGTAAGTTAACTTTATCACAGTATCAAACTTTTTGCTGAAAGGAGTGTCAATATATTATAGGATAAAATGGTATACTAAGTATATGGGAAGACAAGAATCAGTATATTCTACTCCATGAAAATCTTGATTCCTATAAATCATACTACCTAATCATTTGTTACCAGTATTATTATATTTGAATAAGATGATTATAATTGTGCCCCCAGATAGTCATGTTTTAAATTATCAAGTAAAATTCAAATCATTTTTATCTATTTAAAACTAGTATACTTTTGTGCACAGTATTTAAATGAGTTCAGGAATTGAATGGAATTTAACAAGCTATTAAGGTACAAAAGAGTAGAAAATGAAAGATCCAATGCAACAAAACATGCAATGTTATACTTACCTGTTCCTGTTAAAAACTGTTCATGTGTTTATATTCTGAAGTTATTTCATACTTGTAGCTCTTTTTAACAAATGGCATATTGTTTAGAAGAAAATTTAAGCATTAGTTGATCAATATAAAAATTATCAAGTCCTGGAAGACTGATTTAGTATATCTGACCAGGAGATAACAAAAAAAAGAGACTGCATTTGTTATACCAACTTACTCAATGACTTTACTATAGTCATGTTAGCTTTTTGAAGATAATTCCTCAATATATCAAAAAGAAAGTAAATTTTTAGGTCATTTTCACCTTTGTGATAGTGTCCCAATTATGTGTGGCTGCTGCCCTCATTTCATCACATAGAGACAGTCAGGTTCTGTGCACATGACTAATCAGTTCTCAGTAGTTCAAATTTATATCAAAACCAATTTAATTATTTTAGAAATGTTTAAATAACTGTTGACATTTATTGAGTGTTTGCTCGCCTAGATGTACCTTGTATTGTTGCAATTAATCTTCACAACAACCTTAAGAAATGGTTATTGTTATCCATCCTATTTTTTAGGTTAGATGACAAGTTTCTGAGAGATAAAATAATTTGTTCAGAGTTGCACATGTCATAATTGACAGGGCTTAGGTCTCCAGCCCAGGTCTCTTTGATGAATGAGAAAACCTACACTTTCCCATGACTTGCCTTCTGCATCTCCTCCATCTGACAATTCCTGAGTTACATTCTTTAATTATAAACCAGTCAGTAAAATGTTTTGCTGAGTTCTATAAGCTGCTCTAGTAAATTAATAGAACCCAGCAAAGAGATTCAGGAGCCAGGACATAGTGTTTCAGTCAGAACAGGTTACAACCTCCTGGACAACCTCCACTTGGGGTGGAGATGGGACAATCTTGTGGGTCTGAACCTTTAACCTGTAGAATGTGATGCTGTCTCTGGGTACATAGTATCAGAATTTAGTTGAATTGTAACATACTGACTAGTGTTGAAGAATTTCTTGGTATGGAGAAATTATAAATTGGTGACCAAAAATTTAATATCCAATTATAACTGAAATTACAATATTTCTTTATTCTAAATCAACAACCTGGAATTTTCTTTGTGTTGACAGACTTTATAGCACTCAGCCATTTTACTTTTATTTATTTTATTAGTTACAGTTGTTATATTCAATAAATCAAGCACATTCATATATCTATCAATTTTATCTGGTCCAATTGTAGGCAATTCCAATGGCAAGTGGTTCACCAAATTTTGAAGTAGTCAATTCAATAATTTGTATATCTCCAAATGCTAATAATATTTTCTTTAAACACTATCATATATATTAGTCATACTTTCATAATCTAAATACATGAATATTTTAAAAGGAGAGTATAGAGACTATAGATTAGCTACTATTTCTTATATCATTTTAAGTCCCATCAAAATTGTAATTCTTTCTAAAATTTTAGCAGACCTGAGCTATTAAATTTTACAAAACTCCCTAGAAGTCCTTCTAAATTAATCTTGATAACTCTGATGTATCCAAATATGCAAGAACTTTAATTATTGAGACCAGGTGTACTGTGCATACGAGTGTACTTTTATATCTGAAATGAAGCAACCCAATATACAATATATTTTCAAACCCCATAATATTTTAGTGCCTTACTATTTGAGGGTCTCCCATAAATATTAGTTGAGAAAATAAGCTGGTGTTATTTTTCAGATATCCTCCCTTTCAAGAATTTTTTGACCTTGCATATATTCAGAAATATATAAATACATAAAACTTTTTAAATGCCCTCATAGCTCTGTTATATTTTTCTTATTTTCAATAAAAAATAATCCCATTGCTGTTTTTACAACTTATTTCTAAGACTAAATAATGTACAAATAATATAAATTAATCAATCTTTATTAATATCATTCTAATAGGGAGATTCATAAATGTAGTTTTTTTCTTTCAACATCCAAAGTCAAATCTATCATAGTAGATTGATAAATAATCCATAAATGCGCACTGCAAATACAATTGAAGTCCTTTTTCTCCAGAATCTAATTTCAGAATTTATTGATAACTCCATTTAAAACAATATTAAATACAACTGAAATCATAAAGAATGGAGTATTGGTAGATATAGATTTATAATGTAACCTTTCACTTTTCAGTTGTAGGTCAAATGATTCTGTCAACTGAATATGATTATTTTACAAATAAATTTTATCTAAAATTATAATTCTTTACTGATTTAAATGAAGTTATATACATTTTTCTTTTTTCCCAAGAATCATGATACAGAAAAAGATTTAAGTCTGTGTCAATAAAAATATTTCTTTGTAGGTCAGTTCATGAAAAAATCCTATAAACTGCATGTCATGACAGATTAATATGCAATAGTTAAGAGCCAGATTAACTTGAACCTGCATCTGGAAGTTAATTAAGGAATATATAGAAAAATTCTGTTGAGGAATTCAAAGATTCAGTTGTGTCTGTGGATTAGTAATGACATCTTTGCTACAAGTTTAAGTACAGGGAACCTAAACTCTCAGCCATCTGCTGTTTTGGATCTGTTTTCTAAGAGTTGCTGACATGATAGCTAACAGATTTAGAAAATATATTCAGCTTTCAGTGACCCACAGTATGACAGTATTCATATGCCCCATTACAAAGTGGCTTTAAAAAAATCAGGCCATTGTAAAGTATATCAAGTTACACCTATGAGAAAATTTGCAATAATATCACTTTTGATAGAGTTTTCTTTATTTTCAAATTCATTGCTTAACACATAGGTAGGGTTAATCCAGAGGTGACAATAAAATGTTCTTTTGATGCTTTTGATGTTGTAAAATATTTGTAGTTGTTATTTTATAATTAATAGAAAGCTAAATTCTAGAGTGCTAGTTTCTGTAAAATATAATGGGATTTATTCTTCTTGTTTCTTCCAGAGTAGGTTTTAGATAAAGGGCTTCAGATAATTTTTGAAAATGTTTTCCATGAAAAATATAAAGAGGATGTTTTTGGCTAAGTTTCACATGATTGATGTTGTAAAACAAAATGAGGCCTTTGGTTAAATTGAATGACCAACCATTAGTTATCTGAAGACAATAGAATATGCTAATCCATAAGGATTAATATTTTTGTTCAGTTAAATTGAATTAGAGAAAGGGAATAATAAGCACTCTGTCTAACCTGGCACCAAAATGTATAGATTTAAATAGATGTAGGTATAGGTTCACAAATATACACAGTTCTTTATTCTTAGCTATCAGAGGGCCTGGCAGAATTGAGCTCTCAATGAATATTTGGGGAATGAATTAGCAGCATAACAAAGACTCATATTCAGATATTTTGACTAAAAACCAACTCTCTTTTCCCCAGTCTATTTCCTTTAAATGCTTTCATTACTGTATAGCATGCTAGACTTTGTCAAGGAGCAGAGTATAAGACTTTGAAGTTACTACCTTTTTTAAGATTTATTTTTATTTATTTATGCATACAAGAATGGGGGCTTAGGCCAGAGGTTGGGGGTAGTGAGAGGATTCACCAGAGACAGTGTGGAGCAGAACAGGCAGATTGACTGAAATTCACTGCAAAGGGGAGCAGTGGGCGAGGCAGGAGAGGTCTGCTGCACCATGTGGGTCAGCTCCCTGGCCACCTAGAACTCAAGTGCTATGGCTGGAGATAACTTGACAGTACTAAGACATTAACCCCTGCACCACCAGGGAGGCCCCAGATTACCACTTTACTTGAAAATGCTATTAGGTATGGATCAGAATATATAGCTGTGACTTTGCCACTGAAAATGTTCTCTTGCCCTTCCTTCTTGGGATTAAGAACATTACTTTGTGCTTCTGTTTCTATATCTATTAAATAGAGATAATTATGGCAGCTTCTTAGCAGATATCTTACAAATATCAAATAGCATATATAGTGGACCTTTCACAAAGTAAGCACTCACTAAATATCATCCATTAATTGTGTCATTATCTGCATTTAAAGATAAGAAAACTGAGCCCTACTGTCACTGACTATTGCTTTTTATCCATATATTCACTTTGAATTTTTTATACACCTTTGTCATAATAATCATCTCATTTATTCATTACACTACTTCTTGAGACTCTCACTCTCTCCATTGCCCTATGCATTCCTCAGCTATCTGTGTGAATCAGTTATGCAAGACTGGAATTCAAGAGTTAAGAATGGAAATTTTCATTCACAGCTGCTGCCTCCACTCCACCTTACGACCAGCATTATATTTTACACTCCTATAAAATTCCAACCTAAAAGGACACATATGTTTTACTTACAAGTTATTTTTAATAATTGGCAAATATTTTAAAGTTTTGACCTAGAAGAAACAAATGTATGTGTTTAATAAAACAGTCAAACTTGCCTTTCTTGAAAGGTAATTTATTGGTGGATGATACTATGTCTGTAAATCTTGAATACTATTGAAGAATAAAAAAGTATCGAAATTCTATTAGAGATATAACAGTAAATTTCTCATGAACAACATTTAAAAATCTGTGCAACATATTTACTTATTTATAGATAACATTACTTTTTGAGTACATTATGTGCTCATTAAAAAAATTTAACCATTATAGTAATGGATGTAAACCACTTTCTCTAAGAAAGTGTATGTTTATTTTTCAATTTGAATATCATTCTCCTAAAAAGCAAATACAAAGTGACTTTTGATCAAGATTGAATAACAGGGAGAAATTGACCCTCCTGTTTATACAAATAAAATGAACTCAACAAGCTATAAAAAATTATGCTTTTCAGACATAAGAAAATGGACAATGCAGAGCAGTGATCTCTGAGAGAGTGGAAATAAGTAATATGAACCTAAATTGCCCCATCTTACTTCCTGGAAAAATTTCCAAAACATATGCTTCAGGGATGAGAATACAGGGGGGACATGGTAATCTTTCTGATCCTGGGGGATGCTAGAGGCCAATGAAATTAAAATGATAGGGAAGAATAATACAAATGAGATAAAATTCTGGGAATTGAAGGGGGGCATTCTTAAGTCTTTAGCTCAATGCATTCTTTTTTTAAATAAAGATTTATTTATGCCTGGGGTATAGGCCAGAGGTATGGGGGTGGGGTGGGGTGAGAGGTTTCACTGGAGACAGAGTGGAGAACAGGTCAGGGGACAGGTGGATCAATTGAAATACACTGCTGAGGGGAGCAGAGGGTGAGACAAAAGAGGTCTGCTGTGCCATGGGGGTAGCTCCCTGACCAGGGATGGAATTCATGCTGCCAATAGCTTCATAGTGCTGAGACTTAACCCCTTGCACCACCAGGGAGGCCCCAGCTAAATATTTTCACAGCATTAGCATAATGAAGCCATGTGAGACTGGGGAAAGCAACCACCTGAACAGAGCTGAACAAAAATAATGGAAATTCACACATTTCCAGGAATTTCCTATGTCCTGATCAGCCATATTTGAACACTCTGATCATTTTGGTATATCAGGTAGAGTACCCCTTTGAGCATTGCCTCCTTTGTGGGACAAAATGAAGCCACATACTATTATTACGCCTGTCCATGTAAGAAAGCTTAAGAGCAACCCTTTCAACATAGTTATTTTTGTATAGTGGTTTTATTGACATTTGGACCACATAATTCTTCATTTTTGGATGCCTTTAACTTTGAAGGTGATCTACAGTATCTCTGACATCTACCCACTAGATTGTAGTAGTAAGCAGCTTCTCTCTGCTATGACAAATGAAATTGTCACTAGAAACTAGCAAATGTCCCTGAGGAGCAAAAACACCTCTGGTTGAGAACCACTTTTATAAACATCAACTCTTTCTAAGAAACCTAAATGCATCAAAATACAAGCTATGGGGACATTTAAACAACACAAAAATATCTAACATCCATCAAGGTAAAATTGAATATATCTGGATTCATGTAAAAATTATTAAACTTACGAAGGAGCAGGAAAATACAACTCAAAGGGGAAAAAATAAAATCTACTGAAAATAAACACACAAAATAGCAGATAATATAAAAGAAATGGACATAAAAACTTACTATATATTATATTATAACTTAACATATTATAAATATGTCCTATGTATTCAACAAGATGGAAATTGAGAATGTGAAAAAGGAATATACCTCTGGGGTGTAGGCCAGAGGTACGGGGGTGGGGAGTCAGTAAGAGGATTCACCAGAGAGAGTGGGGAGCAGAACAGGCAGATAAACTGAAATACACTGCAGAGGGGGGCAGTGGGCGAGGCAGGAGAGGTCTGCTGCGCCATGTGGGTAGCTCACTGATTGGCCAGGGCTTGAACTCATAATGCAGGGGCTGTGGATAGCTTCATAGTGCTCTCTTTAACCCCTGCACCACTAGAGAGGCCTCTGGAAGATTTTTTAAATGATCTAAATTTAACCTGTACAGTGACTGACATAAAAAATACATAATATGACATTAACCAAAATATTAATATTACAAAAGAAAAAAATTACTGAACTTGAAAGATGACAATAGAAGCATTCTAAAATTAAATACAGGAAAAAAAAGAATTTCATTGAAATGTGAACCACCTTGAAGAAGTATAATTGGAGTTCAGGAAAGTTGAAGGGACAGAAAAAACGATTTGAAAAATAATGGCTGAAAATTTCATATTCGTTGAAAGCCATAAACCCATAGATCAAAGAAGCTCAATAAACTCCAAATATAGCAAACATGAAGATAAAAATCAAAGATATGGAGAAAATCTGGGCCTCCCTGGTGGTGCAAGGGTTAAGACGCAGCCTATGAGGCTCTCTGTAGCCACTGCAGCATGGGCTCGATTCCCGGCCAGCCATGGAGCAACCCACATGGCGCAGCAGATCTCTCCTGGCTCACCTGCTGCTCCCCTCAGTGGTGTACTTCAGTTACTCTGCCTGTTCTGTTCCCCACTCTGTCTCTAGGGAATCCTCTTACCCCCCACACCTCTGGCCTCTACCCCAGCTCTTGCATGCATAAATAAATAAATCTTTCTAAAATAAAGATATAGAGAAAATCTTAAAGGGATCAGAGAGAAGAAATTATTAAAGATGAATAAAGAAAACAAAGACTACACTCAAAATGCAAGATAGAAGATGATCTAACATCTTTAGAGTACTAAACGAAAAATTAAAAATAAAATAGCAATGAAAACATGTAATTTAAAATTATAAATTCAGAGGAAATATATTTTACAAAGCTTTATTTTTTTTCAGACATATCAAACTCAAGGAATTCATTTCAGAAAATCTGAATTACATTATCAATTATTTCTTGCAAAAGGAATCATATTAGACAAAAATTTGAGTCTATACAAAGAATAATTATCATTGGAAGATAAATGTAAAAGATTATTTTCTTATGTTTAATTAACTGTTTAATAATTCAAAAATATTAACAGTTTAAGATTTATAACATATTGTAAGTGAAATATAGCATACATGCATGGAAAGGGGGTTTTCAAGTACTATCCTAAGCACTTATATGCTATGTAAAGTGCTATAAAGTTACTTGTGACAAGCTAGAGGTGTGTCATAAATCTTAAATTAATAATAAGTAAAATAATTACTTAAATATAACAAAAGAGATAGAACGGAATTTTTATAAGAACAAATTGCTATTGTTGTTTTAATAATGTGTATCAAAGAGAAATAAAGGAACTGAAAGAAAAAAAAAATTGACTGAAGAAAATGTAGACCAAAGGCAAACAAAATGGATATCTGGCCAGCATCTTTTTTTTTTTTTAACATTAAATTTTATTTTTATATTCCCCCATACAATTGCAAACGCCCCATTCTGACCCCAATCCTTACCCTCCCGCCCCCCACCCCCCAAAAAGTGTCTCTGGTTCATAGTTTTTTGTTGATTTTGATTTTCGCTTTCTTATATTCATTTTCCTGGTCCCTTATTTAAGTTTTCTAGATTCCTGCTATGAGTGAGACCATCCGGTATTTTTCTTTTTCTTTTTGGCTTATTTCGCTGAGCATGATCCCTTCCAGCGCCATCCATGTTGCTGCAAATTGCATGTGTTTATCTTTTTTGAATGCTGAGTAATATTCCATGGTATATATGTACCACATCTTCTTGATCCAGTCATCTATTTTTGGGCATTTGGGCTGTTTCCAAAGCTTAGCTATTGTGCTGCTATAAACATAGGGGTGCAGGTGCTCTTTGGAATTGATGTTTCTGTGTCCTTTGGGTAAATACCTAGGAGTGGAATTGCTGGATCATATGGAAGCTCTATGTTTAGTAGGTCCAGAAATCTCCACACAGCTCTCCATAGTGGTTGGACCAGTTTGCACTCCCACCAACAGTGCAGAAGAGTTCCTTTTTCTCCACACCCTCGCCAACATTTGTTGTTGCTAGTTTTTTTAATATGTGCCATTCTCACTGGTGTGAGATGGTATCTCATGGTAGTTTTGATTTGCATTTCCCTGATTACAAGTGATGTTGAATCTTTTAATGGGATTTCAGGGAAATTTCATCATCAGCAATCATCAGAATCAATGTGAACCCATAGAATCAATATACTCACAACTTTCTTTATGTTTTTCTAGTTATATCTTAGAGTTTGCAATATAATTCATTGGGTAAAATTGACAAAAAAAATGCAGAAAGAACTAAGTCATCCTATATACTTTAAATAAAAACCATTAAGAGATCAATATCTCTAATTTAAATAACAGAGGGTAGCTCATAGGATCTATGAGCTTCTAAATTGATTTTCTAAATTTGGGTCCTTCGATGAGTTATACCTATTTCCGAAATCTAACTTTGGCTGAAAGTGAATATGGTATTACATATTCAAAAGTAAGTGTGCTTTATTATTGAATATTTTTAAAGCATTCAGTTGAATTGACAAGGAAGTGTAAAAAGAGCTATTCTTCAGGGTTCTTAACTTGGTATTAGTGAAACTATTGAAAAGTAATCCGAACACTTCATATTATCTTTCTCATTTAACATTCACTTCGGTACTTCCTAGAGTTTATTTTCAAGAAAATGGATTCATTTTTACAATTTCATCATGTTTTAATAAGAGAAGATATGCCAGTTTTCATTAATATTTAAGAAAAATGTGTTGACTGAGATTGTTGTCAACAAATGAGAATAAAAGGTATGCCTTATTCAACAGAGGATAAGGACCATTCTCTAAGAGTAGTAGTAACAATAGATTCAGCAAAGATATGTAATTCTATGGACTATTAGGTCTGTTTCCCTTTGTTTTGGAAGTTAGCACCATATACCAAAACTGTATTATGAAGCAGCTCTTATCTAGTAATGGTAATTTAGCTATCTTATTCCATATAAGGAGCCTGAATTTTACCTGAAGGTGGGGGAAGCAGGTAGAATTGTGTTGATGACATCAGATTCTGCAAGCTACAGCAACAGCATGACCAGAGTGTGTGGCTTCTAACAATTGTTCGGACTTGACTATGGGTACTCAACTTCTGTGTATCTCACTTTCACTTCTTTAAAGTTGCAAAATATCCTCTAATCAAAGTCATTTTAAAGAATAAGCAACATGCCTTGGTTTGAGTTTCACCAGAAGTACAATCTGGGTATAGGAATCTTAAACAAGAAAATTTTCTGGCTGTAATTGCAATCAGGAAGCTCTGATAAGAGATGAGTAAAGTGATCCAGAGAGCGAAAAGGAGCCAATAAAGTTTGCATTATCTTGAAAATATTACTGGGTGATATTTGATAATATGTGGGTAGCTGGAGCATAAGCCTGTTGCAATGAACAGGATCTTCAAAGTTATTCCATCTGAAAGGTGAAGAAGTGGAGGAGTTAGGGTATAATTTGAAGAATGCTTTTTTGTGTGTGGTTATGCATGTGGAGGATGAGGAGCTTTCACCCTAATTAAGGCATAAAGATGTACATGGAAGATTGACTTGCATCCCTCAGACAGGGAAGGTATCACTGAAAGAACATAGTACTTATTGTACCAAATAATGCTCAACAGTAATAAATAAGCACTAACTCTTAGCATGGCTTCTGAAATCCCTTGGTATCCTTTGCTAGGAGATGAAGATAACAGGATTTATCTCAGAGATCCTCTGTGTAATCTCAATGGTAGAATACACAGTTAAGGTTGAACTTTGCTATTTACATTTCAACAATGTTATCACTTATTTTAAATGCCATGGAATCCTGAATACCGAATTTAATTAAGTTAGTTTTATATCATGTGTAGTTTTCAGTAATATAGTAACAGAATACATAGTTGGTACTTTTGATTGTTTAAAATTTATATTATTTTGTAGATTTTTTTTCCCTTGAAATAAGCTATCAAGCTAATTTTTTTCTCAGAGTTTAATGATAACAAGTGAAAATTTCAGGCTCCATAAAACCATAAACCTGCAAGTAACCTTAGGCACTTCTAGTAAAAATACATCATTGAATAGATAAGGAAATTAAGGTCCAGAGGGGACCATGAGTTGACCAAGGTTGTGAGGCACATTAGTTTGTTTTTCATTTCTAAGTTACATTTGCTGATTCTTCCTTTTTTAAAACTTTAATTAATATGTTCATTTTTTTCACCTTTGGAAAATTAGTATTTATTAAACTTAGTTTTCTTAGCTAGCATGTGATGATAAATATATTAACATGTTTGCCACAAGTCAGTTACTATGCACCAGGCATTCTTAAAAATGCTTTAAAAATATACACATATAAGTGCCTTGCAAGTATTCAAAGTATTGGATGTTGACACTAACTCTATGAAGTAGGCACTATTATCATAAATATGAAGATGTAATTTTTTAAAGATTGATTAATGTATGCATACAGGGGTACAAGCCAGAGTTGCAGGGAGTGAGAGGATTCACCAGAGGCAGAGCAGGGAGCAGAACAGACAGATCTACTGAAATACACTGCTGAGGGAGCATTGGGCTAGACAGGAGAGGTCTGCTGAGTCATGTGGGTCAGCTCCCTGGCTGGCTGGGGATTGAATTTGTGTCGTGCTACAGTGGCTAACCATTGTTCCACCAGGGAGGCCCAGGGACAAGTAATTTATGAAGCACAAAAAGATTTTGTAACTTAGCCTAAATTCAGAGTTAGGGTCAAACCCAGTAGGCTTCTTTCCCTGAGATTATAATCTTAATTACACAGGGCTGCTTCTCATCACTCATACATAAATCACCATAATGGATATAAAACCAACAGAAGTCAGCATGTTCACTACCATTGCCTTAAAAATATGAAAAATCAAGATATCTAGAATCAAGTTGTCTGTGTTGAATACTTGCACCATCATTATTAGCTATGTGGCATTAGAAGAGTCATAGTTTTTGATTCTCAGATATTAAATACAAATTAAATAAAAGCAATTTTATTACCTATTTCATAAAGTTACATAAGAAAATAGGAATATACTGCTCCTCCTTGGTGCCACAGCGGTTGAGCACTGGGTTGCGAAGCTGCCCGCAGCCTCTGCAGCGCCGGTTCGATCCCTGGCTGCTCCCCGGCCCCCGGCGGAGGGTCCCACATGGTGCGCAGACCTCTCCTGCCGCCCGCTGCTCCCCTCAGTAGTGTACTTCGGTTCTTCTGCCTGGTCTGCTCCCTGCTCTGGCTCTGATGAATTCTCTCACCTTCCTGTGCTTCTGACTGTACCCAGTGCTTGTATAAATAAATAAAAATAAATCTAGAAAAAGAAAATAGGAATATAGAAATATATTAGAACACATTATTATTATTAATATAGTATGTTAATATAATTTTGTTATAAACCTTGCACATAAGGAAAGATTATATAGTGTATGATAAATGGGCAGTAGTGAATGAAAAGTCAATGAGTGAATAATGGAATCCAAAAATAACTTGAAATGTTAACAATTAAAATAATAGCCTCCATCATAAAATTGGGAGACTGTAGACAATGAACAAACATACTGGAAAGATAAGTGAAAAAGCAAGACACCTTAGTGAAAGCCATGCAGTGAGTCTCTCAGATCTTCTGCTAAACATAAGTAGGTTCATTCTTCCTGCAACTGTTCCCAACTAGTTTTGAACACAGTCAGAATATTGTCGCTGGCATTCTTGCATGATATAGATCTCCTTTTGCTTTACAGCTTCCTCTTGTTCTATAGCCTGAGTAGAATTTCAAACCTATGCTGAGTCTGGTTTCTTGCTCCCCAATCTTTCATGCCCCTCCCCTTGCACAAGTGGAGACCTACCTAATGCTCTAGCACCCTTTCCCTCTATTCCTCATGGACTTTCACTGTGGTTCTTGCACCTTTGAACTCATCTTGTTAAATTCTTGGAGAATAGTGTTTAGTGTGCTGAAGCCAGCTCATACTGGCTGCAATCCCTAAGTGTGTGTATCTCTTCCCAGATCTGGTAGCTTCCCAGATTGTACACTGATAGCTTGAAAGCAGTCAGGATGGGAGTATTTACAATGTAGAAATCCTTATCCTTCCAGAGAGCCAATTTGTAAACATTTACTGGGACACCACCCAGTATACATCTGTATACTATTATTGCTACAGTTATTATTTAAACATGATTCAATGTATGGATAAATTAAATTTTCAAGTAAGAGTTTCATATATGTTTGTTTTTATGCTACTATGAGTAAGTAGATACTACTTGTAACTTGCTTGAAATAGTATTTGACTTGTAATATTAATTATATGTCAGGAATTGATGTTATTCCCACTGACAGTGTACATATTTCCATGGACAGAGCTTGGTACATGGTTACACCTAAGTCCAGACCAGTAACAGTTGTAAGCATTTGATTCCCAGAAATAGAGAAGAACTAGATGCTGGTATAAATGGTATATACCATTGTATACCACACTCTAAAGGTTCTAGTTTTCCAAATAAAAGCATAATCACTAAAATTTGAAAAAAAAATCACTTTATCATAAAGTGGAATAATAATCTTTGTGTTCAGATTCTATTCATAGTTAATTTAATATCCATAATATTTGAAATTAATTCAAGTTATTTTTGCATGTAAAAAGATCATTCATATAAATACAAATATACCAATAAGTGCAAGGTTCCCTGTGTGCCTTACATGATTTTTTTTTAATGTTGTGTAAATCAGTATCTCTGTCCTGAAGTTCACAAAAGCCAGAGGAGTTTTCAACAAACTCAGACATAGGGCTGAATCCAGCCATCTGCCTGTTTCTATAAATAAAGTTTTATTAAGCCACATTCACATTCATTCTATGATGGATAATTTATGGCTTTTTAAAATCATACAAAAACAGTGTTAGATAATTGTAACAGGGACTCAGTGGCCTGCAAAGTGTAAAATATTTACTATCAAATCTCATTATGTTAAAAGTTTATGATTATTACCCACCAGACAAAATGACTGACATGGAAATTAACAATCAAACAAATATACAAAAGACAACGCAGTCATCTGAAATTTCTATTTACAAGAGTAAACTGATAGTGTTAATATATAAGAAGAAATTAAGTTTAGTTGAATTTTGACAGGGAGAATTCAGGTTCTTTGCAACAACAAACTGTTACCTCATTTCAATGTTATTTCTTCCAGAACCCTAATTTATAGCTAGCATTCATTTAAATTACTAGTAAAAACTCAATAGTTTAACAAAACCTGAGATACTACTTAAATAAGACATAAAACTTCAAGGTTTTCTTTTTCTTATTTTTTTTTGGAGAAATATGACCTAAACCACAGTTACTCTGGGAAAATATAGAACAGCCAAGTGAAGAATTAGAGTAATTATGTGTAAAATTTGGGCAAAAGCCACATATTTGCATCAATTATAAGCAATTTCCGAAATCATTTTGCATGGTATAATTTGGTAATTTCTCAGAATAAAAGAGAAAAAGGAAATTTATGGGAAATAAATGCCAGGCTTTTAAACTTGAGGATATTTGTGGTGTAAAAGCTAGGTTAAATCTTGATCTTTAAATGCATAGTAGTATTTCTAATATTCCATGATTAAGAATAAGAAAAAAAGAACTTGCTTGAAAAGCTCCCTGGAGGCAATCCTTAAAACTACATATCTCTACCCTTTAAAGTTAAAAAAAATAAAATCTGAAGCAGAAGACACGGGCTTGTTCCTACCTTATAAAGCATTTTCCATATTTTTTTTTTCTTATTGGAGATAAAGTCCAATTAACTAGTAATCTAAAGTCAAAAGAAATAAAACAATGACATAAGAATGAAAAGGGATAAGGATATTTGTATAGAAAAAGTTATCTTGCTTGAAAAACTCCCTGGAGGCAATCATAGGAACTATATATCTTTATATAGTATAAGTTTTCATCATAGTATTAAATTAATAAGTTATATTAACTCAAAGCTTTAATTTAGACTGTGGTCTTGAGGAACGTGCATTAGGCATTTTCTATTTTAATTTCTACTGTGCTTAATATAAAACTTTTTTTTTTCCTTTTATATTTCTTGAAGAGTACTGAGGACCTTAATGCGCCATATTGACAGAGTAATAAAAATAGTAAATTGCATTTCAGGCCCGGTGCCAACATCATTAAACTCCCAGTCATACCCAAAACAATAAGTAGGGCAAAATAAAAGCAGTAGCTGTTCTCTAGCTCAACTTGTATCTCTGTTGAATTGTAGTCAGTAGATTGTGGCTTCGGTTCCTTTTTTCCTGAACCATAGACTAAAAACTCTAGCCTATTTTGACTTCAGTTATTTAAGAATTTGCAGTTCTTTCTTCCCACATTTGTTTTTTTAAGGAAGGAGTTTCATTGCTACCTGTTCTGTGCCACTTAAATGTTTACTAGTTAAAAACGATTATGTGCCCCTTTCCACTGCACAGGAATCCTGCTCTTTAGATTTACATGTGAAGAATTCAAATGTGCCAGAATTAATATTCCTTTAGTTAAGTCAGTGATCCCTAAAAAACCCATTCCACAAGTTTAATACTGCACTTGTCCATGGTAAATTGAACAATAGAAAGGGCTGTTTGACCCACTCTACCCAAACGCAACCCTGTAATTTATCAGACTAATCTAAAAAGTAAATTCTCCATTTGAAATCAATCTAAAAAAGTCAAACATTTTATGTCAACAATTGTAAATTACTAAAACTTTTGCTCTAACTGGTAGAAAATAACATTTTAAAAACAAAATTAAAATTTTAAAAGAAGTTACATGCTCTTAAAATTTTTGTATTTGAAAATAATAGATAAGGGCCTCCCCGGTGGTGCAGCGGTTGAGTGCTGGGTTGCGAAGCTGCCCGCAGCCTCTGCAGCACCGGTTCGATCCCCGGCCACCAGAGGAGGGTCCCACATGGCGCGCAGACCTCTCCTGCCGCCCGCTGCTCCCCTCAGCAGTGTACTTCGGTCCTTCTGCCTGCTCTGCTTCCTGCTCTGGCTCTGGTGAATTCTCTCACCCTCCCACGCTTCTGACTGTACCCAGTGCTTGTATAAATAAATAAATATTTAAAAAAAAAAAAAAAAAAAAGAAAATAATAGATATGTGTACACAGTAATGTTATAGCTCTTAATTTTAATTTATATCTGCTGTGCAGCATTTATTTAAAAATAAGAAAACATGAAGTGCTTCTTCCCTCCCCTTTATTTTCATTCCTTTTACATAGCAAAAATATTCTACTTCTTAATTCCATACCATTTTTAGAGCAGTAAGTGCTAGTGGAGATGTAGGTAGAAGAGCAAATCAGGAGAACCATGCCATATATACTTAGGACAAAATTTTTATCAGTTACTTTTTGAAAATTCTTTGTAATAGAGAGTGCTTGAGTATAACTGTTCAACATTACACCGCACCATCTTCAATTGCTTTATACAATATCTCAGGAAATGGTCCAGCAGGTTTGCAGTAGTTAAAATGAGATTCATCTCCCATATCGATTCACTTATCCCATGACAGCACTCCCATCTTGAAAGTCCTCAGATGCTTTGAAATCCTCATTTTTGTTCACTTGACTGTGAATTTAGTTGCTTGTTCTTTCAAAATTGCAATATGTGAGCAAGCTTTCACTAAATTTCTTCATGAACCATTTAAATCAACCCACATTTAAGGATATGTGGGACATCAAACTAAAAATTTCAGATATTTCCTTCCCTCTGATTAAATAAAATTACTTATGAAATAATTAAGACATTAAAAAAAAAAGTTTCCAAAATGAGGGAATAGTCTTGCATCTCCATCAATTCAGTACTGACAGGTATGCCTAATACAACAGAACAATTGTATTTTAACATGACAGAACCATTGCAAACACCATCATCTGTGATCACCATGTGACAATCTAGAATGATAAATCAAGCTTTTACTCATCTACACTGAAAGATTATGTTTTTACAGTTTACATTGTCCTAGTCTCAGCAGCAAATCCAAAATTGGCAGAATTTATCTTACTAAGAAGATAATTGGACAATATAGGTATAAAATATGAAAGGGACAAATGAAAACCCAGCATAAACTTACACTTCAGTTGCTCTTGGAAAAAGGAGAGTGGACAGATAATCAGGAGATCAAAGATTAAACCACAGTTTGAAAAGTTAGATGAGGTAATTCTTGATTTTAGCTTGAAAACAGAATGGGAGTTGCTGATTAAATAAGAGCTTCTATCACCACTAATCAAGAATGGTTCATCTTGAACTAAAGGTATAGAATCACTTTTTCAGAGACTGCAAGAAAGGAGAACAAAATAGTCCAGAAGTAAGAAGTAGAAAATGAGACTGAAATCCATCGGTTTCATTGACTATCTAGTAGAAAAACTTTTCTAAAAAAATTGTTTAGGAATTGCCCTTAAAATATTTTGTTAAAATTGAATTTCTTTGGCTGTAATTCAAATTCAAGAATTTCTTTGAATGTAATTACTTTGGACAGCTCTATAGATGTCTGTGTAGGATAATAGTTTTAAGATAGTTTAAATATACTCTGTCCCCAGCTTGTCTGAGTAAAGTAGCCCAGATGTAGATTCCATCAAGCAAGAATATAAGAGCCGTTTTTAGTTGAACTTAGATTGATTTTTCCTGGCATCTATTCACCTTGTTCTAGAAAGATTTCCACCTTCTTTTATTTTTCGCAGCCTGATCATATTGTATAATTATTTCATAATAAAATAGTATGTTTATTATATATGAAATATATAATTATAAGAAATAATTATTATAATGAAACTAACACTTAGGCCATTCTTGTTGTGTGACAAGAGCTGTGCTAAAAGTTTAATCCTCATTATACTAATGCAATTATAACCTTTTTTTTTTAAACTAATGAGACAGCTAGGACAATAGGAAGTTTTGCTATCTTGCACAAGATCACTCATACATTAAGTGGCAGAACCATGCTATAAGGTCAGAAAGTCTAGCTTGTATCTGAGTTTTTTATAAGTATATATCTATGTCTGCATTATAAGTATATGTACACATATATTAACATAGATGTATTTCAATATGTAAGTCTTCCCTCTATTTACTAGCTACAGTATCATATATATATATATATATATATATATATATATAGGCAGGTAGCAAAAAAAATATATATATATATATTTTGCTACCTGCTTAACTGCTTTCTTTTTTAGAAAATTTTCTACAAGAATACATGATGTTTCCACATTGTAAAAATTGCATGGCATTTGTTTGGATGTAGCATAATTAAGTAATCCATTCCCCACTGATGGTTATTTACAATTTTCTTCCTAATCTCTTGCTGTTACAAATAATAATGTAATAAAATATTTATATTTACACATTTAAGAGTGACTCTTTGAAATAAAATGTTTGCTAAATCAGAGAATATTTAAAATATAATCTTGACTGATATCATCAATTCATTTCCTAAAAGGAAAAAATGTGTAGGAATACATATTTACCCACAGCTGACTAGAGAGTTGTTTTTTTTTTAATAAAATGTGACACTTACTTTTTCAGTCTTATCAATAAGAAATGGAATCTCAGTAAGGTTTTACTAAGAAATTCTGTAATTATTGGGTGAGGTTGAGCATGTTTTTATATCTTGAGTCATTTTATTTTGCTTTCTATGACTTCTCCCATTAAGTTTCCATTTTTCTATTGATCTGGTCTTTTTTTATATAAAATTTATTTGTACGTGAAGGAAGTTAGCTTTTTGTGATATACTTCTAATATAGCCCAATTTACAGTCTTATTAGTTTATCTATTTTTTTAAATTTTTTCCTAGCTCTCAGAAGGTGTTTCTTTGTTTTAATGCTATCAAGTAATCTTTTAGCTTATGACTGATTTTGAAACAGTTATTTTTGTTTTAGTATATAATTTGTGTGTTTTCATTTTGTTCTTTTATGATTTCATTTCATTCCAGAACATTTCATCTATTAAGACTATATCGTGTGTCCGGTGATGTGCTCTCTAGGTTAGAGATAGAAATAAAATGTTGGCAGTAAAATACAAAGATTGCAGTTCAAGAACTATCACGCTGGGGGGTTTCAATCATATGTTTAAAGAGTTAAGTATATAATATTTATAAAAAATATAATTTAGCCAATTAGGAAATTATTACATGCTTATATTTTACATGTGATAATTTTGGTTAGGGTCAGGTAGGCTATTGTATTCTTTCTTGATATTTACTCATTCAGTCTTTCACTTATTTACAAACATAAATTGCATTCTTGTATGTATGGGTTATTGGCATCTAAATATGTTTAAGACTCAGATCTTAAGGATGTCAAAGTCAGTGAACCAGTCATTTGTGATTCCTTCCTATGCCCCTATAATCCTTCTTCTTCATATTCAAAATTAAATTTTGTGAACAAGATGCTAAACTCACCAAAATATCTAGTTAAGAGGATCTGCAATATATATTTGAATATTATTTAACTAGAATACTATCAAGCACTGAAGTAACATTTCCCCAGACTATATCCAAGTAAAATCACGAATAACCTTTTTAATTGCATCATGGACAGTTTATTTCTGGTATAGTTTATTTTTAGTGGACTATGGCTCTAATGAGCAGTTTTAACCCTCTTCATCATAGTGAAATAACTATATTAATATTTATACCTTAGTAGAGGTAATTATATAATATTAAAGTATCAACAGAAACCTGGTGAGATTTTGAGTTGTGGATCTTATGTTGCTCAAATGAGTTTTGAAATTACAATCATAAGATCCTTCACTTGTGTGAAGAAATTGGCATAAGTGATCTCTAATTTCACAAATGTTTTAAATATTTGTCTATAGAAACTGACACCAGATACTTTAATTCAAACAATGGAACTTGACCTCAGCACAATTTTTTTAAAGATTTATTTTTATTTATTGATGCATACAAGAACTGGGGTGTAGGCAAGAGGTGCAGGAAATGAGAGGTTTCATCAGAGACAGAGTGGGGAGCAGAATAGGTTGATCTACTGAAATACACAGTTGAGGGGTGTAGCAGGCAAGACAGGAGAGGTTTGCTAGCCACGTGGGTTAGCTTCCTGGCCCACGGATCTAACTCATGCTGCAGTGGCTGACAGTAGTTTGGTAGTGCTATACTTTAACCCTTGCACCACCAGGGAGGAACCCCTAGCACAAATATGTGTTGAAGGCTGATTTTGTAAAACACTGCAGTGAAGTCTCATTTCTTTTAAACAAAATTTGAAAAAAAAATGATCATTAGAAATTCTCTTTTGGTTGAAGCATAAGTCATTAATCTACAAAAAAAAATTGTAAGTGGCATGGAACATAATATTAATTACAATGGCGAATCATATCATTAAATATTAATGAGTAATTTCTTATTCACAAACACCTATATCTAAATGTCCTCATGGAGGTTTCTGTCTCAGATTTTAATCATTCAAAAGACTCAAAATACAGTGTTATAGACCAACATTACTTTAATAAAATTATTAAAAATCACAAAAATAAAAAAAAAATCCTGCAACATCAATTTACTCTGCTCATGGAGAGTAATCTTAGTGAACTTTGGCCCCTCTATAGTTCCTAACCCTCTGTTTCCAAGGGAAAATGATGCTTTCTTCAATGAAAGATATAAAACACCAAGTATATGCCTAATTGTCCAGCTGGCTGAGTTTAGAATAAAACACTGCAAAACTGATTGGCCAATTGATTTTGCCATTTGCTGTGGTTTTCTGCAAGCATCTAATCAATTGGATAGTTGTGCTGACCCATTTTTGGTTATTGTGTTCTTTCTGTAATATTTATCTTCAATAACATTTTGGCCTTATGTATTTTTATATATTTGTAAAATGAAAGCACTCTGCTTATGCTGATTCTAGTGCTTTGGTATGACAGGTACATATAATGTACACATATACATAATTAAAAAAAATTAAGCCAGCGTTCAGCATAATAAAAATTTCAACATTAAATATATTCAGTATGGAATTTTTTAATTTAATTAAGCAGAAGAACCAAAATATTGAGATACAAGAATTTGAATACTACATCAATGACAGCTAGAGACTTCCCCCCTCTATATTTGACCCATTAATTCACAGATTTCAGAATTTGAAAGTAACCTTAAACGTCCTCTATTCCAACAAACTACCTAATACTGAAATTCCCTCTACAACATCTCCACCATGTGGTTATTTGGCCTAAGTCACTACCCGTGATGGGAAACACAGTATGTCCATGGAAAATTAATTTTATTCTTGCTTGCCCCTGAATGTGGTATCATCTCTCTTTATGTTAAATTCAAAGTGCTCTTTCTGAAACTCTTAACAATTGGTTTTAATTCTATTAGTGCCTAATACAATGGACTTAAATTATTCTCACTAATGCTTCCCATTGAAAAAACTTCCAGTATGCAGAGATATTAATATTATCTAAATCCTCCAATTTTTTTGTCTGATCCTTCTAGACATTCTATAACATGTTCACCTTCCTATTAAAATATGGGGCATATAACACTACACACCATGTGGTAGCCAATTATCAGTGTAAAGGCAAATTATTACTTTACTTGCTAAGATTGTTGACAGGTTATTTGTACTAATGTGACTTGAAGGGGCATTAATAAAAACCACATTCTATCCAACCGTTCTCTACGACCCCTAAGTTGCTAATAAATATATCCCTTAGTAATTATGCAGTTTGCTCTCTGCATTCTATATGTAATGGAATACATTTAAGTTTACTTGGATTAACTATGAACTTTGATCTTTCAGCATTTCATTCCAATTAAAATTCTACTGAATTTGATTTAAAATCTTTAATTTAATATTTAGTACCTATCAGGCTGTTATTTCAGCTGCATATAATGAGATATCATAATTGTGGCTTAAGCAAAGTAAAAGATTTTTCCTGTTTCCTGTGGAAAATGTCAGAAGGTACGTGGTCCAAGACTGCTACAGTGATTCCACAGTGCTGCAGGAGCCCAGGTTTCCATCTGGTTTTCCCATCCTCAGGCAAGTGACACATCACACATGGCCTTCTTCTTCCCAGTCACCACAGAGTGCACGAGGAGTACTGAAGCTCCGGCCATTGCCTCCAAGTAGCCTGCCAAGACTAGACAGGAAGGCAGAAGAGGAAAATAAAATCATTACAACCAACTTGGTTATTTGTTGTTGTTGTTGTTATTTGAATATAATTACATATCAGTGTAAGGAACATTGGAAAATAAGAAGACTTCATATTCTGGCTTGCAGTAGACTCTGCAGTTAGTCTACTGCAGGAAAATGCAGTTAGTAGGCAGGACAGAGAGAATGACAATACTTTCAAGCATATGTGCAATATGAAAAAGAAAAACTCGTTGTTCAGGTCATAAAGCCACAACCAATTTCAAAAACTTCAGAACCACAAAAAATGATTCACATGAAATTAGAAAGATGAAGATATATATAAAAAATGGAAAAAAAACCTAAGTAGGAATTAATTTTGAAATTGCCTAACATATAATATATAGCAGACCTAAGTGACATATTTCTTTTTAAGATTTATTTATTTATACAAGAACTGGAGTACAGGTCAGAGGCACAGAAGGTTGAGAGAATTCACCAGAGACAGATCGGGGAGCAGAACAGGCAGACGTAACAGAGACACTGCTGAGGGGAGCAGTGGGCGAGGCAGGAGAGGTCTGCCTAGCCATGTGGGTTTCTCCCAGGCCAGCCAGGAATCGAACCCGTGCTGCAGAGACTGCAGACAGCTTCACAGTGCGGCGCTCAACCCGCTGCACCACTGTGGAGGCCCAGGAAGCGACATATTTATACAGTAATACAAGGCAGAATTTGTTAATCTGTGACAGTCCTAATTCTGTATAGAACAAATAACACAGGCAATGGAACAAAAGCTTTTAGACAAGGAGAAATCTGTTTTACTGTTTTATGTATTTATTGATGTTTTTATAATGCCAGAAACAGGAAAATAGTCTATGCATATTAGCAATAAAAACAAAAACCACCTTGGCAAAAGTTAATATGAAAAGCACAGTACCTATACACATGAAAATATCACTGCAAATATGAACAGATAGAAATATTCAACCATTCTTAAATAAAATCTTAATGTAAAAGATAAATTTTCCAAAATCTAAATGTATACTTTAAAACACTAATAAGAAATTATGCTAATTTATTTTAATTAGCACACTGTAAAAAATATACTTTGGCACATTTGAAGACATGTTAAAGAGAAATATGACAACTGGCAGTGAGACTAGTAGCCACAGAATTATATGGGTCATGAACTTGATGTATGATGGAGAATCTACTCATCAAAAAGTGTTGAATTAATAGTTTTGGAAATTAATACATTAGCATCATTAATGATTTCTAATATTATTTGAACAGTATTAGAATTTCTAAATGCCATTTAAAAAATAATATTGTTGTTTCACATGAAGTAATTGTCAGGTACTCTGCTTTTATTGTCATACTGTCGCCAAACAAGCCAATGGCATTTATACAGAGAATAGAATCTTCTAGTATCTTTTCCAATGACCTTATTTTTTTCAAGGTTTTATTTTTTGCATACAAGGACTGGGGTATAGGCCAGAAGTGCGGGGGTTGAGAGGACTCGCCAGATACAGAGAGGGGAGCAGAACAGGCAGATCTACTGAAATACACTGCTCAGGGGAGCAGCAGGCGAGACAGGAGAGGTCTGCTGCACTATGTGTAGGTTAGTTTCCCAATCAGGGATCGAACTCATGTCATAGTAGTGAAACTTAACCTTTAGGCCCCAGAGAGTCTCTTTTCCCACATCCTCTTATTTCATGTAGAGACTATTGTTGAATGCAATACAGTTTTCATATGCAAGTATTAGAAGTCGGTTTGCCAACTGCTCTGATTCTTTAAAGCATTACTTAGTGTTTAAAAAAAAATGATCTGCCAGTATTTGAGTTCTGTAGGCTCAGGCACATCTTCATCACCAACTAATGTGGTGTTGCTCTCTCAGAAGACCTGAGCAGAAACGATGGAGGATGCCTGCACATCTGTCTCCTCCAGGTGGCAGTTGTGCTTCCTTCCCCACTGTTTTCTTCATTAATGCTAATTTAGTCTTTTAAGAATTGGCAACTGTTTTTGCAAAATTTGAACGTTTCCCCCCCTTAGAGGGATAGGTCTGAGAATTTGCAAATACTGATTAAATTTTAAAAAAATAGTTATGGAGTAAGTGGCCTCAAAGATACTCTGTTTTCAACCTGCAAGTACAGTTTTCTGGCATGATTCTTAACACTGTAAACAAATCTTCATTCCAGGAAACCACATTCCATGAGGAATTTGGATCAGTAATTTGCAAAATAAAATATATATGTTCATTTACAAAAACAGTGATATCTGATTCTTATCCTATAATGAAACATATCCTCTGCCACTCAGTCTTCATGTGAAAGGTTGTCTGGTAAATAGACAGTGCATATATGCAATTGTATGTAAGAGGTGATACAGCCTT
The DNA here is from genome assembly GCF_964194135.1 of Talpa europaea. Lineage (NCBI taxonomy): Eukaryota > Metazoa > Chordata > Mammalia > Eulipotyphla > Talpidae > Talpa > Talpa europaea. Next base: position 112,176,397 of record NC_140072.1, on the reverse strand, counting down.
ATAATCTCTTTTTTTAAGATTTATTTATTGACACAAGCACTGGGGTACAGGCCAGAGGCATGGGAGGGTGAGAGAATTCACCAGAGACAGAGCAGGGAACAGAACAGGCAGAAGGACCGAAGTACACTGCTGAGGGGAGCAGCAGGCAAGACAGGAGAGGTTTGCCTCTCCCTGGCTGGGTGGGAATCTCCCTGGCTGGCCAGGAATTGAACAGGCACTGAGAGGCTGCAGACAGCTTCACAGTGCTGCACTCAACCCGCTGCACCATCAGGGAGGCCCGAAAGCCTTATAATCTTCATGTTAAGAAATAAATCTTATAAACTTTAAGCATGAAAGGGAAATGGATTGCCTATGTTCACTTTTTGAAACAGGAGAAATACCTTTATTTGCACATAATAATTCCTTTACTCAAAAAATAAGTACTGAGTTCCTTCTATGTTAAAGGAACAGTTGAAGTTGCTGAGAAAATTAAATACTGCCTTTAGGTAATTTAAATTTCTGTGTAGTGGATTACATGTCTGTAATAATTCTAGTATAAAGGAAAAATTGTAAGAATGGGTCGCTTGGATGACAGTGGATGATCCCTAGACTTGTGGTGTGCTGGGTGTGCTATATATACATTTGTTGAAGTGTGAAATTGTATACCAGAAACTTGGACACTGTTGTAATCCAAATTTACATCAATTTAAATTAAAAAGGAATGCTGACAGGAGGATAAATTGTGATGATAAGAAAATTCTTGTAAGATGGAGTGACCTGTGGCAGGGAGCTTGTAAAATGCTCCTCATTTGGAGTTTACATCACTGTGTATTTCTGTCTTCTTGCATGTGAGTTGGGCATAGTGATGTGCCTCTATCCAAAAGCATGAAACAAAAGATGGGTTGTCACTCCCCACATATAGTCATAGAAAACTCTCACATCCATATTGCTTGTACATTTCTCAAGCCCTTCTCCCTAGCTTGCACTCTTAAAACATAGTAATATAATTAGGTGAATTACAGAGATTGTGCAATAGACTTCTGTCCAACAGTTAGCAAGGGCTGAGGACTTCAGCCCATGAGGAATTGAGTGCCAACAACTGTGTATGAACTTGGGAAATGGATTCTTTCACAGTCTTCACTTCAAACCTGGCAGACAAACTTGATAGAGACTATTGAGAGTTTTATCTGGATTCCTTACTCACAAAAACTATGAGATAGTAAATATTTGTTGTGTTATGTATGACACTATGTTTTATTGTAATTCATAAGCAGTGATAAATCACTAATACAAAATTTAAATAGTTCTGAGAGGAAGAATGCATTAATTCAAATAATCGTCTTTGGGAAATTAGTATATGTTAGGTTCCAGGTACACACTAATGGAGGAAATAAAGTTCTGTGCTCATAAGCCTCATGGTCTGCTAATAAAATATCCAACAATAATTATGCAAATAATCACTTAATTTTAGTTGTGCTAAATTCAATGAAGGAAACTTATGGTACAAAGGGAGTGTGTAGTACAGGATTGCCTAGTCTAGGATAGGGGGAAACAACTTCCCCCAAAAAATTATATTTAATGTTATAAAACATGTTGGTCATATAGTGAGAATTACATTTGGGTTAATGAGAGGAAAACTCTGCTGAGTTGCGTGTGAGATATGGCGTAGCATATGCAAAGGCCCAGGGATTGAAACCTAATAAGCACAAGACTGTCATGTTGAGCTTCATAGAACATTAAGTAATTGGGATTGTTTCCTAAGAGCAATGATATGATACTGAAGTTTAAGAAAAGATATATGAAATCTCATTTGGCATTTTTGAGGGATTTCTTTCTGGGAGACCGTTTGGAAGCTGAGAAATGATAACGGTTTCATCTCAATCAGTTATGAGGTTAGAGAGTAGAGAATAAATAAGATATTCTACAGAAAGCAATCAGTTGTGATGCTCCAACTTACAATTATAAAATATCTAGATGTTACAGAGGCACAAAGTATTTAGTAAATAGGGAATGCATTTTTAAAAATTAATCAGAAGTCCTTAATGACAGTTTATAATATATATTCTTCATTTTGGAAAAAATGTGTAAGGGCAGAGAGGCAAATGAGATTGATTATATTTTGCTACCAATTCCATTAGTATAACACTTGTTCCACTCCTCTTGAAAAAGACATACACAATAACTATTTAAAGGATGTAATCTGACCAAACTAAACTAATATTTTTTGATGTTCATCTTTTCAACTCTTTTAATTTCTAGCATGGCTACAAAGACTGACACAAATTGAAAAAAAAAATTTTTTTCAAGTCCATGTGAGGCAGAGATAAGTAAATAATAAAGAAAAAATAATAATTTTTATTCTCCAATATTTTTTTCCCAGAAGGATTAAGTTCAGGTGATCAGTGACGTAAAATGATATAATGCCAGACATATTAATAGGTGAAATCTATAAATGGAAAGTTGAAGGGAAAAGTCATCTATATAATTGTTTTAATCCAGGTGATTCCAGGAAGTACTGCAGCCTAATCATGTGAAAGGAAATTTTCTTCCCAATCTATCTTTGTACAAAAAGGAATATTTCATATCATGGATTATTTCATATTATGTTATACAAAAATACAGTCAGATCAAATGATTTTCAGGCCACGACTGATGACAAAACCATATAGCTGCAGCATATCTTTTATTGTACAGTCAAGAGTCACATAGATAACATATTTTACCTAGATATAGTACTTTTCTTTTTAGTTTATATTTGATCTCAAGGAGATAAACACAGTTATGAATTTTCTCTAGACCCTATGTTACAGAGACGAAAAATGAATATACTCTAAAGTGCAAAGTCAATATGCACTTATTATAAATTATTTTAAAAGATATTGTGCATTCATTCCTCTCAATGGGCCTATGAAATTATTAGCTTTTCCAATATACAGACTTCTGCTGTAACAAATTTTATAAGAGTATCATATTTAACCATTCCCTCTTACTATAACAGGCAGCACTTAGAAATTTGACTTCATTTTGAGTTTGAGACCACCTTCAGCTCCAAATTCTGTGATTCTCTTAATAAAAGCACATTTTGTTTTGCCAAATGCTGGTGCTTTCCTAGGAGTCTAGTTCCCTGCCTTCATTTAATGATTATTGGGCATAATTGTTCAAGTTTCACTGATTAGAGTCTGTCACCTTGACAGCCGTTTTAACCTTATTCTGATAAAGGGCAAATACTGTCTCATCATCTTTGGGTTATTACACTTGGTTCATACTCAGTGATTATTGACTCTGTACCTCCAACTCAGATTTAAATAAAAGGCCACTTATACCATATTAGACAACCCATGCTTTAATTTTATGAAGGTCATGCTTATGTCAGGAGCTGTTAAGCTATCAACCTAGACTCCACACAGCTGCTCAGGGTTAGCATTAAATAGATCCTTAGAAATCTACGATAGAAATATAAGAAGTTGAATGTAGGAAAAATGTTAGAATATACTTTTATTGTATTAAAAATATTGAAGATAACATTTTTAACGTATATTTGAAGTTTTGTTCTGGAACTCTATCGAAATTTGGTAAACATGCGTTAATCATCTAAACATTACAATACAGGACTGTGGACATAAGAACAAAAGATAACGAGTGATTTCATTATTTCTTCAGCACCTAAGGAGTTTTCCTAAAACAAAAATAAAACAAATGTAATATTTGTGAATATTTATAAATTTATAATATGATACTGAACATCATATTTTGCCTGAAGTCTTGGACAAAACACATTTTTTTTGTGTGTAATAATATAGTTGGGCAATACAACATGAGCAATAAGAATATCAAATAATTTTTTCGTCAAAGCTTGGTGGGAAATTATACCCTGCTCTTAAAGAGAGTAAAGCTGCTGTTAAGACTTCTGCCTTTGTCATTTGCAGACCTGACTCCTACTTCATATTGTTTCACAGAGATCTTAAGTGGAGAGTAACTAATAGACATAAAATAAAACAGAACACTTGTTCCTAAGAAGGAATTGTCACTAAATCACAGTTTCTTATTTTGGCTAATTAATTGATTACAGTTATCACTTTCTATTATATTAGTTCTCATAACAAGATAGAATCATGGGCATTTTTCTTTCCCTTTTGCAGAGAAGAAAAGTGAGGATGATAAAACCTCAGAATTTTTATCCAGATAGTAAGGGTTGATACCAGAATTAAGTCAGGCCTAATCATAAAAATTGGTGAAACTATTGATTTGAAAGGTGACATATCTGAGGTCTTTTTCTTAAGAAATAAGAAAATTATTAACCTGATTTGTAAAAAACTAAATAGAATAGAAACCATTCTATGCAAGTGTTCCAACATATAAACTTGGAACAGATGACATTTGTAAGAAAAAACAGATGACATGAACTCAGTCAAACATTTGATCTCTAGTGGAAAATATTTGTTGGGATTTCTTGGTCCTTAAATGAAATCAATTACTAGTTTTTACATTGTAAGAATTTTACATTTTATAAGAATTCTAACCAAGGCTAATATATAATATTTAACTAATTTTTATTTTTATAAGATGTCGTGGATAACAGAGGCTATTGATAATGTATTTATGGGGGCATGATTTATGATGTAGGTTATAACACAAATTAATGGGATAAATAAGGACTGCATTTGGAAAACCTGATGTTCTATCTGGAAAGACAATTAATTTAAAAGATTAAAGAACAAAATATAAAATGTCCAACACTGAGAAACTTAAGAAACTCAAATATAACTGATGCAAGAAAGAAGTACTTTAAATTGTTATGAAGAACACAGTTTATAATGTGAAAATTAGATTTGATTACACTAAATTTAAGGACTTCTGTTTAATAAATGATTTTATAATAAATACAGGAGTCAAGTGACAGTTATACTGACAGGGCACAGGGGAGGCTGTACCCAGGAAGCAGACATACTTTTGGGTAAAGTATTTCTCTCTAAGAAATTCAGGAGAAGGGGAGAAGTTGTTAGGCCTCAGAGACAAAACCTCTGGCAGCTGGAGAATAAATGTCATGATCCTGAGGGGTTTCTGAGAAGCTCACCACAGTGAAATTCCACTATACCAATCTACATCTCCTCTCTTACCATTTATGCACCACGAGAATGTATATATAGAGAGAATGAAAGCTAGAACAATAACCCTCCCTCTCTCCCTATCCCTGTCTCCCTTCCTTCCTTCCAAACTCCTTTCTTCCTTCTTTCATTTTCCTGATTTCTCTTGTTCCTCCCTACCCTGTCCTTCTTCCCAATCTCCCTTCCTTCTTCCTGTCTTTTTCTCCGTAATCATATTTTTCAAGAAAAAAATTGAATCAGGAATTGTCTCTTACTGTTAACAGAAAACCTGTCTCTTTCTAGATAAAAACGATTAGAACAATGCTTCATTCTTTAATTCATTTGTTTGTCACTTGATGTAATTTTATTGAGTACTTGCCGTGTAATTTTGAAGGCATTCTGATTCACCTAAATATATGCCTCTTTATTTAAATATGTATCTTGATATCAAGAGAAAATGAATGTAATATGATTACAGCCTAATGACAGAATTCCAAGAGCTGCCAAGAGGAAATGAAATGTTAGCTACCGAGTATCCAAATCCTTTTTTGTCACTTCTAGTTGTCTTGTAAGTGAAAAGGAACTATCTTTCAGAAAGCAATTTGTAGGCAGGAAAGTTAGAACATTTCCGTCTTTTTCCAATAAACATGAATTATGATCTTATTAAGTGGAAATTTTAAACTCATTAAAAAAAGTAAACTCTTCTCAGTAGAGAATCATAAAATGACATTCAAATTTCGATTACACTAATATTGACAGCCAACTCCATATATTAAGTGATCTGGAATACATATTGGTGTCTTATGTAATAATATAAAACATAACATTTTGGTGTAAGGTAGTCCTATGTTCAAGCCTAACTAGGTGGTTCTGAGTAAATTATTTCATCATCTCCATTCTCAGTTTTTTCCTCTATATAATGGGGATAAACATGTTCATCAAAGTGTCAGAATAATTAAATGAAATTTATCAAGGCATAGCTTTGCTTGATTTTTTTTTATTTTAAGTCACATTTAAATTTCTGTTAACAATAAGTTATGGAAAATTCTTAGATAAATATAGGACGAGTAAATAGCCACATTCTAGAATAGGACTGCTAATAATTGGTAGCAGTCCTATTATGTAAAACTGGAATTACAAATAGTCCCTAGTGTGTAAAACTGGAGGACATGTAAATCAGAGGTCAGGGCTCTTGACTTTGACAGCCTTTTTATATGTTTCGTCAGAAATTCTTACCATTGATCAGGCACCAGGACAAACAACTGAATAAGGTGTCTTTTCATTTTAATGGCAGTTTCTTTCATTATGCAAAAGCTTTTAGCCTGATGTAGTCCTATTTGTATATTTCTGCTTTTCTTTTCCTTCCTGTTATAGTTTAGGTCCAAAACATGTCTCTGAAAAAAATGTTACAAATTATCTCCTCTATTTTCTAACATGCATTTTATATACATCCAAGTGTTTAATCCATTTTGAATTCATTTTGAATTCATGTTTATCACTATCTTGAGTGGTCTAGTTTTGTTCTTTCATATGTGACTGTCCAGTTTTCCCAACACCATTTGTTAAATACAGTTTCCTTATCATATTATTCTAGTTCTAAATTGTTTTTTTCTTTATTTACAAAGTTGCACATTAATCATACTTCATCACTCCCAACGAAAACCTCTAATAATTGTTAATCACTTCCCTTCTCCCTTATACTTACCCCTGGAAACCACTGACAAACTGTCTACATACATTAACTAATGTGGAATTTTCAAATTTAATTTGTATTCTTTTATGCAGAATATAAAAGATATAAGGGGACATTTGAAATCCAATTCATTTCATACTAAGATATCTTGTTTTTTTTCCCCCCATTGTATCATCCTTTCTCAATTAGAGTAATTTAGTAACTACAAATGAAAAGATGAGTGATTAGTAAGCTTTTCTATAAGCTTCATCAAAGTGTATGTGTAAATGGAGGCCTATTTCCCTGGTGGTGCAGGTGGTTGAGCGCAGCGCTGTGAAGCTGTCCGTAGCCTCTGCAGTGCTGGTTGGATCCCCGGCGGCCTCGGAGCAACCCACATGGTGAGCAGACCTCTCCTGTCTTGCCCGCTGCTCCCCTCAGCAGTGTATTTCAGTCATTCTACCTGTTCTGTTCCCCACTCTGTCTCTGGTGAATCCCCTCACCCTCCCGCGTATCTGGACTGTACCCCGGCTCTTGTATAAATAAAAAAATAAATAAATCTTAAAAAAATAAAAAAAATAAACGGAGGCCTATTGACTGCCTAAATATTTTTAGGTTATAAATATAGTTACAAAGTTATCAATCAAGAGAGTGTTTGATATCCATCTATCCCTTTTCCATCATTAATGCTTGCCATAGCCCACTCCTTTTGTCTTCTTTCTTGTGACTAACCATATATTGGGAGCAGATTCATAAAAATGCATAGGGCCTCCCTGTCTTCATTTTAATATCTTTTCTTCCTTTCTCATTGATTATGATCCCTTGGTTCTTTGATTTGTGAATATTTGGCACAGTTTGCCTGTGGCAGAATAAATCCATGGGACCATCCTTTACATGCCTGTCTCTGAATTCAGACATTTTATAAGAAATCCTGGCATCTTAGGTGCCTAGAATGGTGCAGATGGGGTTGTGTGGCTTTTGAGTAGGTACCACACTTTGACTCCTGCAAATTCTTCTTCCCATGGGGAATGATATTTGATAGAGAAAGGCTAGCAGGTCTTTAATGCATAAATTCCAGAGAGTGTCACCACTTAGTTATCAGCATAGTATAGGCAATCGCTCAAATCTGGAACGGGTCATGGGGAAGAATCCCACCTTTCTTAGGGCCCCTAAAATTCCTTAATCTTAGGTATACTAATTCAAGAAATGTGTTTATTAAAGAAGTCCCTCCACTAAAATTAGAAAAGGTATGCTCATATTGTAACAAATGTGTTCTCATGTGTTCTACTTCTTAAAAAAAAAAGATGAAACAGATTATAGAGTGGTTGTTACCTTGTTTAAGGACACTTAAAATAGCTAAGTGACTATTAGCGATTAAGTGGAATTATATGAAGAACTAGTAAGATTTGTTCTCTTTTCTAATTATCTTTGTAGCTGAAAAAAGCATAATAGCCATAAACGAAAAAAAGATAAACTTAACCAATGCCAATAAAACCTAACCCTCAAGATTCTTGACTTTTAGAGTAAGTTGAAATCAATGAAGACAAATGAGTGATAAGTTCTGAAAACAAGATACTAATATTACATTCTGCTCAAGTATAGAACGTGAGAACTAGATATACCTAACACATATGTCAACAGTGAAGCAGCTCAGATTTTTCTATCCCTACAGCAGTTCTGAGACAATGATATATGAAAATGTATTGACTTGAAAGAAGAAATTAATTAAAAATGAGAAATTCATAAATGTGGAGGTTGAAGAATTCTCTGAGGTCACTGCTTTCTTGGAAAGTAAAGTTTCTTTAGCTTCTCTCTTGGAGTGATACTCCCTGTCTGCCAACTTTGTGTGACTGAAATGAATGTCCCAGCCAGATCTGTGGCTTGCCTTTTTTTTTTTTTTTTCCAAGTACCTGTTCAGGTAATCAATCAGAAAACAATGTGAATGCTGCTGCTTATTTCAATTAAATTAGGTCAAAAGTGTAACAGCAGTGGCAAAAAAATAAATAAATAAATAAGATCAGGCAGTAAAGGAAAAGCCCAAGACACTAGAGCACCTTCTGGTATGAGAAACAATTCACTACACAATTTCTAGAGAGAGTAAGCTCACAAACTGCTAAATACAGTTTTCCTTTGGGTACAATTTTAATTAAAAAAGCAGCATGGATGCAGATTTCAGATTGTCACTATTCAAATAGCTGAGAAAGCTGTTTGAATTTTAAAGCCTCATAGTATATCATTTAAAAATATTTTCATATGTTTTTAAATATGATTTGATCAATGTTTATAACAATAGAAAAAAATGACTTCTAGGATAAGTTTAGTCCATGTATGATACAATAATTCCCTTAAGTCTCAGTGAGATGGGCTGTTACTTATGAAAATTGTAGACAAGTAATTACTATTAAAGTTACTATAACATAATCAGATGTCTTATTTCTTTATAAATCTTTTATTGAATGAAAAGAAATTGAATGATAAAAATTCAAATAGTCTCCAGGAGATCTTAGGAATAATCTAAATAAATATAGCTTATACTGTGGATTAGAAACCAAAATCAACCAACAAAAACTGACTAATTGAATTTTTTTCTTTTTGCAGAAATGATAATTTGCACCATTTTTTATATAACTGGTAATTGGCTCTTATTCAATTATGGCTAAGTTTCCAAGGAGCTTTTTAAAAAGTACCTTAAATAACTGAAATTGCACTGATTTAGTTCAATTTTGTTTTACTTTCATATATTTCCTGTAGAATAATACACTATTTCTAGAAATAAGCCATACAAAAGGCCAATAAGCGTAGGCTTTATTTTTCATTTTCAAGAAGTTTAACTATTATACCCATAGCAATATTTGTCATTTCAAAAAATGTTGTACTAAAGCATTTAATTTAGTGTATATATTATAGAGCTTTCCTTGTTATTCCTTTGATATCAATGCTAACAAAAGCATTTTCCACAATGGAAATTGTAGGTAGTAGAAATTTATTTATATGAATTATACACATACATAAACTAGGCATACTGATTTATGTTTTGTGTGACCCTTTTAACTCTCTGTACTTGCTGTTAAGTTGTATATTTTTCCACAGGAACACGTAACTCATGAGAAAATGACTAACATTGAAAACTCAGTTAAGTCTCAAAAATAGGCATTAGTTCCCAGACATGACTCTCCTTTTGGGAAATCAAAGTTTTTATTGCTGGATAAATTAATGTTTCAAATGTATGAATACAGATGCTGTTTGCAAATTTGTCACAATCTGTCTTCCAGCAGAAGAATTTATACTGTATACAGTAATAGAAAACAGAAAACTGCATATTTCACTAAATTGCAGCTGTGTGTGGAAGATTTATGTGATTACTTTTTGTCAGTGAAACATGTAGTGAAACACCCATGTATTTCACTGGAGTATTATAAATGGACCGTGTATATTTATTTTTAAACTTATTCTACATTTATTTCACAAAATATATAATGCCCTTATCACATTAAAAAAAGCAAGCATATTAAATCTGTTCAGAGTAGTTTTATTACTTCAAAAACCAGTTTATATTTAAAATACTGAGCAGGATTTTAATTTTCAATCATAGAAAAGTAATTTATATGACTTTCCATTCAAATCTTTTCTTAGATCTTGTGTCAACACCCAACAAAATGAAATATAAATGGATTAAATATGTCATGAATTTCATTATTATTAGCAACTAAATCTGAGCATTGCAGGCTCAAAGGGAAGCATTTTATTTACCTAATTGTTAATATAAACTCAAAAATTTAGTTTTATATGGGTAGAATGTATCTTATATTCTTATTCATAGAAAAAGTATAATAGCCTCTTTTCTCATAGGCCTGGAATAATAAGAAAATCACCTTTTGGTTCATATTGCAAACTGGAAAAGAGTAGTCTTTTCCCAAAAAAAGACTGGAAATTAGTCCCTCTGCAACCCCTCATAATATTAACCAATAGATTAAACTGATGCCACTAGAACATCACTCAACTATGACACAAAATCCAGGAATCATAGAGCATTCTAGCTCTATAACAAAGTCATTATCAGAGTTAAAATATATAGGTCAAAATTTATATTTTAAATCAAATTGAAGTCAAGATTTAAAAAATTAATTGTTAATTTATAGTTTCTGAGAAAACTTTTTGGGAAAGCTGGAAGAATAAATTGAGTCATAAATATTACTTGTTCCAATATGTAAGAGAAAAAAAAAACTGAAAATAGTGATGATACGGAGTGAGCACCAGCAACATTCGAGTGAGGAATGGTGTAACCTCCTGGCATATAACTTCAAAAATGACAGCAAAGGAAAATAGAAGAGTCTTGTTTCAAGGAACAAGGCTCAGCTCACAACCCAAGTGCCATTCTCCAGAACAAAGATTAGAATGTCAACAAAATCCTGAAAAATTTCATTAAAGCCTATAGTTTGGATGCAGTGAATCATCAATGTGTTTTATCTTTCCCTCCATAATTTGGCAATGCCTTAAGTTTACATTAGGCCTTTTTTTTTTTTTTTTGGTTTTGATAAAATGGAAAACATATCACATTTAAATATTTTATTAAGTACACTATAACAAAATTCCCCCATTTTTCTAGTTTATTTATTCACTGCATGTTAATATGCCCTATTCATCTATTTCAAATGTTCTCAAAATATTGAATCTTAGGACCTTTTACATTCTTAAAAAATGTTTGAGGACCCCAAGGAGCTTTTATTTATGTGACATATAGCAACAAAATTTTATAATGTTGAAATTAAAACCTTAAAATACTTAAAATATATTAATCTATATAATCTCAATCTATATAAAAATACTTGCTATATATAACATAATATATTTTAATGAAAAATTATTTTCAAAAACAAATGTTTAGTGAGAAGAGTGACATTGTTTTATATTTTTGGCATTTCTCCATAATGTCTGATAATAGAAACAACTTCAGTAATTTATTTGTTGTAATCACTCTCTGTATCTGAAACAGATTTAAAAAAATCCAGCATCATAGAGATATGTAGTTAGAAAAGAGGAAAATCGTCATAGTTGATATTGTACTAAAACTCACCAAGAGGGAGTTTCTTAAAAACTATGTGCAGTGTGAAATTGTGTCAGTGAACTTTTTATACTCCACTACATTCAAATCCCATAGTCTAGCTTATAATTTTAATAAGTCTTTAGCCATGGATTTTGCAATACCATGTGTATTGACCATTTAGAAAATATGGGTTTCCCAGAGTTATAATGGGTTTAAAACATATGAACATATCCCTACAGAAAACATAAATAAATCACATTAATTTTGCCTTGCTTTTTATCGGAAATACCTATAAGGACCAGGATATTGATAATTTCACAGGGACAGACACAGGTTTCCATAATTCTGATTTTATGTGAAAGTTAAAATTTTATTAATGATAATATATATTGTCTCTCTAGTCTTATTTGTTTTGCTTGGGTGACAAACTCTCCCTCACCATTTTTCGTCAAACACCTGCCAGCTACCTGCACCTGAGGAACCATATTTTGTCAGTTTTTCTTTTAGATAAATATATTGTTCCATGGACAATAAGGTTAGTTTAGCATACAACTCAAACAAGTTTTTGAAAGCTTTTCTTCACGATAATTATAATGGTGGCTTGCTCCTGTTTTAATAACATTCTTAACTGAAGCTGATATTTTTTAACTGCTAATTCATGTGGGGAATACAATGACCATTGCGAATATTGTTTGGTGACACTGCCTTAATTTGTGCTAAGGAGGCAACAGTTTTACTGATCCTTGATTTAGCATCATCAATGTATATTACCATACAGTAAGAAGACAAATACCAATATTAACTCAGTTTTATAATGAAAACAGTTTTGGCCTTGCACATTACCTAAAAATATCCCTGAGGAGTCCTAGAGCATTGCAGACCAGACTTTGATCATTTATTTATCTATCCACCAATTCATTAGATATTAAGACATATCTGAAATGATAATCTCATAAATTTAATAATGTTTATTTCTGGTTGGTGGTATCTGGAGTGTCCATTGTGTTCTTCTTTGTAGTTTGTTATACTGTTTGAATTCTATGTTATGAGTAACTTAAAAAAAATGGGTCATGATATGTTTTTATCCAAAAAAAAGAGAAATTTATTACATAAAAATAACTTTGAGGAAGGAGAAATAACAAAAAACAAGGAGACAGTAAAATAGGTGAGGCAGCAGGAAAATGATTACTTTAAAATAGACAAGACTAAATGGAACCAGGGCAATATGGATGTGCAGAAAGGAAACCAAACCAGAGAGGACATAGGAATTGTCTTGTGCCTACCAGGCCTGATCCCTGATTTCTTTCTAAGAAGGACTTAAGAGACTGCTATCAGAACCACCTGTTTATCCTTTATCACTTGGTATATAGTAACTTGTTTATATTTTTCATTAAGGAGTTAGGGTTCATTCATTTTAAACAAATGTTTTAATTTTTGTCATCTCAACAAAGATCTGATACAAAATTATTTTAAATGTCAAATCTTGGTACCCACAGAGAGCATAAATGTGGTAAATATTCCTTCTCCCAATACTCCCAGTATCCTCCACCCACCCTTACTACATAAATATTCACATGCACCAACCTTACAGAAGTGTATTGAAAGCAGTTGTTGCTTTGGGTGTGACACACACAACATAAAGATCACCATTAGATCTATCATTCTTGCCTGAAAAACATAATGTTACTTTATTGGCAGAAAATTAGAAGATGAAAGTGTAGTGTTCCCTTTATTAATTGCAAGAAAAAATGCAATTGCTAGTGATTTTGCATTGTCCCTGACACATTGATATACCCATTTTTTACAAACTTGGTAAACTATTTTGTTATATATATATTTTTAAAAGAATTGTATCTTATAGAGTGCTTACAGCTCTTTTGTTTTTGAGTGTCATCCTTTTAGTAACAAAGATTAAAATTGGAAGCCAACATTTTTCAGCTGTGAAGTACTGGATCCAATTACTCACAGCAACTAAAGGCAGAGTTTACTTTAATAGGATTTGCAGTAAAACAAGGCATATAAAAATCAGATGCATAGGCAAAGACTTTTTCATCTTTAATCATTAAGCTACCAGTACAAATTGAGCCCTGAAGTTATTTCATTCCCAAAGGAGATCAGAGATTTAAAGAATTCAGGGGGATTAAACATTCGTGTTTCAGTGAACATGCTAAGTGTTTTTGTGCTTGATATCATTAAAATAGTATTTTCATTATTTTATTTTAGATGCATATATCATATTTTTTTCATCTTCCCCAACTGATATCTTGTAGCTCCTTCTAGGAATTGCCCATTAAGGACTGGTAAAGTGAACTTTTTTTTTTTTTTTCAAATTAACCCTTCCAAATGTTATTTTAGGGATATTTAATAATGTTGTGGTACATTCTTTTTCCTAATATATTTCTGAGTCTAATTGTCCTGTTCACCTCTGATCTTATAATTTTTGTGTTGGGAAAGAAACTATGGCACCCAAGAATAAGCTTTATTGTGTGACACTTTTCAGTTGAAAACCAACTTTTAGAAAGTTTATATGATCAACTATATGCATATGAAAATTTGTGTACCTGTAAATACTTAATAATCTATTTCCTTAATTTCCAATATAGGAGACTATATATAAATGAACTTTTCCTTATGGAAAATTTTCTAAGCCAGAGGGAACCTTACTATAAGAATGATTGTTATGTATTATAGAGATCAGACTAGTAAGGTCATTCATTTAAAAATATATATTGAATGTTTTCTTTGTGTCAGTTACTATTTTAACCACTGAATTATAAAATACAAACTAACCTAATAGCTACAGCAATGTTATTTAGGAAGCACATTTTGTGTGGAAAAAAATTAAAACTGAGGAAAGCAAGGGTTATTTGAAGAATAGGTTAATTAATAGAAATTTCCTACAATGAAGAAGGGATATTTTGACAAAGGAGACATAAGGGCCAACCTGTTTTAGCTAAAAATAGCCATGTGCTGAGCACTTTGCTAGGTGCATTATAAATTTTTTCTCATTTATTTTTACGGTTCAATATATGAGATAGTGTATCAGTTATTGTGTTCTTTTGCAAGTAACAGAAAACACTAAGTCAAATTGGTTTAAATATTAAAGAAATTTAATATCTCACAATAATTGGAATTTTAGAGATAAGACAGGCCTTGGGTGCAGCTCTGTCTAGGGCTTACTCATATCCTCAAAAACTTACAATCTTTCTGCCCCTCTGCTCTCCTTTGTTAACCCTTCATCTCACTTCAGTCTAGTTTCCTTCATGGCACGAGATGATCAATGATAGAAAATGAAGGCAAATGACTCCTTGTTTAATTCCATTTAGAAGGGGAAGGACAAAGTGAAGTGTGTATTTTAAAGCTTTCTTGCAGAGTGATTTGTTCTGCTTAGATCACATGCTTACTCACAGATGAATGACAGGCATAGAGTTATAGATTTAATTTAGAATAACCAGAGTGTATACTAGGAACTGAGGATAGATTCTTGAAAAATTGTAAATAGAGAAGGTGGTCAAAGTTGTGAATAAAGGCTGTCCAGAAATTTTTCTAATAAAGGAAGACACCTTCATTTCTATTACCATCTACAATTAAGTGAACTGTAAATCCACAAGCAGTTAAGTAACTAGCCAAGGTACTACAGCAATGAAAAGGAAGACAGGTTTCAAATGCAGGTGGTTTGGCTTCAGATCCTGCACTTTTTATAAGCACTATGCTTGCTAGAGGACAACCATTAAGTCAAATCTTGTCTTTAGATGGCTCCTAATACCAATCCCCTCTCAACCTGAATCAAGGAATTTGGAATTCCCAAGTGAGAAGGAGAATCTTCTTTCTCTAATAGCATTTCCTATGCTATTAAGTGTGATTTCAAATCTTCACCTACAAGTTGATCCCGAGATTTTTCTTTACAATAAAATATTTTAACATACAGAAAAAAATATATAGGATGTTCTAATTTTTAAAAACATACCTTTTCCTCTCCTTTAATCTTTAAATATTTATATTGAAGTAATTTTGCATTATAGTATTTGTAAGTTTCAGGTATGTGTCATTGTAAATCAGCATGTGTCTATACAATATTATATTAGAATGCTTAGTCATCCTAAATCAATGCCATTTATCTCTCACCATTTCCAGATATGTCCATTTTCCTGGATTTGATAATCATTACTTTTGTGAATGTTGCATATTTTTACCATACATAAAAACATTTATAAATAATGTTCACTATTATTTTGGATTTGATAATACCTTGTATCATTTTACATATTTTATTCTCACTCATCTGTATGCTTTTTCTTTTGGTACATGTTGAGTTATGTAGTTTCTGTTTCTTTCAATTGTAATATGGTATTTGATGTTTTCATTATTTTGTAATATATTTTTATATTTTCTTTCTCCATATTCTCTCACTACCACTTTATATCTTCACAATTGGAAAAACTGAGGCAATGAAATGCAATCTCATGAAATTTCAACTGTTAATTCCCATTAAGCTTAGAAAACTTGTCACATATTTATTGGCCTTTGAGTTTCCACTTCTTATCCTTTGTTAACTTTTCCAATAGTGGTTTGTATTTCTTTTTTCTTAATGATTTGTAGTTCTTAAGTTACTCTGGTTATTAGTCTTTGGCAATTTCTTTTTCCACAATCAAGCTTGTCTTTCACTTTCTTTGTAGTGTTGTTTATTTTATTAAATTTTCAAGTTTAATGTATAAAATTATCAATCTCTTCACTGATTTTTTTGTTTGTTTGTTTGCTTCAAGGACAATTTGTTTAGTTTCTACCATATTCCACACCCAGGTCTGTGGATAAGGCAGTTTTCCATGCTTTTGAGCATCAAAATATGCTCTGCGTGTGTGTGCCAAGAATATAGGCCCTTTCCTACTCTTTTCACAAGACACTCAAGGTTGTATTTGAAGCAAGCAACTCTAAGGGGTGAGGTAATGTCTTCTTGTAGACAAAGTGCAGGCTTGCTTACCACTCATTATAAAAGAGGAACATTCCCTAAGTTAAATGTTCCTTTGCTTCAAAACAAACCCATTATGTTTATAGAATCTACCTGGGCCTTTATCACAATTACCCTCTTGGAACTTGTAGGGAAGGAGAACTATGTTAATGTTCTCAGTACTTGTTATGCTATGAAAATAAAATCCTTTGTCTCTCAACTGAGAGTCTTGTGTCTTCTGCCATAATTTGTTAGCTTGTAATGAGTATGCAGTTCCAGACACTTAGAGTTTTGGGTGCTTAAAAAAGCAACGTAACATAAAACATGGATCTTTCATTCTAGCAGAAGAAAAGAGACAAAAAACAACATAACAAATATATAAACTTCATGTTATATAAACAAGGTGTTATTCCGTGAAAAATAATAAATTATAAAGGATACTAAGGATTCAGAATAATAGGTCCAGGGATTGTATTTTGTGGGTTTTGTCTATGATATCTTTACGGCAAGGCCCAAAGAGTATTTATCTGTATTTTCTCCTAGAAGTTTTTAATTTTACTTTTTGTATTTTAGTTTACATTAATTTTGAATATTTTTGTATTTTTGTAGGTCAGTCAAATGATCTAATTTTAATATTTCTTGAGGATTGCTAATTATCTAAGTTCCATTTATCAAATTCACTAGGTTATTCAAAACAATAAGGATAGTCTTTGACTCCACAATGTGATTTGTTCAATTGTTTAAAATATCACAGATGAAATCATGTTTTTATATAATTTAGTTTCATGTTAAAAATAATCATCTCAAAGGACCTATAGTTGAGTAATTAAAAAACTGGTATTTTTTAATAAAATAGAAAAAAATAGGATGATATTAAATCATTTAATATTTGTTGGCCATGATCTTCTGAGTGATTTTACTCTCATGAATATTGTGTGAGAATATCCTGTCTTCTCTTTATGGTCAATTTCAAGACAAATTACATTACATTTGGAAAGCCATCCTATATATCAAGTGATAAGGAGGAAGCTGATGTTGTCCTTCACGTTTATGAGCTACTAAATATTTGAATTGGCTTTGATGCTCTTTTTCTAGCCATAGAGTTCTCAGCACTTTTTTTTTTAATACTTATTTATTTATTTATTTATACAAGCACTGGGTACAGTCAGAAGCACAGGAGGGTGAGAGAATTCACCAGAGCCAGAGCGGGGAACAGAACAGGCAGACAGACAGAGGACACTGCTGAGGGGAGCATCGAGCGCGGCAGGAGAGGTCTGTGCTCCATGTGGGACCCTCGCCAGCGGCTGGGGATTGAACTGGTGCTGCAGAGGCTGCAGGCAGCAGGAGAGGTCTGTGCTCCATGTGGGACCCTCGCAAGCGGCTGGGGATTGAACCGGTGCTGCAGAGGCTGCAGGCAGCTTCAAAGCCCAGCGCTCAACCGCTGCACCATGGGGGAGGCCCAGTTCTCAGCACAATTAATAATAATATTAAATTTTGGAGGTTCAATTCCTTATAAATAATGAGATTTATTACTTATTTTGCAGATTAAATACTTGGATAGTAATTGACTCTGAAAATCTCTTGTTTTAAATATATTTGAGTATAATCCAAATGCAGACATTTTTGCTGATCATCCTGTTGTTTAGTCATTTTGATGCTAGGGAGAATATCACTGTACACAGTGATTTGAAGTGTCTGTTGTCATCCAAATATTGACAGGAACTTATTCTCTGAGTCACTCAGTCAATGTATACAATGCTAGAGGTTTGCAGTTTTGAATGATTTTATATATATATATAAAGACAAATAAATAAATAATATATATATATATATATAAAGATTTATTTATTTATACATATGAGAGCTGGGATACAAGCTAGAGGTGCAGGGTGAATGTGAGAAGACTCACCGGAGACAGAGTGGTTGTAGAACAGGCATTTTACTAAAATACACTACTCAGGGTAGCAGTGGGTGAGACAGGAGAGGTCTGCTGCGCCCTGTGGGTCACCTCCCTGGCCAGGGATCAAGCTTGTGCTGCAGTAGCTGCAGATAGCTTCATTGTGCTGCCTCTTAACCCCTTGTGCACTCAGGGAGGCCCCTGAACTGATTTTAAATTGGTCCTTTTGGTTGGCAATGAGACAAAGACACTGAGAACAGACAGATGTAATTCCCGCCCCCGCCCCAAATCTCTGGATTCCACATTTTCCCCTGTATTCTTGAGCATTATAGGTGGAATCAAAAATTTTTGAAAGTTCTGAGTAGCAAATATCACAGTTTCTTTTTTCTCAAGTCCTCCTGATACAATATTGTCCTTCATCCAGGTTTTCAAAGTGACATCAATAATTACTTTGAATGTTTTTGGTGGGGATGGACTATAAAAGCCAATACATTAATATCAATTCTGTCCTTTAGCCAGAGCTCTACTTTAGACTTTGTTAGTCAGGTATCTTGAAATCATTGTGTTAAGGACTTAACAAAACCTGTCATTACTCCTGCAATTCAAAGATACTTATCACTCGATTAAATTAATGTAGCATATTGCTGGAGAGAAGTTGAGCAAAGATATACACATATACTTCATCAGGTCACCATTGCGTTGCCTTCTTAAAGCTATTTGTCTTTTTAAAAAGTCATTTCTCAAGATCATTTAAAATCCTCAGTAACAAAATTAAATTATGCAGACATGTCAGCATCTACAAATTTTATATCAACAATCACAACCCACTATTATTCTCCTAATTCTTTGAAAGAGAACTAGTAATGTAAAGATGCTCAAGCTAGTCTGTCCAAGTGGAAAAAAAAAAAACAAATAATCCATCAAAATTATCATGAATATTTACTGAAAAAAATACAGATTTTTTTTTTGTTTCATAGTCACCTTACATACTTACTCCTTAAATCTAATACAAGAAATCACATACAAGGGGGCGCTAATGTTAGAACAGAGACATCAACCCATTCATTGTGGGTTTTCTAATCTGAACATTATAAATTCTCCTAAATTTCTCTTATTTGTCCATTGCTTTCTGTGAACCACTCATTAGTCTATTATTTACTTTTTAGAAATTTTGTGTTGAGGTAATGTTGGTTTTCATAATTGTTTCATGCCTCTGAATTTTCTTAATAATGCAATTAAGCTTGCAGAAATAATTGAAAATAACATCACTAAATGCAAATTCTGGTCTCCAGACTGTTATCTTTCAAACAATCATCAATCTTAAGATTCTGGTATTTTAATCCAGACTGTCTCACTAAGCAATTGAGTGACAAATTGTATGGGATGCATTATGTAACTTCTCTCATTGACAGTTCTCATCCTTGATGTAGACGTAAAATTTAAGTCAATGCACTCATAGTATGGCTTTTAGGTTCAAATAATATATGCATATTGAAAATCTCTGAAAATGGAGTGATTCATATACATGATATTCAATATTATGATTACCACTCTCCATAGACTACTATCATCTTTATCATCTGAAAGCAATTAAAATGTTGAATCTCAATTATGGGCACATTACCACAGGTATACTGAAGAGTCATACATAGGACTTTTCCTCAATTTATCAAAATGATTTACTTTCAGGCCTCCCTAGTAGCCTAGGGGTAAAGTCTCAGCACTATTACCGCTACAAACTGAGTTTGATCCCTGGCCAGGGGGCTAACCCGCATTTAGCACAGCAGAACTCTTCTGTCTTGCCTGCTGCTCCCTTTATTAGTGTATTTCAGTAAATCCACCTGTTCTGTTCCCCAGTCTGTGTCTGGTGAATCCTCTCACCCCCACACCTCTGGCCTACACCCTAGTTCTAAAAGAGGTGCTTTCTTTTATTTATAGCTGCTAGTTGGAAGAGAGCTGAAAGTATAGTCCTATAGGTACTCCTATTATGTTATGTACAGATAGTGCTTAACTATGAGTGAATTCACCATAGAGGAGAATGAGTTTGGTGGGGGGAGAGAGTTACAGATCTTTGAGAGAGAATTACAGATCTTTGAAGACATACCTTGAGTGCTTTTTGAAGCCAGATTCTTTTTTTGAACATTTCAGTTACATTAATAAATCAATATAATCACTTTGGTTTGTATGCTTTAACTAGTGTTGAATTTTTTTTTTTTAATTTTGCTTTCCCAGTGAAAGTTAGGTTAAAGAGTCAGCATCCTTTATAAAACCTTCTTAAGAAAAAATGTCCTAATTCCAAGAGGGAACTATCAAACACCCTGGAGTTTATAATGATTTTATTTAGATATTCTTATTTAGAATTAGAAACTACTTCCCACTGTCCCATTCCACATTGTATACCAAATTAAGACATTGAGAATTCTATTGTGCATATTACTGAAAGAGAATACTACTAAAATATTAGGATGTTTTTGAAAATTACATATTCTGACAGTAGAGGAATAAGCAGTGTGCACTCTAGAGTAAATGCACTGGAAATTACTGGGGACAAAGAAATGGAAAATACACTGCATATGGAGGATCTGAGAGAGCTTTCCTTTGGGATTATTTGTGTCTGAGATGTGTTTAATTGCTTCAATAATTGTGTTTAGATATGTTGGCTATCAGGAAAGAAAAAAGGTTAACTCTTCGGGCATTTAGTAAACAGCTTAGTGCATAAGTTTGCATCTTTTTCAGTGTTTGAAAATGTTTGAAGAAATCTTTGCTGTTCATGGGTCCTTGGATCCTGAGTGTATGGGTACAGTACACTGAAAACATATGGGAACTGGGTCTAGTCAGGGTTGACTTTTGTCCTAGACTCATACTGACTTTATCAAATTGTTTGAGCATGTATTAGGAAGGGGAACAAGAGAAGAAACAGGAGAATGGAAATGTGATAATATCTACAGTCAAATATTGTGTTAATGATATGCATGTGGATGACCCAAGAAATTCAAAGTTTCCTGTGTAATTTTAGAGGGCACAGGGAAGCTGAATGGGTCATATTCTTCTAGATCATTGGAGAGCAACAACCTGAGGAGTATGGGCCATATTCTTATATCTCTTTTAACATTATTTAAATGTGAACAATTATATAAAAGATGTGCATATTACCCTATATAGGGACCATGTTAATCTCCACATCCGCTATGGTTTTGATTATGTTCTGTAGAATTGATGACTCTGTTCCTCATTTCATAGAAAAGGAAACAGAGGCTCAGTTTAATCTAGTAAACAAATTTCACATAACTTAGTGAGGATCAGTCACCCCAAAATATTTACATGTAATTTTTGAAAACACATGTCAACTACTAGTCTACCCTAGAAAAGATGGCCAAAAATCTGCTAATCATTAGAATTCTTGCTGCTTCTAGAATGTTTTCTGTATTAGTTCCACTTCATGTGTGTATGCAAGTCAGATTTAATATGGATCTCTGAACTATCATCCTAATGTAGAAGGATTTATGTGGAGGAGGGTTAGGAAACTCAATAGTTTATGCACAAAATCTGGTAGATCCAGGTTTAATATGAAACAAAACAAAATGGAGAAATGTGAAATTATCAATGCTGTCTCATTTTGAAAACTTACTTAGGGTATCATTAGTGGCACAAGGAATTAAGTCTCAACACTATGAAGCTATCAGCGGTCACTGTAGCATGAGTTTGATCCATGGCCAGGGACGTGACCCACTTGGCTCAGCAGACCTCTCCTATCTTACCTGATGCTGCCCTCAGCAACGTATTTCAGTAGATCTGCCTGTTCTGCTCCCCATTCTGTCTCTGGTGAATCCTCTCAACCCCTGCCCCTCTGGCTTACACCCCCGCTCTTTATGCATAAATAAATGTAATGAATCTTAAAAAAAAAAAAAAAGAAAACTGGCTTAGATCAATCTTCTGCTCTCTAGTAATAGGTAATGATTCCTATTAATTTGATGTGTAAACAGCCAAACTGAGAAAATAAACAAAGACACTCTATAATTAGTACTATTCTGGCATTTTGGCCTAAAGCATAAAAATGTGTCTTTGCCTATAGTACCCTAAAAATGATAAATCTGTTCAGTAAGATAATGAAAGATTGATTAAATCAATAAAATTTCATTGATCTACTCAAAAACCCTAAGACTAGTTGGTAGAAAAACATAATAAAGTATCAGTACACGAGTTACTTTCTCTAACAGTTAAATTTGTACAGAATTAAAAGAAATAGCTTTATCTCTGAGTTTAAGAATGTTGGAAATGGAACTTGTACATGAAAATAAGATTGAATATGGTGTTACCAAATCCCTTAAAGATTCAAAATTGTTTGGGATTGTCCATTTATTTTTTTTCTTAGAATGTAACCTACAAACATAAACTTTGTGTAATATTGTACTCATTGGTACATCTGAAATCACTTGTCCATGCTGTAACCTACTTTTAGAAAATTGGTGTTTTCAGAATCAGTGGAACAAAATATTCTAGTTGCTAGAAGAGCTATTAAATAAATTAAATAAGATAAGGTTAATGAATGCAATCTCTGCTTGTAATTAAAAAATGAGAAGTACATTAAGATAAATTTTAGATAAAAAATATCAAACATTTCAAATTTTCTTTAAACCACTTTTATTTCCTTATGACTGTGTGAGGTATTTTTCAGAAGCAATGGCAGAACAGAGCACGCATTTTGATAGTTCCCATAAAATCATAATTAAGAAAACTTCAAGACTGACATTTGTTTAAATAAGGTTTAAATCCTGAATAGTTTTATTCATTATAAGTTATGTATATATTTATTTTTTACTATGTTTCATACATAATATAATATTAAAACCACTTGCCAGCTTTAGGAATTTAGCTTGACATTTTACTCCACAGCAATCTGAGTCTTTGTTTCTAATTACATTTTTCAAAATTCTTACTTGTTCTGTTTTCCACCTTTAAAATTATTTCTGAAATTTAATTGACATCTTAATGAATACATTTTTTTCATTTCCTTTGAACAGAAGCCAATTATAGAAGCTTTCCTTAATAGACTGAAACACACAAAAAATGATTATAATTTTAAAAGTTTGAGAAAATAATAGTAATTTTCTCATAAAATAATACTGTTTAGAAATAGAATTTAGTCATTTGACTTTCTGTTTAAAAGAGAAAAAGCCTTTTAAATTGCTAAAATACTGTTGCTTTTTGAAAATTAAACACTGAAAAAACAAATAGAAAGATAATGCCATAGAGTTTATTCAAAATATGTATCTATTTTAATTAATATAAGGACTACAATTTCTAATATGTGCAAGCAATTTATAATTGCAATGCTAGTTTCCATATTATTCTGAGAGGAAAGTCACTTGAAATTAGATTTTATCAGTTGACAATTCTAATGGGAATATTTTATATCTAATGGGAATACAGCTTTTACATCTATTTGGAATACAGCACAAAGGAAATATTTCTTATAATGGGTATATCACAACAACAAATTATATTGATAACCATCATAAATATTATGATATATCCCCATGACCTAAATCAAATATATATATATATATCAGATATATCCCCATGACCTAAATCAAATATCTTGCTAAAAATAACAGGCACACACAGTCCTTAGAATGGCCATTTCTGTTATACACACACACACACACACATTTTAAGACTGTTTGACTACCCCAGAGATGATGCTGATACTTCCTATGCACTGGGACACTGAAGCCTTTCTTTTTGACATAATATGAATTCAAATTGATTATTGAATTTTGTTGGGTTCATGAAACTTCCAGAGGAATATTGGTAGATGCATTATAATTTCTTTTGTAAAGAAATTTATAATTTTCAAAATCCTAATTTCTTTGCTATCTAAAAATAATCCTTCCAAGGCATTGAATAGCAATTTGTTTATAGGACCATTTATTCTAATCAATCTGTATCACTAAGTCCCATTCATTTTTTTAATTCATAAATTTTGGCAATAAAATATGCTGTTTAATAGACTTTGAAGCAAATAAGAAAATGTGTTTTTTCCTTGAGAAACTTGTAATACAATGTAAGCTACAGTTAAATAAATGAGGGAAAACTAACATTATAGGTTCTATACATGATATATGCAGTTCAAAGACTAATTGTTGTCATCAATGTCAATATTTTTTAAGTTAGTGCCTTGTACAGCGCCTGGTATATATTTACTTAATGACTCTGAATGAATAAGTAAATGAATAACTAAAAGAAGGAAGGGAAGAGAAAGGAGAGGATATGAATTGAAAAGTAACTGGGGAAAAAATGGGAATTGAAAGGGAAGGAGGGAAAGGAAAGGAGAAAGCAGGCATAGATGAAAGAATTGGAGAAGGGGGAGGGAAGGGATGAAGAAAAGGAGGAAGGAAGGAAGGGGCAGTAAAGATGTCTTATCTGTTAAAAAGCTCATAATTTAGCTCTGAGCATTTTGACCACAGTTGAATACCTATTAGTGCTTAGTAAACATTTGTTAATTGAATACCTACTCAAAATTCCTACCCCTCAATATTCATACAAAAACGTGTTGGGATAGGAAGAAACAATACAAGAATTAGTAATTATAATCACTAATGACTACATATTTATGCAACAGATGTATAAATTAAAAATTAAACTACAATATTTATCAAGTGACTCAAAATAATATGAAAATAAAGAGCAATTTCGTAATGCTTGTATGTTCAGGAATAGATTAACTCATTGCACTCTGGATTCACAATTTTCAATTTTCAGAGAGCGAGAGAGAGAGAAGAAAAAGAGAAAACATAGAAGGTAGAGAAAAGAGAGAGAAAGGAAAGACATAGACATGCTCTGATAAGTAAAAAGAAAGACAACATTTAAGTAGCAATAAGAAATAACATCTTTCTTTCAGCTACTGAGTACATTCCATAGGTATGTTACTGTCTATTGCATTAAGGTTTTAAAAATATCTTATTTGTTTGTTTTTAAGTTTCCTTGATAATACCTGTAAAGACTTTTTTTGCTATTGATTTATTTTTATTAAAATAATAGTATATTACCTTATTTATTATATTACCTTATTTTATTTTTGCTATTGATTTATTTTTATTAAGGTAATATTGTATTACCTTATTTATCATTTTACCTTATTATTTTATTTTTTTGCTATTGTTTTTTTTATTAAGGTAATATTGTATTAAATACCCCCACGGGTATTACTACCACAGTGCTCCCACCACCAGCATCGTTCATAGCCTACCACCATAGTCCATTCCCGTTTGATCTCATCCCTTCTAGCTCCTTCCCCAGTCTGGGTGAGTCAGTTCTAGAGTCAGCTTTCAAGTGTTATTTTTTCAGTTTTTTAAAATCTCTTTAGCTTGTTTCTCCATATTCCACATATTAGTGACACCATCTAGTAAATATCTTTCTACTGACTTATTTCACTTACCAGGATCCCTTAAAAATACCCACTTTACAAAGATCTTCTAACAGTCTTGGTTTCATTTACTTGCATGTTTTCATTCCTCAGATTTGCATAAAATGCAAGTTTCTAGGGATTTTTTTACCCTTATACTATTATCCTACTTTTTTCATTGAAAAGTACATTTCCTGTGAGAATTTACATAACAAGGAAAAGCTTTCATATCTTTGTATTATATTGCTATACATTTACATATTTTATGTAATTGTATGGGTTTGTAACTTAAAAAGCAATGTTCCTCCACAAAGAGTAGTAAGTAGACCTAAAGTCAATTAACATTGCTCAAGGGTATAATGTTTTATTTATTTGTTTGTTTATGGCTTAAAAGATGTAAACTATAACATGCATTGACTTTCAGATATTTAACTCTTCCTGTGGAGTGTTCATTTACAGCATCTCATTTTTAAGTTTTATGCAGTTCTTGGTGTGTGGCCTATTGAAAGAGTATTACAGAGGAAATTAACAACCTTTCAGCAAATTCCCTTGGCCACAACTCTGACCTTTATTTCTTTGTCTCTCAATGTCCTTACCTGTTGAATGAGGATAGTAATTATGTGTCTACTAACCAAAAGACTGAGTGGATAACTAGATTCTAAAATAATTTAAAAAATAGATTTTTAAATGTTGATTTTTTTATAGCAACATTTAGAGGAACATGGTGATGCCATGTGTTACAATAAAGCCATTATCTCTGTTATCTATGTGAGAATTTGTTCTTAGTTGTTTGGGAGATGAGATGGTAGTTTATTAATTAGAAAATGTTGGGTTGAAAATATGACTGGTGTAATGCTGAGCGATTTCAATTTTTTTAATTTTTTTTTTTTTAATTTTGTCTTCAGCTGCAGTTGCCCTTTTAAGGGGAAGTTTTAATATTATTAAAGGAATAATTCTGGAAGTTAGAAACTCATTTAGCAAAAATAAGGAATATAGGTTATTAATATGTTTTTCCTCAAGTCTCTTAAAATTTATCTGAAAAGACAGTGCTGTTGTTTAGTGTTTTTTCTCACAGTTTTTATATGAGAATGAATTATTAATTTTAGACATAGTATGGAATCCATAATAACAATTACTGGTTTGTGATGAGAGTTTTCACTTGGTTCTACTTTCTTCCCCTTCGTGCAATCTACTAATGGAGGAATAATAATTCAGTTTGCTCTTTCCTTTTGTCTCAGTTGTCACTACCTTATCTATTGGGAATAAATGTTTAGGAGTAATTTTGCCTTTTAAGTATCATAAACACTAACAAATGCTGTTTGATTCACTTACAAATTATATGAGAGGAGCCATGAAATTTTCCTAACCTTTTCTGTAGCTCAATAAATCACACACAGACAAGAAAGTTAAGCACTACTTCAGTGGAAAATCAGCAGACAGATGTAGCACACAATCCCCTCAAAATAATTCAGAACCTGTTTCAATTTATCAAATGCCTACTTTATCTGTCAAAACAATGTCCTTTCTCAAATAAAGGGCATTGTTTCTGTAGCAAGAAAAAGGTTCTGATGTATTGTTATCTGCAAATGGATGGTGGAATAATGGAACAACAGGCAGTGTTTCAAACTAAGAGATCAAAGGCCAGAATGCATTACAAATCTTGTTAAAATAAATGAGGGTAAGAGCATAATTCCAATAAAGACATTTATAGTCTTAAACAATCTCTCTCTCTTTTAAAAAGAGATCTTTAAAAATGAACCTAAATCCCCTCACAAACACCAAAAGGTTTTGGCTGCTTCTTTCAAAGACGCTCAATATTCAAAGAAATACAGATTTGAAGAACTCTAATGGAGCTAGATAGCGATACCTTTTTATGTGCAGACATTGTAGAATTTTACTGACACTACTAATCTTCCTATTTGTTGCATTTATCCATGCACATAGTATTCAAGTAGAAAAACACTTATTCATAAAATAGCCAAGTCTAAAACATCATTTATTATGGAAATGCGTACCTAAGTAAATATGCTTATTTTATAAAATTGAGCTTAAAATGTAATCTCCCTTATTGTAAACAAGTTTTCTTCCTCAGCAATTTTAGTCCTCAAGTTATAATATCTCAAAGAAACCTTTGAATTCCAGTTGAAGTATTTATTTTAACAGTCTCAGGAATATTCAAGTAAAGTCAACAATACTGAGCATTTAAGTTGTGCTGCACATGTACACAACCAGTTAGCTGTTATTTTCAGTCATTGTCATACTCAAACATTGGCTTTAACTTAAACATGTCAGATATTTAGGACATCCCTGCAGCCTAGTTGATCGGCACCTGAAGTGTGACAATAGAGCCTGATGTATCTGTCTTCTTACAGGTTGCTCACCTTTCCTTTATTCTAGCTCTTTGTTTTATTTAGTTTGTTTATAAATGCAACCGTGACCTTCGTCAGTTGCTGGAGTATCTTCTTAAAGCAAATCTATAACAATCTTGTCTGGAAAACAAATTCTTTATTCAGTAATAACCTTTGGAATTGATGACTATAAAATGCATTAATTCATGATCATCAAATGATAAAACAGGCATTTGTAACCATATATATGCACAAAATCCTATAGTTGAATAGTCTTTAAAAACTACCAGCAAGTTATTAAAGTCATATTGACTACATCAGTTATCTGAGAACAATTCCTGGAAATGAAAAATGTTTTGTTTCACATAATGTAATATAGATTGCAATGTTTACTGTCACTAAGATTGTAAGATAGTGTGATTAAACATAGGTTCATCATCCAAAGCTTAGTTTTCTCATATATACCAATAAACACTTGAATTAAGCAATGAATATTTACAACCAAAGTGAATTAAGCTGTCAAAAAAAAAAAAGGCTGGCATTAAGTTAAATTTATTACTTTTCTTACAAAACTACTGCTGTATTTACCAAAATTCTGGGCAAAGGAAGGATTCGATGAAGAAAATTTCTGCTCACATTTTTACATAGTCTAGAAAGGAAAGCTTTAATTAGTGTTCCTTTGGTACATTAAGTTCAAAATTATTTTGTGAACCTATAGTGTTCATTCCAAAGTATGTCAGTAGACAATATCATGACCAATCTGTGCCAATCCAAATATACCCTAACTTCCTGTTACATGCATTTGAATGTGCTGTGCATTAATGGGGTAAAGTATAGTAAGGATTCATTTTGCCCTCAGAGCAGTTGCAAGCCCATAATAAAGGAACAGCTTGAAAATGTCCAGGGCCTCCCTAGTGGCACAAGGGGTTAAGCACAGTCCTGTGTAGCTGTCCTGCAGTCTCTGCAACACAAGTTCCATCCCCAGCTGGCCAAGGAGCTACCCACATGACACAGCAGACCTCTTCTATTTCGCCCGCTGCTTCCCTCAGCAGTGTATTTCAGTCAGTCTGCCTGTTCTGTTCCCCACTCTGTCTCTGGTGGATCCTCTCACTCCTGCACCTCTGGCCTGTATCCAGTTCTTATATGCATAAATAAATACATCTTTAAAAAAAAGGTAAAAAAGGTAAAATATATTTTCTCTGACATGTACTCTGAGTCATAGACTTATGTCATATCAATTGAAATAAAACATCAGATTCCAAATTATTAAAATAGTAATTTATATTGTAGAAATCATTTGATTATTTATTCATATGGTCATCTATCCATCAGCTTATACATGTATCCATCCCTTCAATGTCAGTAATTAAAACTCTCAAAGCTTGAGTCAAGCTGAATTGAATTCAAATTGTGTTTTATTATATGTCTTAAACAAGTAAGTAAACTTCTCCATTCACTTCTGCTCACACATTGCTCTGTGACATGAGGTGTTGTGGGGTTAGAGGTCCAGCTTTCTTCTTCAGTAAACATTATTTCTGGGCAGAGATATTTTTTGCAGTAATGATTTAAAATGAATCAGTTTATTGCAATAAGTGAAATTTGTCCTAAAATTTGTCTACAAATTTTTATTTGTGTTAAACGCGTTTATTTACAATTGTATGGTAGGTGTTAGAAAACTCTATACCTAGAGGGGTAATTTGACCAAGAATCTCCAAGGCCATACCTCTGTTTAACAGTTATTTTAAGGAAACATTGGGTTTTCTTAAATGTTATCATAAATGCTGAGATTGAGATCTTTTAATATATATAAAGATATATATTAATATATTTATTAATATATATGATATATATTTATTAATATATAATTATTATATAATTGTATATATTTATTAATATATATTAATATATAAAGATATATATCTTTTAATATATATAAAACATTTTATATATAAAACTATATATAAAAATTAGATGTGACATATTTTATATATATATTATACATAAACATATTTTATATATAAAACATATTAACATCAGGCATGTTATTTAAAGTAAAAGTAACTGTGAGAGGAGAGAAGTTAATAAGACATGACATAGAAGACTCCTGATCATGGTAAACATTCAGTCTTAAGAACCCCTTACAGTGCATCCTGATTTCTGTCTTGAAACCCTCTTGGAAACCAAAGAAACTCAACATCAATACCAATAACTCTATGCTTATTTATTTATTTATTAAGATTTACTTATTTATGGATATGAGAACTGGGGTACAGGCCAGGGGAGGGGAGATGAAAGGATTCATCACAGAGTGGGGAGTAGAACAGGCAGATCTACTGAAATACACTGCTGAGGGGAGCAGTGGCCCAGACAGGAGAAGTCTGCTGCACCATGTGGGTAGCTTCCCCGCTGGGCTTGAACTCCTGCTACAGTGGCTATAGGTAGTTTCATAGTGCTGAGACTTAACCCCTTGCACCACAAGGGAGGCCCCTATGCTCTTTTAAATGATTAATAATCCATTATGAACATTAACATTAAGACACACACATAAATTTATCAGATTAATAAAATAAGTCCCAAATAAAATAAATTCAAGATAATTATCTGTTAATTCAAATTTAGGGAAAAAAAATCAGTCAGAAAGAAATTAAGCCTCCTTACAGAAGGCTAGAATTAGAGGAGAGCTTATAGGAAATACAACAGGAGGACACTGAAGAGGGAGAGGAGAAAGGGTCATTCAGTAAACAAATTGGAGCAAATCCTTATTCATAATCTGTATATACAAAGTGAACATGTGACATTTACATTGAATTTGAAGCCTACACAATTCAGATAAACAATGGTTTCCTTGATTGATTAGATTATTTGGTTAGTGCAGAGGACTTTATAAGCAGAAAAATTAATAATACAAGTTCAAATTATTTTGCAGTGCAAATTGCTCACTGCTTTTTTCAATTTTATTCATTTTGAAAAATAGTTAAGCAGCAGTATAAATGTGCATTTTATTATGAGAATAAGATAATGACTTACAAAAATGAATTATTTGAAGACAACGTGGAACATTGTTTAATTCTGAACATTTTGTGTATAAACTGAAAATGGGTGAGTAGTATAAAGACAATTACAGATGTTGTTTATTTTCACCAGTATTGCAAATCTTTTTAAAAGGTCAGTCATCTTTTTGATCACTTTATCATTGTCTAGTGTTCTATGAACAATATTGAAAATATTATCAAATTTTTAAAGAAACATTAGTAACATTAAGCACCATCCCTAACAAACTGTAGGAAAATATAAGACTTTATTACCAATGAAGACATTTGATAATTTCTGATTAATATGATGAAAACATTAACAGACCAAAGCAGCAGTGTTAATGTAATGATTTAAAACAATAAAAATGGCTCCATGAATATTAAGTCAATAACTTTCCTTTGAAACATAAAATGTGTTGGCAAGAAAATTAATATGATTTCTTGCATGCAAATTACCATATTTTAAACAAAAGATATCTTCAAGAGTCATTTTAATCTTTGCTATATTTTACATATAGTACTTTCAAATTCATATTTCAGTGTTGACATATTTCAAATAAAGAAAATGGACTGTTGTAATCCTTTGTGTGGTGTTTTCATTCAATTAGCTCTATCTTTCTTTTTCTAAGCAAACAAGATGGCAATTTACTCAAAGTCAACCCATAATAACATATATCAGCCAGAGTCGAACAAACACAGTACTGCTCATGCTACACCTTTTAAAATCAAACAATTTTAAATAAAAGCAAACACGAACATAAATAGTGTTTCCTTTTGGAATTTGACTGTTGACAGAAAAATGATAAAAACATAAAAATGGTTTGAATTTGTGAGGAAGTTAAATAATTCAGGAAATGTTTTATTAACTGATAGCAGAGAGAACAGGAGTTTGGTCTTTGCATTATGCAGTAATAGAAGAATAAAACTTATGATATGTGGCTTGTTTTTTAAAAAGAAACTCTTCCTAACCGTATTAAAATTTCACAAGGTAGTTGAAAACCACATGCTTATCAATCATTCACAAAATATCATTCTGTTTAAATATCTGATTTTTCTTACTGTTACTAGCAACATTTTAAAAGGTGAAAGGAAAAAAAATTGTGTGCCTCTAAATCGTTTTAAAAAGGGTTTGTGGTTTATGTTTTCAACATATTATAACAGAAATTCAAAGGAAGAAAAATCTGAAACCACAAATAGATACTTTAATCCCTTCTAATATTTTCTATTTGTAATCTTGGACTAATAGTTATATGATAAAAATAGAACGCCATCACCTCCAAGATACTATTGTCAAAGCATTTGTTTTTATTTAATTTATTAAAAAATGCAAAATATAAAGATATTTTTATATAAATGGAAAGTTTAGCTCATAATTTTATACTTATACTAAATTTGTTGCTTATAGGATCAAAGGAGAAATTCCTTATAAAGTTTAATTATTTGATATAATAATGTACCAAAATAATGTATAATTAGCAAACATATTGAAAATTAAAAGTTATATTAGTTTTCCACTTGCCTCATATAGTTTAAATTGTATGTTAGTGTGACAAAGGTGTGGAATAATATGTGCCTCAGCTTGAATTAAATACCCTCTATAACCTAGACATATGATATTTGGCATATTTTTAATTTCTTTATTTAAAATATTTGCTAGGTTGAAAATGAATTTGTGAAATGTATTTAGGAGATCTAGCATAAGACTGGCATTATAAGTTTGTCAGCATTTATAATTCATTTCATTTTTCCAGCATACAGCATCACACCTGTTTATGCTGGTACTTAAGTACATAGTCTGTGGAGGACAAAATGAAATTAAAAAAAAAAGTTAACTTTACAAAAATTTCAGTAAAATATGCTTTTCTTAGTGTGACTTATGTATGACCTTATGTAGAACTTAATTTTTGAACTAGCTAAACATTTGGATTAAAAAATAAAATGCTTGAGAGCAGTAGCTTCATATAAGCTAGCAGCACTATAGTATGGTACAACTTGTCCATTATATGGAACTCGGTACAACTGATTGTAACATATATATGGAAATTAACATGGATATATATGTTATATATATATATATATATATGGTAATTTTGACATGGTAATTCAGTTTCTGACATTCAGTCACAAAATATGATACAGAGAATATAAAATAACACAAGCATAATGTTGTCATTGTAGCATTATTTAATATGAAGAATCATTAAATAATCCATACATAACTTAAGGCATAGAAGCTCTTAGTGTGATGTCTGACACTATTATTATGGATTAATAAATATTAGAACAAGAAAAGAAATACTAAGTCTCCAGCAATAAGCAATTCATTTGATTATTCCCTGGATGGGATATTAGACATAATTGATGATATCTTAACACAAAACATAACAATTAAGCAAAATAAGAGCTTTTGAAAATAAATTTAAAGATTCATGTTTCATTTACTGGACCAAGATTTTTAACCAGAAATTCAGAAAGTGGAGTTTCTGATCCTTACAAAAATTCTTACAGGCAATCATATATCTTTCAAGGCAATACTAAACATGACACTAACTACTGCAGTATTTGAAAAGATATACAGTAAAAGTGATTGCTTAATGACAACTTTAAAGTGAAAAATTTCTTGCCTAATTAAAAGCATGATAATTAATGGTATCTATATTGAACTCTTCTGGAGTTCGTATTGGCTTTGAGTTACAAATCAAAATCTCGGAATGTCCTATGCTTATATGAATGTCTCCAAGACTAGAACTAGTTAGTGATATATGATTTATTCAATTATGTCTTACCCCAAATTTGTGGAGTTAGTTTGGGTTTATGTGACACATAGAATTCTGTGTGTGATACCTGAAGCCACCTTCAGATATGACCCATGGCCCAAGTCCAAGAACTGAATGATGTTATTACTGCTTTGGTAATTAAATATTGACTAGTGACTTGTTGAGACAATCAGTCTTGATAAGGGAGGTAATTCTGACAATTAATGTTAAAGTAAAATTAACAAGACAAACAAAAACCCTTGGCCTCACACACATGAACACACATAGCCTACCAACCTATGTGCCATCATGGTGTAAGGCAAAGGAGGCTGTTGCATTTCAATTCCCCACAGATTCTTGAAAGCTTATTCCCCTATCTGATTGACATTCTCATTTAACTTTACTTTAACCTAATTTTATGAGTAAAATGCCATCAGGGAGTATCAGTTCAAGTTACTGGAAGCCAAAGAATAAATGTCAGTAAATGAGTGGATTAAGGCATTTTACAATACAGGTGCCCCTCTCCAGATGTGGAAAATTTTGCTAGGGCACAGGGTAAGTCCAGGAAAATCAACTGCAGTATAGTTAAAAGAAAATCCCTCTAGAGTTTTTAATTTGATTTTTTAAGATGTATTTATTTTTGCATAGAAGAACTGGTGTGTAGGCCATTGGTACAAGGAGTGAAAGGATTCACCAGAGACACAGTAGGGAGCAGGACAGACAGATCTACTGAAATGCATTGCTGAGGGCAGCTGCAGGTAAGACAGTGGAGGTCTGCTTTGCCTTGTGGTTTAACTCCCTAGCCAGGTATCAAACTCAGGCCACAGTGGTGATAGCATGATAGCACTGAAACAACCCTTACACCAACAGGGATGCCCAGTCCTGGAGAGTTTTTCAAAGAATTAAGGATCCTGGGAATCAATGCAAGTTGGATATTTCAACTTAAGGGACAGAGTGGTTTAGTGCTCTGACTTGCTTGATATTGCCTGTTGGCTGTGAGCTAACAGTGTGAACATGAAGTGTTGACCACAGCAGAAAAGAAATAGGGGTTAATATTATCTAAATAAGGCAGAGGAAAGATTACAAGCTAGGGCAGTAAATTTTACATATGACCAGTAATAGCTTTAGTTAAACCCCCCCCCAATGACAAAATAATGTGTATCTTTATATGAGGAGATTACTTAATCATAAGATTCCATGTCAAAAGAAGACATTTTTAGTGACAGGGTATCTAAATATTATTAATAACTATGGAGGCGAAAATTGAGTCTAAGAATGAATAGAAATGGAAAGTACTTAATAGCACAAATGCACAAAAATATATTTGATTTGGTAAGAGCACACACACATTTTTGAGAAAAATGGAGTCTATAAGATTATGGAAAGAAATCTGAAACTTCTGTGTTATTAAGAAGACCATGATTAGAATAGAATGGGGAAGAGAAAGACTTGTGGCTGATATGTTTTTACCTGTCCTGAAGAATTCTCTGAGGTTCATTAGAAACATTTGAGATTATAAATGATCCATAATGCCTCGAATGTGTTTTAAACACTTTTATTCATTTTCTTATGAATGTCCATTAATATACAACAGCCTCTGTTTTGGTCTTACTCTAGAAACATATCAATGCTGGGTTTGGATTTTAAAAGGATATAAAAATCACTAGCATCAGGTTTCATCTGATTTTTTTAATTTGTTTTTAAACACTTGGTAACAGTTATATATAAAAATCAAGTGAGATGTTTAGTAAGAACAATGGAAAAAGTGTGATTTCTTTTAAATATTATCATTGACTTGTTGCCTCTATAATTAAGTAAAATCTCATAGCTAATTTGATAACAATATCATTCCAGCTTACCATCACAAACAATTTATAGCCTCCTCAAAAGAAGCCATCTTTTTTCTCTCAAAACATGGTTGCATTAAGATACCTTAAGCATTTGAAGCCCTGGTTTGCTCATCTGTAAGATGGGGACCATGATCAACATCTGTACCAGAAAACTTTGAGAGCATTAAAGAAAAACTTGACTATAAATTACTTTGAAATGTCCAGATAATTACACATAGATACTTATGTCAAATTATAAAAAAGAGGAAATGATTTCAGAAAATAATGCCCTGCAAAAGAACTTTGGAGCTCTAAAATGAGGAAGTACTTTATAAAAAGTATTGTCTAGGGCCTCCCCTGGTGGTGCAGGCGGTTGAGCACATAGCTGTGAAGCTGTCCCAGGCCTCTGCAGTGCTGGTTTGATCCCCGACCTCTCCTACTTCACCGGCTGTTCCCCTCAGCATTATATTTTGGTCCTTCTGACTGTTCTGTTCCCTGCTCTGTCTCTGGTGAATTCTCTCACCCTCCTGCGCCTCTGGCTTATACCCCAGTGCTTGTATAAATAAATAAATCCTTAAAAACTATTAAATATGTCTATATTTATTATGTATTAGTTGTTTCCTCTATAATTGCATTTACCCATCTCATGACAGGGCCCTTCTAAGCCAGATATAACAGCTAGATACAAGAAAAGGGCCAATTACTTGTATTCACATTCATGACTGGAGAAAGGAGTTAGCTTAGAGATTACTTATAAATAATATGCAGATGGACTTTGTGGTCTTGATATCTTAACCCCACTCTCCAGAGCCTTTAGACAGGATGTTCCCATACTCCTGAAATAAGTTATGCAGATTTGTCCTCATTAAAGTGTTCCTTTTACCCACTGTAAACAAAGTGCAAGATTAGAGACCTGTAGAATCTGGAGGCCCAGTGATTTAGCAAATATTAAGTTCAGCTGCTTTAACTAAGACTTCAGATAATAGTGATTTAAACAAGGCAGAATACCATTCCTCTCATGTTTTGGCAAAATGGAAAAAGTACAGAAGTGTAGGAACAATACATCTGAATAGAAAAAAAGGAAGTGAGATCTTTCAAACAAATGGAATATTTGGTCTTTATAGAAACACATAAAGACTTCAGAAGCATAATAAAAGGAGAAAAGACAGAGCATTAGGTAAAGAAACAGGTAGCCTGGTCATTCTGGTGCTAGCACCATAAACTGGCAACTCACACATTATCCCTTCCTTTTCTGAGATTAAGTTTGAGACAGGATCATTAGATCAGGTACTTGGTTGTGCATACATGTGGGCATGTGGGGTTTAGAGTGAGACTTCATAACTTAAAATGTGTGTAAGCTACAGAGATAAAAAAAAAAAGAAATAGTGGACCAGCCTGAGATTCTCATATGCTTATTCTAGAAGATTTTCAGTGTCTGCAAAACTAAAGTTGTATGAATCAAGAGTTAGTTGTAGAGAGGTCTGTGTTCCTTTCCTTGACTACTTTTTTCCCCTAACAGACTATGAGTTCTCAGAAATAAGGGCTCGTTTCAAGTCTGTGTCCCTACTATATCATGCAGGTCAGACTAATTTTTAAAAACATTGTTCAAAGAATAAACACTGTAAGATATCAATATTTTATAATCACATTTTGTCATTTCTGTATTGTGTGCAAGCATGATGTTCTGTTGAATAAGTCCATGGTCCCTGAAACTCAGAGAAAATTAAAAAATAAAAAATAAAAATAAAAAATCCTTTTATATAAACCTCTACTGTGGTTTAGATTCAGCACTAAGTCATCGCTCAAAAAACCTCAGTAAGTTGACTAGCTCCCTCAGGCCACTATGATATCTACATAATAGTGACTTTTTTTTTTTTAAGATTTATCCATTTGTACAAGAACCAGGGTACAGGCCAGGTGTGTGGGAGGGTGAGAGAATTTACCAGAGACAGAGCGGGGAACAGAACAGGCAGACCAACAAAACACACTGCTGAGGGGAGCAGCGGGCGAAAGAGAAGTCTGCCGCGCCATGAGGGACTGTCACCGGCCGGCCGGGATCAAACCTGCACTGCAGAGGCTGGGGACAGCTTCACAGTGTAGCACTCAGCCACCTGCACCACCAGGGAGGTCCCATAATAGTGACTTTCTAAAAAAATATTTTATATTATGCTGCTCTTTTTTGAT
The DNA here is from genome assembly GCF_964194135.1 of Talpa europaea. Classification (NCBI taxonomy): domain Eukaryota; kingdom Metazoa; phylum Chordata; class Mammalia; order Eulipotyphla; family Talpidae; genus Talpa; species Talpa europaea. The sequence goes on along the minus strand of NC_140072.1, from coordinate 112,138,225 downwards.
CCCAACCTGAGCCTTAAATATAGCAGTTATTAATCTTTTTTTTTTTTCTCTGTGGATTGTATTATTCAGGTCTATTGGGTATCCTTGAAAGAAAAAAAAAATATATCTAAAACAAGGCCTAGGAACTCTACTAAATGGTCATAAAGTCCTTTACAAAATGGAAAGTAAAATAGTTATATTGATTATTTTCAGGCCAGAGATGTTCCATGGTTGTAGATTTGGCACCTTTTGAAGTTGCATTTACTCTTTTAGGCTGTTAAGGCACTATTTAATGAATCAGTTCAGTCATTTAGTCAATAAGAGTATCCTTGTCTCCTAAAACAGTTAATATATATTTTCAGCAGTTACTTCACTTATGAAAAAGTAATAGTTAAAACACTCAACAAATCAGACTTAATATTAGTTAAAATACACATTTTTCAAAACCATGGATTTTCACCTATTCCAATGATATTCATGTTTGTAAACAAGCTCACAGACCCAAATAGAAATAAGCATTCTCTGTTTAGAAATGTCAGCAGAATAAAACACTTCCCTAGAATAATGATCTCTTATTCCCACATAAATGCCTAGGGAAAACGAACATGTTCATTTTCAAAGCAGAAATCATTGATCCATAGGGTATGTCCTATTAAAACAACTTTATTTTATTTCATCAAATAACTGATGTAAATTCAGTCATTTATTCTGATAGATATGGGTTCCAGAGAATGACATTCATGTGCTTTAGTACTGCTAAATAGATGAAAATAATTGCATTTTGCTTTGCTTTATTTATCAGCAAGAACAGAATTGTTTGTTTATGAACACTCACTAAAGTTTAATATTGGCAATTTAGAAATGTTATATACTGATTTTATTTTTTTATTTCTTTTATGAAAATATTTTCCCAATCTAATGGTCATTTGCTTTATATTTCTGAATTATATGCATTTTACTGAGAATTGTGTACATTGTTATGTATCAGAAAGTCAGCACTATAATACAGAATCTAAAGATTTGTGGCCAATGACTGTTCACATGTAGGTAAATGTTTCTATACTAAAAATAATGAAGAATCATGTTTGGTTTTGATAATATTTAATTCAAACAGCAAAAAAGAAAAGATGGCCAGAGTTCCAGTGGGAAAGATAGAAAAGCACAAAGATTTATATGTTCAAATACTGTGCATGTACATACATATAAGTCTGTGCACAAATGATCTGTAGCTGGACACATTTTGCATGACGAATAGTCACATAATGCCTCAGAGCAGTCACACCTGCTATGGATGGTGTGCACTGTGGTATGTATTGTGCCTCATTGGCCATTCACCTTACAATTGTGATACAAATTAATGAGACCAGAATAAACCTTCATAGATTTAGATCCTGATAAAAGGAAATAACTATATATAGTTATATATAGGATCTAAATTTCATGTTACCACCATTAGTATGGATGGGCAAATGCAGTGCCCATTCTATGTCATCTCAGCATACGAAACTGTAGAAACAATGTTAATGTCAAATGAAAAAGAAACTTTCATTGAAACAACATGGACTTCTTTTCAGAATGGGATCATTATGTAGCATTTCCGAAATGAAAATATTTAAAAGTTGTCATTAAACACAAAAATCTACAAAGAGCTGATGAGACTCAACAAAAACAAAGAAAATAATCCAGTCCAAAAAATGGGCAGAAGAGCTAAAAAGAAACTTCTCTGAAGAGGAAATGCAAATGGCCAACAGGCATATGAAAAAAATGTTCAACATCACTTGCAATCAGGGAAATGCAAATCAAAACTACAATGATGTACCATCTTACACCAGTGAGAATGGCACATATTAAAAAAACTAGCAACAACAAATGTTGGCGAGGGTGTGGAGAAAAAGGAACTCTCCTGCACTGTTGGTGGGAGTGCAAACTGGTCCAACCACTATGGAGAGCTGTGTGGAGATTTCTTGACCTACTTAACATAGAGCTTCCATATGATCCAGCAATCCCACTCCTAGGTATTTACCCAAAGGACACAGAAACATCAATTCCAAAGAGCACCTACACCCCTATGTTTATAGCAGCACTATTTACAATAGCTAAGCTTTGGAAACAACCCAAATGCCCAAAAATAGATGACTGGATCAAGAAGATGTGGTACATATACACCATGGAATATTACTCAGCATTCAAAAAAGATAAACACATGTAATTTGCAGCAACATGGATGGAGCTGGAAGGGAACATGCTCAGCAAAATAAGCCAGAAAGAAAAAGAAAAATACCGATCATGGTCTCACTCATAGTAGGAATCTAGAAAACTTAAATAAGGGACCAGGAAAAAGAATAACTATAAGAAAGAAAATATCAAAATCGACAAACAACTATGAACCAAAGACACTCTATGGCGGGTGGGGGGCAGGAAAAGGAGGGCTTGGGGTCAAAATAAGGAAGTTGTAATTGTATGGGGAATATAAAAAATAAAATTTAAATAAAAACAAAAAAAGTCATTATCTATAAGATCAAAGTTTGAACAAAATTACATGAACTGGGGCCTCCCGGTGGCGCAGCGGTTGAGTGTTGGATTGCGAAGCTGCCCGCAGCCTCTGCGGCACCGGTTCGATCCCCGGCTGCTCCCCGGCCACCAGAGGAGGGTCCCACATGGCGCGCAGACCTCTCCTGCCGCCCGCTGCTCCCCTCAGCAGTGTACTTCGGTCCTTCTGCCTGCTCTGCTCCCCGCTCTGGCTCTGGTGAATTCTCTCACCCTCCCACACTTCTGACTGTACCCAGTGCATGTATAAACAAAACAAACAACCAAACAAACAAATAAATAAATAAAACATGCCTCTATTAAAAAAAAAAATTACATGAAATGTAATGTATCTAGGCGTCAAATATATTATTTAAAGGAAATAACTTTCCCATTTCTTGTCAAAGTATTTTTAGATGGGGTTTTGGCAACTTATGCAGTGGCCTTCACTCTACCCCCATCAGACCGAATTGTTCATGTTTTCTTCTTACTTGCACTTATAATGATAGATCCAGCTTATGTTCTAGTTTTTCTATACCTTCTCTATACTTCTTTTGCTGTCTGTTCAGGTAGCATTGCCCACAAAGCCGTAGTTTTGGTAGAGGCATAAAGCTGTTTAACATAAAAACATAGGTCTAGGCACCATTTGCTAGGTAGCATCTTGTGGGGTTGAACCTGGAATTCTACAGGGATATAGACTTGTAGAAAGGTCAGTAATGAAGACTTGCCATGGGAAAAGCAAATCAAGTACTTGGGTACTATAGTTGGGATAGAATTTAAAAACAAACAAACAACAACAACAACAAAAATCAAGCCTTACTCTAAAGTGAACTAGGTTTTTGGGTGGCTCCAGACAAAAGACTTATCTCAAGGACAGGTTTCCAATGGAAACATAGTTCTAATGTCATATTGAGCCTAGATCATTTTGGGATCAGATCACCAAAAACATCTGTTCCAGTTGCTTTCATTTGATTCTGTATTGACCAGCCACAGTTAGGCAATGCCACTACCACCCAACACTTTCACTCACTAAAAATGCTCAAATATCAAACAGCAGGTGAAAGAATCACTAAAAGGTGCACATTTGCAACTCATAGCTGCACTTTGAAAAGAATAAAACAGTTAAGACTGCTACCTCATTTCACCCTGCTTTGACAAAATGACTGCTTATTCTCTCCTTTTGCTGCTCACCTGCCCCTTAAGATTTTGACATGCTATGTCCTTTATTTAAGTGCATTTTGACCCTTAGAATTGATGAAATAAACAACAATGAAAGCTCCTTTGTCTTTCTCCATCAGATGCCCTGTTCCATGTCTCACCCCTCTATCTGCTCTGCTTCTACCACTTTATAGATGGATCCAAAATCCAGAGATTTAAAATCATAAATCAGAATAGAAGTTGCATTTTAATATATGGCAACTAAAGATTTTTCATGAAACCTTTTTTATTTTTCCTCCCACCTATGTTTTTGCACATTCCAACAAGTGCCATCTTCTCTAATTTTACCACCCTAGACACTTAAGGGTAGACACATTTTCTTTCGATTTTTTAAAATACTCTTCCTTCCTAGATAAAAATCAATTAAAATATACTTAATTACTCTAATTTAGTATCAAAAATTACAATCAGTAAGACTAACATTTTCTTGGTTATATTTCTAAATGAAAAGTGAAAGGGAATATATATTGGGACATTTAACTGAATAAATCAATACAATTCCAAATCATTGTACTTTATCTTAAAGTGCCTTTGTTTAAAAAATCTATAGTGACTAATTTATTAACTCCAAGACCTATTTAATAACCTTATTTAACCTTTGAAACATTTCATGATTTTATAAAGTCCAATGAATACTATAATATTAGAATTACTAACTTCCTTTAAGTAGTGGAATATACCCGAAAGGGCTTGGATTCTCTTTAATTTCACTAAATATACTTCATCATATGACCCTTCCCACATCTCTATTATTTCTGCTATCATAAGTCAAATAGAATGAATGCAGCATTTTTAACAAAATGGAAGGGATTTGAAAAAAATATATATATGGGATAAAGCAAATCAGAATGATAAAAATGGATATTTCCCTTACATTACCCCTTTCTGCCCGTGGATGCTCTAAGTGAACATGGCAGAGTCTCCCCTTCCACTGCCATCATGTCCAAGTCAGAGAGTCTCCCAGGGATCTGAAACAACTGTGGAAGCTCTTCATCAAAGGTTTAGGCTTTGAAACAACCAATAATGGCCTGAGAAGACATTTGGTGCAATGGGGAACACTCCCAGATGGTGTAGTAATGAGAAATCCAAACAGCTCTCTGGCTGGGGATCGAACTTGTGCTGCAATAGCTGCCAATAGCTTCAGAGTGCCGGGACTTAACGCCTTGTGCCACTAGGGAGGCCCCAAGGATGACTCTCTCAAATGACTATTTTCCTAGTTTCTTTGTTAAAGGTGATATTGCTCTACCTTTTCATTATAGCTATAGTATCAAGCAAATAAAATGCCCTTTATTTCTACATTACTTTGAACAATACCTATGACATGGATCTTCTGATGTTCTATTCCAAATGATATCAGTCCTCTTAAACAGGGCTGTGAAGGTCTTAGTCCTATTATCTGTTACTCTGACAAAACTTCTGCTCTACTTCACAAGAACCGAGGGTAAGAATAATAGCTCCCATCTCCAGTGGTAACATAACTGCTCTATGGGCAGATACTGGTTGGCCCTCCCTTGCTTAGAACCTCTACCATGAGTGCTATCTGGGTTATGATGGTCAAATGCCCAGTGCTTCCAGCCTATCACACCTGGGTAACTAATGCCCAACAAGTCATGTCTAGATGGAAGAAGGTCACCCTAGCCATATCAGCTGTGGTTCTCCAGAGCAGAACTTCTGCAACAAGGGGCTAGGAGAGGTGAAAAATACCAGTCTCTTGCCCCATTGTAAATGAAAATATACCCCTATACCCCAACTAAGGAATTAGAGGGAGAGAGAGACCTGCCTTCTTGATTACACCTGTCTGGAGTACAAGTCAGGGAATGTTTCCATAAGGTGGAACAATTTATATGGGGAAGGTACTCCTGGCTCCAACACCAGGACTCTAGCTGGATTTAGTGGATTTTCTTAAATGAATGTTTCCCTATTTTCTATGTCCCTCTTAGGCAATATTCTAGGGCAATTTAAATGTTTGTTTATTTCTGTGATTTATTTTTTCAGATAAAGGGTTTTTTTTTTTTTTGTTAGGGAGAGAGTCAACAGTCTTCATTCTACTGCTTCAGAACCAGTCGTACAAAATATTTATGTATGTATGACTGCTGACTGCTTCTCAATGCTGATATTAAAGCATTTAACGCTAGAGAATATAAGTAGATTCTATAGGGAAAAATGCATCACAACTAGCTCCATAATGACTGAAGATCTGTGTATATGGGGCAGGAATAAGAGTAGATTAGCAATGTGGTTTAGGCAATTGTTGTGCAAACAGAAAAAATACCATAATGTTCAAATGAAAAAAGTAAGATAATTTAAAAGAGGAAAATGAAGGAAGGAACTTTTCTGATACTATTTTAAAGTACATTCATCATTTAGCTCCTCTGTCCATGTTTTAAGATTTATTTATGCATACAAGAACTGGGGTACAGGTCAGAGATGTGGGGAGAGGATTCACCAGACACAGAGTGAAGAGCAGAACAGGCAGATTGGCTGAATTACACTACTGAAGGGAGCAGCAGGCGAGCCAGGAGTGGTCTGCTGTGCCATGTGGGTAGCTCCCTGGCTGGGGATCAAACTCCATGCTATCGTGGCTGCAGATAGTTTCATAGGTTGCGTCTTAACCCCTTGCGCCACCAAGGAGGCCCCTCCTCTGTCCATTGTTGGATTGGGTTAATTGCTTTCTTTTTATTGAGTTGCATGTGTTCTTTATATATTTTGGATATCAACCTTTTCTCAGATGTTACTTGAAAGTATTTCAAATGTATAAAAATATATAATATACACATTTATGTATATATTTTAAAGCATTACCCATATCTCTTGTGTACTATTAAAACATTTATATAATTCAAGGGAATCATGATTCAAGTTTTGAGTTACTTGAGATTTTAAAATACATTTCTTGTAGGTTCAGAGAAATATAAATTTACTGTAGCCTTATTATTTGTGAAAATTAAGCACTGATGTAGATAGTCCTTAGTTGTTAGATTTTGCTTCCTAAAATACTGCCTCTAGAGAAACTCCTAATGACAACCACTCCTCTAAGCACTGCTTATCACTTAATTAATGAACAGAGGGAAATCTTTAATGAAGCTTCTCACCTTTATGGGAAGGCCAAATTGAAATCAGAAATCCTCTCTCATGTGAAATAACAATTTTCCAATTTACATTAAATGATGTTATCACAATCAAAGTACTAACAGATTTTGTTTCCATTTACTGCCCACTTTTTCCAGTGTCCACTATTTTGAAAATGACAGCACCTGTGTATACTGTTAAATGCTCTCCATATAGCTCCCTAGATTTAAATCACAAGCCATAGACAGCAGTGGTCCATGTTTGCCATTGTTGGGTAGAATAGAAAAAAGATCTCTCAATCTAGAGAACTTCAACTCACAGTTGTAAAACTGCTTACAATTTGGGCAGGTAAGGAGTTACAAGATGGCATTGAGTACCTCCTTGGTGGTCACAGGGTTAGACGCAACCTATGGAGCTAGACTCAGCCTCTGAAGCATGAGTTCGATTCCCGACCAGGGAGCTACCCACATAGTGCAGCAGACCTCTCCTGATTCGCCCACTGCTCCCCTCAGCAGTGTATTTCAGTCAATCTGCCTGTTCTGTTCCCCACTCTGTCTCTGGTGAATCCTCTCACTGCTCACACCTCTGGCTGTACCCCAGTTCTTGTATGCATAAATAAATAAATCTTAAAAAAAAAAGATGGCATGGAGTGGAAAATGATAGAGAAGTTTCTGTTCTAATGCAGAATAATAGTTCCATTAGAATATGTCTTCCTCTGATCTTTCACAAAAAAAGATATTTTTGCTTGATTATTGTTTCTTTATCTAACTAGGATATTTGTTAATACATTATATCAGTATAAATTCTGAATATTTTAGCATTTATAAGCACTTTGTAGTTATGTGCCAGGGCAATATACAGAATGAACCTCTCAGTACCTTACTTGAATGACAAAATAATAATGTTCTAGTCTGCATGGTTTTTCACATTCATTAAAATGCAGTTTATTTTTATTTTTTTTTTTTACTTGAGGGGTATTGGTTTATAACATTGTAAAAGTTTCAGGAGTGCAAGTTTATATTTTGACATCTGTATATGACATTGTGATTCGCACCAGAAATCTAGTTTCATCCACCACCACAAAATTGATCCCTTTATCCTTTTTTGTCTATCATTTATCCATTCCTCTTTGACACTGGTAACCAGTATTCTGCATTTACAATTAAAGAGTTTGGTTCTATTTTGTTTTACTGGATTGTTTGCTTTGTTTCTTTACCTTCCACATTTAAGAGATTCATTCTTTTTTATGATAAATTCACTTAAGGAAATTTTTCTGTATCTATAAATTGGGCATATAATTTTTAGTTTTTAAAAGAGATTTATTTATTTCTATATACAAGAGCTGGGGTGTAGGCCAGAGGTGCTGGAGAGTGAGAGGATTCACAGACAGAGTGGGAAGCAGAACAGGCAGACTGACTGAAATACACTGCAGAGGGGAGCAGTGGGTGAGACAGGAGAGGTCTGCTGCACCATGTGGGTAGATCCCTTGCCGGGATCAAACTTGTGCTGCAGTGACTGTGTATTGCTTCACAGTGCTGAGACTTAACCCTCTGTGTCCCCAGTGGGGCTCCAGACATATGATTTTTAAAATACATTATAATGTCACTTACATAAAGCTTATTATATGCCAGATGCTTTTCTTAATGGCTTTCTCACATTAATTTATTTTAGCTGTGGAACAATGCTATAAAGCAGGTATACTCACTATCCCTCTTTCAGAGAGGAATTCACATGAACTAACTGTAGCAAGAGTGACCAATATTAGGAGTCTCGGTGAAGATAAATGCCAAAGATGAAATTGTGACTCTGAATCTTGACTGCATGTTCTTACCTACCATGGTTTGCTGCCTATTTTGGAACAAAAATCTTCAAAGCTTTTCATCTTATTTCCTTTTTAAAGATGTTTCATTATCTTTATCATCAAAGCATTAAAATATTGAATGGTGATATGCAATCTGTTCTGTCCAAATTTAGTCACACAGTCTTTCTTCTAAGAGGTTCCAGCTAAGAATTGCCATGGCTAATCTAATTTTAATATTTATTACAGCAGTCCTAACTATATTATTTTTGAAAGATTTTGTTAATTTGGCTGATAATTTCCTTTCCCACTTTAGAGGGAAAATATTATCATTAAGATTTAATCTAATACATTTGTTTTCTAGACCCATGAGATATTTTCATCTCTCTTCTTTACTCTTTTTATTGATAATATGCATTATAATTTTCCATAGCTAATGAAAGATTAAACATCTTCAGATGTAGATTTAAAAGTAGAGATGGTTTTCAGTGGAAATTAGGGATCACGAAATAAATATCTTTAAGTACAAAATTTTAAAACAATATGTATGAATTTTTTTTAAGATTTTTTTATGTATACATACAAGACCTGGAGTGCAGTTCACCAGAGACAGAGTGGGGAGTATTCACCAGAGACAGAGTGGGGAGCAGAACAGGCTCTACTGAAGCACACTGCTGAGGGGAGCAGTGGGTGAGACAGGAAAGGTCTGCTGTGCCATGTGGGTCAGCTCCCTGGCTAGGGATCGAAGTCATGCCTTAGGAGCTGGCAATAGCTTGCTAGTGCTGACTTAAGCCCTTGAACCACCAGGGAGGCCCCATAACTAATCTATTTTAATCAACTCATTTAAATAATGTATATTACTTTTTTAAGTTAGCCACACTATTTTTCTCTCTTTTTATCTTCTCATAATGTCCAAATTCTTAAAAGCAGTGGTTCAAGTAAATTTTGTTATTTTAAGTTTTTCCCCTCATTTTATTAAGCTTTTATTGTTGTTGTTGTTGTTGTTGCTTTATTGAGAAAACGTTGATTTACTACACTGCATGTGATTCAGGCATATAAGATCACACATCTTTGAATGCATGTCACCACACCACAGCCATCACTGAGACACCCATTGTCCTCCACAATAGCCCATTTGTCCCCTTCCACATTTTGCTTTCTTCATCTTTCACAGATAAATCCAGCTATGTTTTATTTGTCTCCATCCTTCTGACTTACTTTGCTTAGCATGATCCCCTCCAGGTCCTCCATGTTGCCATAAATGGAAAGAGTTCATGCATTTTTTATAGGTGAATAATATTCAATTTTGTGTATATAAGACATGTTCTTAATTCACCACTCATGGTTATTGCAAATAGTGCCAAAGTCAGTGCATCTATCCCTAATTAATGTTTTTGAATTCTTTGAGTAGTTATCTAAGAGTGGAGTTGTGTGATCATATGGTAGGTATATTTTTAATGTTTTGAGAAACCTTCCCAATATTCTCCACAATGGCTGTAACATTTTGCATCCCCACCAACAGTATAGGAGTATTATTTTTTCTCCACATCCTCACCGATACTTATTCTCAACTTTTTGATATGTGCCATTCTCACAAATGTGAGATGGTATCTCATTGTCCTTTGACTTCTATTTCCTTCATGATAAGTGATGGTGACTTTTTTCCATGTAGCTGTTGGCCATCTGTATGTCTTCTTTGGTATGTCTATTTAGCTTTTGTATTCATTTTAGATTGAGTTCTTTGTTTTCTATTTTGTTGCATATTATGAGCTCTCTAAATATCTTGACTATCAACCCTTTATCAGATGGTAGATTTAGAAATATATTCTCCCATACAGTAAGCTATCTTTTTGTTTTAATTATTGCTTCTTTCGCTGTGTAGAAGCTTTTTACTATGATGCAGTTCCATTTATTTACATTCACTTTTGTTACTCTTGCTGTTGGAAATGAATTCACAAAGACATCACTGAAAACACTGTCATGGACTGTTCTGCCTGTTTTCTTCAATGTATTTTATATTATGGGGTCTTACATCCAAGTCTTTAAAGAATTTTAATTTAAATTTTGTGTAAATTGTGACATGTAATCTAGTTTAATTTGTTTTCATGTGATTGTAAAGTTTTTAGCACTGTTTGTTGAAAAGACTCTCTTTCTATAATGTATACTTTTGACTCCTTTGTTGTAATCAACTGTCCTTGTAGGAATGAACTTATTTCTGGGCTCTCAACTCTGTTCCATTGGTCTGTGTGTCTGTTCTTTATTCCAATACCATACTATTTTGATTATTATAGTTTGTAGTGTAGTTTTATGTCCTGACAGCTGATACCACCTCTCTCCTATTTTGTCAATATTGTTTTAGCTCTTCGGGGTCTGTTCTTTATTCCTATACCATACTATTTTGATTATTATAGTTTGTAGTATAGTTTGATGTCCCGACAGCTGATTCCACTTCTCTCCTTTTTTGTCAATATTGCTTTAGCTCTTCGGGGTCTTTTATGGTTCCATGTGAATTTCAGTATTGTTTGTTCTGTTTCTTTGAAGAATGTCATTGAAACTTTGATAAGGATTGCATTGTATCTGTAGATTACTTTGGGTAGGATGACCATTTTAACAATGTTAAATCTTCCAATCCAAATTTTCAATTTCTTTGTCTTCTCTTTCCACACTATCTAGGTCATTTCATTATGTGGGTCACTGAACTCCAGTTATACTAGTATGTTTTATAAATTGCTATAGAATTTTTTTATCTCCTGTATTGATCTTTTTGCATTCTGCATCTCCCTTATTGTCTTATTAAAATATTCAATTAATTCTTTTCCATTAGTTCTATTTATCATGACATTTATTTGTTTTCTGCATTTTCTTCCATTTCTTTGGATTTTGTTACCAGGGCAATTTTGAAGAGAAGGTAATAAGATTAGGAAGATAAGATCTTTCATATATCTGTGCTTGTATTCTTGACAGTTTTTCTCTTCTTATGGTGCCATTATCCTTGATGTTTCAATTTGCTATACGTTGTGCTTTTTTGTTTGCCCTTTTGCTATTTTAAATCTTCTCCCCAGGAGAAAAAGGTGGTATTCTGCAGCATTAACAATTTCTGAACTTCAGGGGAAGTCTGATATGATACACCACACACACTGGAGTGGGGAAGGCTGGTACTACTCCTGATTCCCCACACTGGCAACCAGCATTCAGGATAATGTCCCATATAAACTGTGCTTCTGGGGAAACTAGCAGTTTCTGGTTACAAAAGTTGGAAGTCAGCTTGGAGGTTTCAATGGTATGGGGCAAAGAAGGGAAATGTGGATCACCTGACTTTTCAAATCATGTCCAAGAGCTCCCTGTAACTGACATTATGTGTTATGCTTAGAGAGCCTGTTCTGGAGGATCAGGGAAGCACCTGAGCAGGGAAGGGCCAATAATCCAACTATGTGCAGGACCTCAACTCTTCCAACTCACTGAGGCTGTTGATTGCTGCCTGCAGGTTGTGCTCATTGTGGTTACATGCAACTTTGTGGGTACATGACTGCCCACTTTGGGAAAAGGACTGGAGGTTGTACAAGGAGGGAGGGTTGATTGATTTCCTTGACTTTCTAAAGTCTTTCCAGGAACCTTCTGCTGGTAAGGCTAAGAGAAATACACCCATGAGGCTTATAGTTTCAGGCAGAGCAAGGAAACTCCCATGCAGGGAAATGGGAAAGATCTTGTTATATTCAGAGATATTCTCTGCTGACTTCCCAAATCTCAAAGATTTGTTGGCATGGGGAATATGCAAGTATTTTTCACTGATGCCCTTCATGGCAGACTCTGCTTTCACTAGAGTTTGCACTTTTCATACTGAGTAGAGACAAACTAAGAAGGCTGGGGAACTTGGTAGAGGAAGGATAAGAATCCCTCCAGTTGAACTGGCATAGTGCCTGAATTACTGTTTCTCAGAGTTCCCTACCCTTCCCTGAGGTTGCTTTCTTTCCTCATTGCTGAGACACTATCCTCATTTACCCAGCTCTGTTCCAGAAGTGGCAGCTTCCTCTAGTTGCTTATGCTCAATGTCCCTAAAGGAGACAATGGCTCAAGGATCCTGTCTTTTATTTTATTTTTATTAGTAAATATTTATTTTTAATCAAAATTTATTTTAATACTGTATATTTTACCAATTTTTGACCCTTTGTATCTTATTTAAGGCACTCTTGCAGGAGACATTTGCATGTTGAGTTGATGAAAATAAGTTACTGTATTTCTTATCTTGCATACCTGGACTTTTGCCATAATTTGTTGGCCATAGCAGTTTTTATTCACTCTTTTTGAAAACTACATAAAGTTTATACACACTCACAAATATGTGCAGTTATATTTTTCCTAATAGATAAATCCCTGCTAAAGTTCAATAAATTCTTATTTCTCTGGCACTTCGTAATCATTTCTTAATTTACTTATTTATCTATATATACCTATTAAATCAACTCAACTCATCATAGATTACTATGTCTTCATGCTTTACAGTTTTGGATTACTCATATAAATAAGACAGTCTTGAGCCTACAAAATAAACAACCAAATAGGAAATTATTAATATTAATAAATATAATTAGGTATATGCAAGTAATATTTCTAAAGAGGCTTATTTCGAAAGTGGGTTAGTATTATTTTGATCATGTATTTCATCTTCAAAATACCATTTTTCACATTTTATTTTCACAAGTCTGTATGCAAATTACACTGTTATTAAAAAAGTGTACTCCTTTTTTATTTAAAAATATTTATTTGAATTTAAGTAGCATATCAAAAGACATGTGTTCCAAATTTGATTTTGGATATGCAAATGTGCTATTGCCTTTTTATTTCTAAATGGTTAACATACATCTGGAAAAGTATCAACCTATACCATTCAATCATATGCAATGTTGCAATCCAATGTTACCTGATTGAAAAATAGATACAATTAAAGTAAAAGTGGCATTTTAAATACATTATTTGAATGGTTCCGTTTGTATTAACTAAGTTTCCCATGGAAAAGAATGGAGTCCGATTGACAACAAATGCCCCATTGAAATGAATGCCGTTTAATGGTGATTCATCCCCACAAGATTGAATTCATGTGTAGTTTATAGATCACATAGTAAGAGAAGGAAGAGACCTATTAGACAAGTAAGTCTGGGTTGCCTACTTGGTTGATTAGAGTCCCCAAATAGAGGACAGAACATTTGATCTAGCCAAAAGGCCATGAACAAAAGCTATTTTAATTTATTGCAATTAAAATGAATGGGATTCAATCTAACACATTTATGAGAATGCGATAACTATCCAATCACATTCATTTCAGTGGGGTGTGTTAGTCATCCAATTCTATTCATTTCCATGGGGATCCATTATTTATCGAATCACATTTATTTAAATGGGGATTCATTAGCTAAAAAATCTAATTAGTTTCCATGTGCATGCATTAGCTATCATGTCATCCTTCCTTTCAAAGACAATTCTCTAGTTATCAAATCCCATGCATTTATGTTTGGACTGGATTCTAGAGTTTGAAAAAGCTGTTACTCTTAATTAAATGGTTGCAATAAACTGTTATCGTTATTATACTGTTGCATATTTAAGAGTATTTTCTAAATATCCAAAGAATTAGTCACCCCAGTTTTGAATAGCTAAATGAAATTATCACTCAAGCAATAAAACATTTAATTTAACAAATGTCCAAAGGTCCAATATAATTTAAAACATGAGGATGGTATTACCTCTCTAGGTCAGACTGTGTCATATTTTTTTCTGAATCCTAGCCATTTGGTGAAGTTTTCATGTTCAAAGAGATTTTGAAAATGAGGGGAAAAAATGTCAACCTGCTAAAAGGTTATAGCGTTAGTTGCTTAGATTTATGAGTTATGTACAGTAAACTAATGCAATAGTATTTATGTGTTATTAGAACCATAATTGGATAGATTTCATTGAGACATTTTGGCCACAATTCCAACTCCTCGATTATTAAAAATAACCCATGTTTTAAAGAAACCAGAGGTTTACATTATACCAAGTCAAGTGAATAATTTGAATTTAGCCATTGTTGAGGTATAGTAAGCAACAAATGCAGTTACTGAGAGAACAACACATAAGCTTTTCCTAAAATATCTTAATACAACCCCCATTTTATGCAGCAACTATAGATTTTCCAAATATTAAATAATTTCAAGTAATAAAGTGATTTAAATCACTTTAATTTATGAAAAGTTCAGGAGTATAGAATGATGTGATTATGTTAAATTAATAATATTTTAAGGCTGTATTGACCCAAGGGACTTTTTTGATAAGTGGATGTTTAACACTTCTAGGTAGTTATTAAATTATTTAGCTCTTTCAACTTATTACCACATTTTGCATGCTTCATACTCATAAACATCTTGCTTGCTTTACTTTAAATTTAATAGTGCCATCATTTGCTTTAGTGATTTCTTTTGAGAAAAATATGGAGATATATAGAATTTGCAGTTCTTCACATAGCAAAGGAAATAAACAAATAAAATTCTTGTGCTGACTGCTAATTATATTAAATATTTTCTTTTAATAGTTTGTTCATTTAATAGTTAAGAACAATTTAATCTTCTTAGTGTTTTGTAATATTTGTATCACTCATTTTTAAAAAAACATAAAACAATGAAGAAAACAAAATATAAATTTGCAATGATATGCCGGAAAGTCAAAATGACTGGAATTGAATTCTTCTAATGTTGTTATTGTTGAGACCTGGTAAAGTTATTTATTCTATGTCTTTATCTATAATATGAGGAGAAAGTAAAGATTCTATGTAATCAATTTTTATGACAATTATGTATTATAATCATTGTAAACTGCTTATTGTGTGCATGCTCCCTTTAATACATGTATAAATCTATAATGCTTCTATTAATATAGTATATACTTTATGTAAGTTAGCAATTTATAATCATTAATTTTTTTAGATATGAAGTGATTAGTAATACACTTCCATCTAAGGAGTTTTTTCCTTCAACTTTTTGTTATGAGAATAAATAACCTCAACTATATTTTAAAAAAATGTAATAGCATTTAACTCAGAAAAAAAACATTATTTTATCCTCACCACGTATATATAAAATATATAGTTATTTATATAGAATTCTTATTTATAACTGAAGGCAAAAAAGATAGTCCCAGATTAACTGGTAAGTCATATTCTAAAATTATTTTTTTTTACACACTTGTTTTTCCACAGTAGTTGTGTACTTCATCTCAGTTAAACAAGGTGTTGATGTGAGGTGCTGAGTGACTGTGGAAAGCAGGTAAATATGTGAGCCTATGAATGGTGTCCAAGGGACCTGGACTTTCTCCTTCCTTGCAAAGAAGCATGGAAGTGCTGTAAGGCTCAATAAACTAACAAAAGTATGGCGTGGAAATGAAAAGACCCCTCACTCAGAAATTTCAATATCAGAGTGAAATGATTAGTGCCTTGGTTTAAGGCAGTATGTATAAGCATGTTTTCTGATGTACTAATTATTGCACATCTTTGATTAAATAGTGGTTTTAAACAGACAGCCATGTTAAGTCTCATAAAGTAACACTTATCATCATTACTCATCAAATCTATAGCCAAGTATTATGTGGATTAGAAGCAGAGAAGATAGAGGATTCTGAAAGGTCAACTCTTCTAATCAACTGAATATCCAAAGAATTATTTAATTTTTTAATTGAATGAATATTATTTGCCTCAACAAATCTGATCCCCCCATTCTCCTCCATGCCATGTGATGTGTAAAATGTGATCAATTACATAAAATACAAAACAACCCTTAATTTTGTGCTACTTATTAATAACTAATGCTGTAACCCTATCACACTTAGTTAACTCATTATATTCCCTACATATTATTTAGGTAAACATGCATCAAAAATTACATCAGCTTTACATGCTATACAAGTTTTAAATCCATATCATACTTCTAAGTCGTGGGAGTTGAATATTTTAGTATATTTTTCCCAAAGATATTTCTGGGAATTTCCAACTAGAAGACTTGGACATCCAAAGAGTCACCTCAGTATACTTTCTCTCCTCAATCTTTTGTGATAGTCATCTTATTTTTTTTTTCATATTGTTATTACCCCACTCAGACCTTTTTCTCTTTCATGATGATTTTTCTTTTATATATTGATATTAGAAACTGACCGTTATCCCAGACAGTAACTTCAATCATGCTATAATCTTTAAAAGTGTTTTACCAAATGCATTAAAATAATAAATAAATAAGAGGGCCTCCCTGGTGTCCCCAGGGTTTAAGACGCAACCTATGAAGTTATTTGTAGCCACTGCAGCATGAGTTTGATCCCTGGCCAGGGAGATACCCACATGCTGCAGCAGACCTCTCCTGACTTGCCTGCTGCTCCCTTCAGCAGTGTATTTCAGTCAATCTGCCTGTTCTGTTCCTCACTCTGTCTCTGGTGAATCTTCTTACCTCCCACACCTCTGGCCTATACCCCAGTTCTTGTATGCATAAATAAATAAATCTTTAAAAATAATAAGAGTTAAAAATGGGGGAGGATACTGGAAAGACAAAATTATATTTATTAGGTTGTTCTCTAAGTTCATAGAAATAGGTCATTCCATAGGTATCTCCCTAAATAGCATTCTAAACTTCCTGTACTCCATCAGGTACAAGACATCTTTCTCTACATTAGAGGGAAACCCTGGGCTTTTTTCCACTACATGTCAGTTTTATACCCAAAATTAAATTTTAAAAAAACCTGAAAAAAAGGGCTTCTGTATTTCTGAACCATATTCAGTATTATAAACCAATGCTACCCCAATTAAAAACATTTTAAAAAATGAATTAGGGAAAGAGACTTATAAATGTGTAGGATATATCAAATGTTGAAAAATAAAGCTGTAGTTTAATAATGATACAAGAGTAGAAGTAACAAATATTGAGAAGGTAAAAATCAATCACCACAAGTTACAATCCTGTCTTCCTACCTCAGGTAATGGACCTACAGAATCCTCATTTTCTACTCTAAAATAGTACACATCTCAGCTCATCTTCTAAGGATGATTGGCAATGAAAACAACATTTTCATCTCATTTGTTTAGTCATAGAGCTACCAAGAAAGACCATCAGGGCATAATAGCAGATATAATATCATGTACCAGAATCTTGACACTGAGTATAGGGCACTGTTTGAACAATGGGTAGACAAGCAATTCAAGTTTAATCTTCTTTTATTTTCTGCCACCAGGTAAGATAGACCAAAACCCACTGTGTTGATCCTACATTGTTTCAAACATTATTCCAAGAATAAGATCCTTGCTTGATATTTCCATCATTAAAAGATCCTGGAAAATTATTTTTTCCAAATTCCAGGACAGATTTTCTTACAATCGGGAAAAAGGCCCCTGAAATCTAACCCTCTGTGGTTTTCTGGGAAAAGGACATGGTAGTAATGTTAAACAAAATGTCTCTGGGTTTAGGTATACCTCAGGCTTTTATGTACATCTAACTTTATAATTTTGGAATAGTGGGGAGATCAGATGTTAGTTATCATGCTATTACATATATTTCAGAAAATTCAAAAAATATCAGAAATAATTAATTATAAAATGGGGAAGTGTTGGAATTATATGAATTCTAGTCCTTGGTTATTCAAAAATAAGATTTTGAAAAAATTCATTACCCATATAAGTATCTCAGTATCTTCAGTTATTAAACAAATTCATAATAGACTATAAAAATATTTGACAAAGTACTATTCCAAGAGAAATAAAGCTGAAATTTTTGTTCATTGGATGACTAAATGACTCTTTGTATTTTAGGAATTTTCTTGCCTTTTTGTCTGTCCCATCCCCAGGCATTAATGTTGCTTAAGTTTTAGTACCACTGATCTCTCCAACATCATGTCTAAGTTTCAAGAATTTGGTTTATACTTATACAAAAACATGTATTAAAAAAAGTCAGGGTGTGACATCATGAAAAGTGCCAAGTTTTATAATCAGAGACATTTCCAAATCTCAACATTGTCACACTGAGCTATACCTATGAAGTCAATTTATTTAACATCTCTAAATGTTAGATTTTAGCATTTGAAAAGGGATATAAATACCTGCCTTAAATTATTGTTATTGTTAAACTACAATGTATGTGGTTGTTATAGCACAATAATGCCCAATAAATGATAGTTTCATTCAAAAGATCTGAAAAGAGAATAATATTTGTTTTATTTGTGACATAAGACTAGGTAAACAAAATTCTCTTGTGCATTTGTTAAGGCACAAAAACTGCTTTTATATTTTCATTATTGTAGAGTAGAGTTCTTAGTATAACAGTCCATCCTGATAGAAATATCACAATGGTAATTTCTCAACAAGAAATTTAACATTTAGTTTATGCAGGTCTCTATTCTGAGCTCAGATAAAACTTTTCTATCTCAAGTTTTCTATTTCAACACTCAGGATTCTATGTATGTAACATTTATGACATTTGTTATTCCAAAGGAACAGCCTTTACTCTACCCCAGGGTTTCCTATATCACCATGATTCTATGTAAAGCTTTCAGTTGGTAGGGATTCCATTGTAGTAAATGTCTTTTTTTGCTGAAAAACCACTAATGAAACATATTCTGTAGCTGTTTTTACTTATGAAATAAAGGATTAGGAACAATGGTGATAAAAAAAATGAAATTAAGACAACAAATCCAAATTATTTGTAACAAAAAGTCTTGAGACACTGAATAATTGCAGAAATAACTTGTCTTTGGCAAGAAGAGAATGTTCAAATTTTTCCTTAACCTAATAAAAAAAATAGACTACTGAACTCTGATTTGTCTTGGTTAGAAACCTAGTAACAAATTTAATTGTCTTGTTATTATAGAAGGGGAGATGAATGATAGAATTAGCAAAGAAAGATCTCTGTTGTATAGCTGTTGACCATAAAGTGCTGGTAAGAGAGCCTTTTATTTTTAGGGAAAAAAAATATGCAGTTCACTTATCAATTAACTTTATTAATTACTCATTAAATATAATATAATAAATAGCTATGGCAAAGGCAAGGAGTAATGAAAGTATCTGTATCTTTGTAGATGATATTAAAGTGTATATGTACATATATAGCTATAAACTCAACAAATGTGATATTATAAGTTTGTTATATGGGCATTTATGTGAGCATATTTTTCACAATGGAATTCTAACACTTATGCAAACAGGAACAAATGAGAATGAAAAAAATAGACCTTAATTTCAGGATCATAATATTCCGGAGTTCTATTGGTAACTCAGATATTTTCAAAAGATCCATAGTCTACATCTAAATTCTCAAAGACAGAACCATATGAACTATAATTTTATATGTTTTTAATTAGCAATTTTTAATACCTCATACTGCAGTGGTGACTTTTTTATGCTAGAATACCCCCCCCTGTTTTCCTCCTGAGAAGGTGGGTCACATATCATGTAGCAGGCTCTTGGCACTTTAATTTCAACTACCTTGGCTTTTGAAAAGCATCCTATACACTTCACAGTTTCTGTTTTGCTATCAATGTAACAGCTTTTTGAGATATGCAGCAGTATACACTATGCATTTTAGATTAGAATCTGGCCCCCATATACACTTTTAATCATTTAGCTTTCTGGGGGCTTCATCATTTCTGTTAATGGAAAGAAGACATTTAAACATCTTTTGCAATCATTGTATTTGCAGCCTGATCTATACACTAGCTCTAGTGCAAGGACATTTGATCATATATACTATGGCACCTTTTATTCAGTACCCCTTCCTATTCATTAAATGAGAGAGATTATTGTTTCATCTAATAGGGTGATAAAATAAAGCACTTATATTTGGGGGTTGAATTACCTGGACACAGTCATCTCAGACATAATTTCCATTAGATAGCTGTGCTATTGAGTGTCTAGTGATTAACAATGCACTCAGAAAGTACATTTTGTCATTTGAATTGGTGATTTTATTTTTACCAGAAATCAACACTAGAAGGTATCAGAATTGTCTTGAAATAATTTTATATCTTTGAATAATAGTAGGTTCTCACCTTTCTAGTTAATTTTAAATATTTTTTCTAGCTATTTTAAAGTGACAAAGGGTAGACACCCCAGCAGTTTTTCTGTGATTTTAGTAAAAATTTTGATCATTGTTTAAATTCAAAATAACAACAGCACTCAAAATAGCAACAATGTGCCTAAAAATTCCTTTTCTAAAACCATTTTCCTAAAAAAAAAATTTCCTCTGTAACCTCACTACCTCTCTGAGAAATCTCTCAATATAGACAAAATTTCTATCGTTATTTTTAATTAAATGGTGTGGGAAGACAGTGTTAAATAAAACAACATGGCACACAATCTTCTACTTGAATTGTATCATTTTATGTAATTGAGTAACTTATATTATGAAAAGAAATATACAACATTTTTGAAGTTTTTATTTTTCAGAACATTGTTTTCTGAAAATAGAAAATAGTTTCCAAAATGATTCACTGCCATTCTCATATCTTTATACTATAGCAATAAAAATAGTTTTGGTACATATTATCCTATAGATATATTTGAAGAAAATATAATCTAAAAACTCAAATTTATGAGTAACTAATAGACACATTTAAATTTGTACCAAATCTTACAATTTTTCCAAGTACTCCATACATTTCCCTGAATCTGTTAATTTCATTTCTTCTTTAAGTATAATGCCATAACCAGATATTACGCTTAATTTCACATTCTATGATTTAAAATAATTATAGACATGTGGCTTATGCGTGAAATCCATATTTTGTTATACTTTCACTATAATATTCCCTGTGGTTTGGCAGGATGTGGGAGGAAAAGAGGAAGGAAAAATTTCTCATTCTGCCCTGTTGGATTGGTGAAAATAGATTCACTTAAAGAAATACATAGTTATGGTAGGCTGTAGAATGATGAGATGGAAACTAAAGTTCTAAATTAAGAACTATGGCAAAAGGAAAACAACATTTTTAATTTATTTCCAACAGAGCAGAACCTAGTCTTCAAAGACTCCAAAGTCTAGCCATTAAATAATAAGGTAGTTTTTATTGCGGAGACATGCAGGATATCCAATATAATTAGATAGTAGGCCCTGGAGGATTTATAGGACTTAGGATTTTTAAGTCAAAGAGCTAAGTAAGCCAGTATTAAAAGACCTACCCTCAGTATGAATAAATCCCACATCTGTAAGTTGTTTTGGGATTTTGCTTTGAACCTTGTGAGGTGCTGTGACTCAACAGTAGTTTCTCTTCTATCCACTTCATCCATGTTTAACCTTATGTTGGGTAGTCTTTGCTCTCTCTCTCTCTCTCTCTCTCACACACACACACACACACACACACACACTCCTCTACACCCCTAGTTGTACCGCTGTATTTTTCTCTTCTTTTTTCTTTAGATACATGCTTCCCTCCAAATCATGTACATTAAGTGCTAAAATATATCTAATACCAAAAAGATTATTTTCAGATTTTAAATGCTACCTAATAAAGGGATATTGCACTGCTTATTTATTTCTCAAAATTGAACATAGAAACATTTCTTGTACACAATTATACTCACAATAAAGGTATAGTTTTCCAAATTATTTATAATGAACTATTAACTTAGAAAGAGAAAAATGAGCCAATGTGATTTAACATGGGATAGAGAATTTTATGGACAGAAAATTCAATAGCTGGCCAAAATATGTTTTGTGCTCTGATAGTCAGTGTGAGGCATTGTTTAGATTTATTATATTTCTCTCCAGTTCAATCTTGTCGTGTAGCTTTTCTTGTCTCCCCTGGGTCCATTTCTCTTGGTTTGCTTTGTCTTCAGTGTCTAAATCTGGAAATCTCCTTTCTTTACTTTTGCCCATTCTTTCTTTATGAAAGGTTTCTTGATGTAAGCGTTTTCCCGTCATTTTAATTTTTTAAACAAATAAAAGAGAGCTGCATGCATGTATTAATCCATTTTTAATAGCCACTACTGAACAACAGGGCATTTTCTTGGTATTGTTTTGAATTGCTATTATCTAAAAAGTGTTTTATTTTTATCAATATCTATTGTGACATTCAGTTAAAATGACAAAGACTCCCATGCTGGGCAAACTGAAGAAACACTTTGGTTCACTGAATAAAGGACTGAGACTGGCTGTGAAGGATTTTTTAAAAAAAATTTTGTGCATAGTCTATTGATGCTATAGTTCCTCTTAAATTATATTCATGTGCTATTAAGAGAACATGTTATTTATTATACAGATAACTTTTTCACATGGTCAGCTACAGTTATGTAAGATTTGGTACATTGCTGCCATCTATGGACAGAAAATGAACACTGATTTTAACATTAAACGTGTCTGACTTTCACATACATGTACATGCCTTTTATGAAACTCTTAGGAATAACAATATATTTATTTCTACATATAAATTAAATCGAGTTACTGATAAGTATGTCAACTCTGAAAAGCATCCATTTGAGAGATGGATTTAGTGAGCACAGCTATCCAGTTCACTTCACTGTGTGGCTATAGGGCAGCCTCACATAAGTTGATAAAGTATTTTACCATAGCTGTCTTTTGAGATTATAGGAAGAGGATATACAATTATATCACCAACTCCATTTTTTAAAGAGGAACCAAAGGCTAGAAAGTGTTAATGATTTGCCTAAACCACAGAATTTATTGGGAAAGAATTTAGTTGAATAAAGGTCAATTGGGACATCTTTCTAACTTTGTGGGGCCTGGAATTTCAGAACATTTGCTCTGAGAGGTACTTGACTCTTGCTCAAATCAACATCATGTATAAGCAACCACTACTAATCAGAACTCTGTCCATTTATTCTTTCTAAAATGTTTGATAGCCTAATCTGGTGTTAGAACTCTTTCAGCAACTGAGAAACGATTGGGATCAAGAAAGAAAAGGTCAGGCCTCCCTGTTGGTACATGGGGTTAAGTCTCAGCACTATCAAGCTATAGGCAGGCAGTCGCTGCAGCATGAGCTCGATCCCTTGCCAGGGAGCTAACCCACAGGGCACAGCAGACCTCTCCTGTCTCGCCTGCTGCTCCCTTTAAGAGTGTATTTCAGTAGATCTGCCTGTTCTGCTCCCCACTTTGTCTCTAGTGAATCTTCTCAGCCCCCTGCACCTCTTGGCTACACCCCAGCCCTGTATGCATAAATAAATAAAGTAAATCTTAAAAAAAAAGGAAAAAAAAACGAGGAAAGAAAAAAAATCCCTGAATTTTTTTAACTCACGCCTAACTAAATGGACAAGATCAGTCCTGACAGTAATAAGACAAATGAAAAAAAGTAAGATTGTGTAATATGCTAGTGAGGATCAGGGCATGGAAAGCCCTTATGGGAATGTAATAAGAAGTAAAAAATAAAATTAAGGCTTTCAGGAAAACATAGCCCAGATGAGAAAGCAGAACAAATAATACTATAATTATACAAAATAATGATGCCATACTAGGGAATAGTGAAAAACAAAATAAAATAAGTACTTCACATTCTAATGCCTGGATTTCAGGACTTCAGAATTACTATAATAAAATACATTCTCTTAGAAAGGTAGAGGATGATGTCACAAAGAGTAATGGCAGCATGTGAATTTTATTTTATTTTTTTTAAGATTTATTTATGCATACAAGAGCTGGGGTACAGGTCAGAGATGCGGAGGATTCACCAGAGACAGAGTGGGGAACAGAACAGGCAGACTGAAATACACTGCTGAGGCCAGCAGAGGATGAGACAAGAGAGGTCTGCTTCACCATATGGGTTGCTCCCTGGCCGCCTGGGATCGAACTCCGCAGATTGCTTCATAGTGCGCTGCTTAACCCCTTGTGCCACCAGAGAGGCCCCACATAGAGACCATACATAAAGAAAGAGAGAAAACACTTGGAAACAAATGCATTTGGGGGTAAATGAAGGAATGTGATTTTAAGAATCAAGGTAGGGCCTTCCCTGGTGGCTCAGCGGTTGAGCCCTGGGCTGCGAGGCTGCCCGCAACCTCTGCAGTCTGCAGTGCCGGTTCGTTCCCCGGCCACCGGCGAGGGTCCCACAAAAAAAAAAAAAAAAAGAATCAAGGTAGGCCTCCCTGGTGGCGCAAGGGATTAAGATGCAGCCTGTGATGCTGTCCACAGCCTCTGCAGCATGAGTTAGATCCCCAGGCTGGCAAGGGAGCAACCCGCATGGCACGGTAACCTCTCCTGACTTGCCTGCTACTCCCCTCAGCAGTGTACTTCAGTTGATCTGCCTGTTCTGTTCCCTGCTCTGTCTCCGGTGAATCCTCTCACCCTCCCCCACAAACCTCTGAACTGTGCCCTAGCTCTTCTATGCATAAATAAATAAATCTTAAAAAAAATAAGAATGAAGGTACAGGAGGAACATGCCTTTCTTTTTCTTCTTATTTTTTTTTTTACCTCTAACATGAGCATTTAGTGCTACCTCAGGTTTTGGTAGTACATTTTCAAATCCTTTCTGTATTTTTATTTTGTTTTTAATAGGGGCCCTTTTGTGCTATATCAAGAACCTCATCTGAAAGTAATCTTTTTTTTTAATTACATAAGTTTCCTTTAAAAAAAATGCTGCATTAAGCTTGGTTATTCCTAAATATTTATTCTGATTTACATTGTGAAATACTTAGGAAATACTCATTGAGACTTTTAGCAAGTAAATTAGAAAAACAGAAGAAAATGTAACAAGTAAATAATTGCTAATATATTGTCTTCTGTGGATGAAGTGAGAATTTTTATTGAAATATTAACATTCTCAAAAATTCTTCTAATCAAACTTTCTATGATATTGCACCAGATAACATGTTCTTCAATGAAGTCAACTTAAATTCTATTAACTCGTTATATAGGAAAAAATACACAGTGGCTCCCTGTTTTAGGAAAGAACATTAAAAATATACAATTCAAATTCCTTGTAAGTAGAGACACCTTACTCCATGTCTAAAGGATACCATAAAGGAATATAGCACAAGAAATATCCAAAATAGAAATTTCAGTATCCCAGATCAAGTATCCATAAGCAAAAATTGTGTGGTAATTTTCTTTTTGTTAAGTTAGTTGTGAAGGTAGGAACATAGGTATAAGACATAGCAAGCATTTCTTTAATGATTTGTAGATACATGTTTATTTATAATTTATATCCATAGAGATTACTCTTTAGCCTGTCTTATTCTATAAACATAAATAATCCATACTGAATCTAGAATCC
Organism: Talpa europaea; assembly: GCF_964194135.1. Lineage (NCBI taxonomy): Eukaryota > Metazoa > Chordata > Mammalia > Eulipotyphla > Talpidae > Talpa > Talpa europaea. The sequence continues at coordinate 112,112,427 of NC_140072.1, read as the reverse complement.
AAAGTTCATCTTTGGATATGAAACTGAGTCAATGAATTTTTGACTTTCTATCCAAAGGCAATGATACTAATTGAAAGCACAGTACATTTTAGTTGTTATTCAAGCAAGATACATAGTAATAAACCAACTTTTCTCATTTTGTCTATTTTGAATAACACTACTGCATGAAATGCATCACATGGCTATTTTTTATTTTCTTCACAAATTGAAATAAATTGAAATCTGAACTAAATGTTTTACTGCACAAGCTATAATAAACATTTTGATTCGTCATTTCATTTATTTTTGCCCTGTTCTAGGAACTTGACTATTTTTATACCATTACTAACTTAAAATCATTAACAATCTTAAGTACTCTAACATACTGCATCTGACCTTTTGCATTTAAGCATTTATTCCAGGGAAGCATGGATCCCACCTTTAATTCTCATTTGAGGTTATTTATAGATTTCTAATCATCCTGCCTTTCTGAGTATTTCTAATTTTGTTGAAAATTTGTTTCATTGTAACTTTTGGAGAGAGAGTGAGAGACCTATTATAGACAGCTTACTTAAATCAACTGAAGAATGGAGAATAGTGAGGGAAATTTTTCTCAAGAAAGGTGTTTTTCTGCCTTGAGTGTTATTTTGTTAATATACTGAGGTTAAGCCAGAAATATACCTTCCTTGAGCAAATTTTGTGGGGAAGACAAGGAAAAGAAGACCATACAAGGAAGAGAAATAAGTAAATGTGCAAAGGTAAGAAGGTACAGGCATACTCTCCATGTTCATTACATGAATTACTGTATATTTTTTAGCCTTTCTCACACATGCACACACATAGCTACACAGACACACACACACAAACACACTCACCATGAATCATTTCCCTGCATGTAAAGAGTATAGGCAATAAGAGTATTTCTTTAGAGTTTTCATATTTCTAGTTTAAGTGTGGAAATTGTAGGAATTTGAGACAATTCCATGCAACTTCTAGGGAAATTTGTATCTTCTGAAAAAGTAAATAAAACATTGAAATATTATCTGCAATTTTTCTGTATAAGATATAGTTTTAGTATCTTAAAACAGAAGAAAATAAACTGAAGGTGAAAAGTTTGTAGGCCATAGACCATAGAGCCAACTAAACACTTATATAGATGAATTTTTCTCCAAAGTCTGCAAGATGATAATGGTTCAGACGATGTTAACTTGATATCACCAAGTAAATGATTGTGCTCAGGAGGAGCTAGGTACAGTTTAAAGGTTAATGGCTACTTGCATAAGTGTATACACTGTATTTACACAGGCATAGATTCCTTCTATAAATTGTTCCAATGAGACTAGCAATTTCTAGTTTCCAAGCTCCAAGTCTCGACCTAAGATTAAAAAAGATGGCAGAGTATTCTAAAGAGTGTTCATACAGCATAGTCTGTAACGATGTTGGTAACTTCTCATTTTATGTCTTGAAAACATTTCAGAGTGTAAACAAAATTGACACAGTACTGGAAAATTTGGACATTTGAAATTCCAAAGCATTGACTGAAACCTGGGTTTGGGGGTAATAGTAAGGGAGGTTTAAAAAAAAACATACTTTCAGCATTAATGTGTTCCTTATAGTTGACTAAAACTTAACTATGTTAATTACTTTTTGGATAGTGATTACAACATTTTGTGAAAATAATGAACACTATTATTGAATATGCTAAGCAAAGCAAAAAATGTATAGGGGAAATTAGAAAAGGAGCGGAAAATGAAAATGAAACAAAGGAAATCTGTTATTTACTATCACCTATCAATGTACCCATCATTTATATTTGCTGAACATTTAAATTTTAGATGTCATCTTGTAAATATCCTTTCCAGTATGATGGACTTCTCTTGTGCATATATTCCAAAATATGAAAACATTTGGAAGATTTTATATTTCAGTAAACAATTCACAGGAGTGAAATATTTCAACAGTTTTACAAGCAGTTGGTTATATCTATATTGTTTTCAATATGTAGCTTATTTGATATATAAAATTTCATGGGAATTTTAAGCTCTTTAGCACACCTGATTTCAGTTATACAGGTCCACCACCAACCAAAAGTTCAGCTAATGACTTTTGAATGGCTGTCTTTATTTGCATGAAGATATTGATATGCCAGGTATTTCTTAGATACTGATCTGTCAGTCAAATCCTTTATCTTGAATATAATATCTAACTTCCACAGCATAGAAAGCTGTCCATTTATCTAAGACAGTCCCAGGCAGGCAGGAATATGCTGTCTTGGACTACATTCTTTCTTTTAATATATAACCCATGTCTCTTGAATTGTCAGGTAATTTGAAAGGAAAAGTATCACTGTACATCTTTCTCATTCAAATTACATTGTCCATCTTCCTGCTCCTAGCCCTTACCCTGTCTGTATCTCTGGTAACTCTCTCAGCATATAAAATTAACTAGGCAAAAAATAGGAGAGTTTCCTATACTATTTTTTGAAATATGAGCCTAAATTCTCAGTCTAATCCTTTTTCAGAATCTGGCATTTAATAAAAGTACATCAACAATTTACCCATTATTGGATGCCTAGGGAATTAGGGACTGATAGAGAAATGCTTAGATTTCTGACTCAGTAAATGCAGCAGGGAGAGCCAAATAACACTTTAGTTTTTGGTCACTAAAGAAGCAAAATCTCGATGGAAAATGGAGAGGGATGTGGAGCAATAGATGATCATGGAGCAATAAGGCCTGTGTCTAAAATGAAGTAGGAGCAAATGTTGGAAGAGCCAGGTTAGGGTATTCTGTTCTTTTATGAAGTGTGCTTTCATAAATGCATGCTGGGCAAGGCTTGGAGTCTGTTTGTCTGTGTGTAAAATTAGGTTTTTAATTGAAAGGGTTATTGGGAAATGAAAGAAGGCATGAATGAGTTGGAAACCCATCTTACAGCTAGTTAGAGATATATTTTATTGGCACTTTAACTTGCTTTCAGCAATATAGTTCTTTGGAAAATGCAAAGTGGGATATCCCCTCTGGAAAGAGCATCTATAGTTAAATATATTTTTGTGACCATGACAACTTCAAAATCACCAAATTAGTGTAAATAGAGACACACTATATTACTTGGACATTTTTTTTCTTGTTGTTCTTACAGAATTCAAGAAATTAACATACACACGCACACACACACATTTTGCTCAACAATAAAGAGGATTGTTTTCTTTTTTACTGGATCTGGAGTTAAGTTGTGGATACTGTCAGAGTTATTAGGAGAGCAGAAAATACACTGATTTAATGTGTAAGAAAGCAAGGGTAAAGGAGAACTTACGATGATGTCTTTGAAAATCTTTTTCTCATGTAGCTTCAGACATTTTCATTTGTTTTAAATGCAACTTGAAGGTGACAAAGTCTTAATTTGGAATGGGAGAGGAAACATATGTTTCTTCTTATTTAAAATGTAGAATTCAAAAGCTCCTTAAGGGCTATTTGCATAGTTAATGTGTTTCAGAAATAAGACATTCAAATTATATATGAATATTATTGAAAGTATTTGATTTTAAGAAATTGCAATCAAAATGGTATTCAAGTAGACCAAATTGCATATGATAGAATCTTTTTGTATTTTCTATTAAATTGGACACACTTGCAGATATGTACATATTTAGCATGTCTGATAAACAAGTTGTAACATGTTTAAATAAAAAAAATTGTTTTCCAGACTTATTTTTAAGCAAACTATTCTACAAGATTCCCATTGTTTAGGATGTTTTATCATGTTTTTAAATGGATTTTGATTTTGAGATATCATTATTCTAAACTATTAGTATTTTTTTAATTGTTATTTATCACAGGGAACTAAATCAGCTAGTAGAATAAGAAAGAGAAGTCAAAAGGAGAAGGAAGGGAAGAGAGGAGGGAAGGGAGAGGAGAGGGGAGGCAAAGAGAAGGAAAAAGAGAGAAAGAGAAAGAAAAAGAAGTAAATTGAACCTTGGAATGTATTGGAAGAGCAACAATGAGCTCTAGTGGCAAGATGTTATAATGTCAAGCATGGGTGAAATTCAGCAATGATAGACAGTCTTCTCTTTATACATTCAGCAAAGATTTCTGAGTGCTCAAAAATGAAGATTAATTTGTGGAAATAAACATTCCTCTACATCAGAATCTCATTAACTTCCCCACAATAATAACTACCTGGGTAGTATATCTACAATTTATATATTGCATATAATTCATCTATCATAGTTTTTACAAAAACAGCACCAACAAAATCATTGTATTAACAACACATTTTGTGCTGGAGATGACATAACTTATACTGCATCTGATCAAGTCATTCTTAAGTTAAAGTTGGAGTTTAAAAGAGTATTGATTTATGTGCTGTGCACTTGATAATATATGTAAGGCATCTCCTCCCTCTGTTCTACCATCTGCTTCTTTCACACACACAGACACAATTTTAAAACAGGAAGAATGTTTCTTTTCTCTAAATCTGGCAAAACTATATTTTAATTTTTTAGTTCAAGGCAGTGGCAATGCAAAAATATTATTTAATAATATATACCAGACATCAGTCCAAACAAGGTTTTAGTTGTTATATTTTCACAAGTTTGGGCAGAACAGAGGCTTGGATTTTTAAAATATTTTGCTATTTATTTGTCTTGAGTTTTTTTTTTTTAAATCCAGGTACTTAATCAGAATTGCAAGTAACATTTGTATTGTTTCCGTATTTTAAAACTCTTTATTCACTGAGTAAACATAATGTGCCATTTTTACTGTACTAAATATTAGATGGTATTTATTCAAATGATTTATTGCATTTTCTATAAGCAGCAATGATCATTTTGTTACCATTATTATCCAAGCTTATTTGAAAAGAATGCTAATGCTTAAAGTGGTTAAATAAAACATAAAATGCATATATTTCAGGTGAGGGATATGAATTCAAACAATCTGCCTTCAAATTCTGTACTCTTCCTACCATACCTCACTGCTACTGTCCTGACTTCTTTTTAGGACAAGTCCTCACAACGGATATAAAATTGCAAATACTACAACTATGAAATATATTTTCTATTGCATCAAAATTTACTATGTGTAAGTTGTTCTCACATATTAACATATTTAATTCTCTTAGAATAACCCTTAGAACTTAACTAAAAATTTTTACTCCATTCCAAAAGTTTTCATTGTGAAATAGCCACTACTCTTTAAGGAACTTTAGGTTTTAAAAGAAAAAAATAATATTTCCCCCTAGTTTCAGTTAACATATGAAGAAAAAAAATCATCATGGCTTTAATCTTGAAACATAGCTACACATGCTTATAGTTAAAGAAATGTAGGAGAAAACCTGGACTTTGGTATGATATTATGTACCTATTTCCTTATAACACTTCCAGTTGCAAATCTAATTTAGTCAGGAATTTTGATCAGACTCAAATGGAAGGTATTTTGAGTGTGGGCAGTTCTGCCATATGGGATAACAGCATGGGGCACATGGCAATCACTTCCCACTGGACAAGAGTGTAGAGAGCTGTTTAATACCTGCTAAATACATCAATTAAAAATCCTTACTACTTGTAAAAAAAATGCCATTCAAGAATCACGTTATTTAGCAGCTGTTACATTACCTTCCCTGTAGAATTATATAACTACAAATCCCATTTCAGTCAATTCTAGAGAGATTACCTGTCATGTTTTAACTAACAGACATATTGTAACTCAAAGAAACCTTCTGGACCAATTTTGTACATTAGCCTTAAGTTAGCTTCTAAATCAATATACTCACATACTTTGAAAAACTAAATTTGTATAAAATAAACAAAGAAATAATAGTGGAACTTAAAACTCAGCTTGGTGGAGTTTGATACATTAAATTCTCATAAAACCCTCTGAATTTTTTCCAAATTAGATAGATAGATAGATAGATGAATAGATGGATAGGGAGGTAGACAGACCAACAGACAGATGATTACCACAATAAAGTTAGTTAACACATCCATCATTTCACATAGTTACCTATGTATGTGTAGGTGTGGAGAACATTTAAAATATTTTGTTAGAAAATATCAAATATATCATACAGTGTTTACTATAGATATTAGATATTAGATATGCAGGATGTATTCATCTTTATTTATTTTTTTAAATATTTATTTATACAAGCACTGGGTACAGTCAGAAGCTCAGGAGGGTGAGAGAATTCACCTGAGCACAGCGGAGAGCAGAACAGGTATATTGACGAAGTACACTGCTGAGGGGAGCAGCGGGTGGCAGGAGAGGTCTGGACGCCATGTGGGACCCTAGCCCGGCAGCCAGGGATCGAACCAGCACTGGAGAAGCTGCGGGCAGCCTCACAACCCAGCGCTTAACCGCTGTGCTACCGGGGAGGCCCTATATTCATCTTTAAACTAAGAGTTAGTACTCTGCCCAGCACTAACTCTTTCCATTTTCCCAGTCACCAGTGGAATGGCAATCACCACTATATTTTGTTTCTAGGAGTTTGTGTTATATAAATGATACAACATCACATATAAATGATATTATACAGAATTTTCCTTTCTCTGACTTATTTTACTTAGCAAGAAAAGGAAATAAAAGGCAACCAAACCAGAAAGAAAGAAGTAAAGCTGTCTCTATTTGCACAAAACATGATACACATATATATATATATACCCTAAAAATAAGAATGAAAAAAATCATCATACAAAAATCATTTGTGTTTCTATATGCTAACAATGAAAATAAATTAGGAAAATAAGTCTATCTGTTGCAGTAAAAATAATAAAATGCCCAGGAATTAATTTAACCAAAGAAATGAAAGACCTGTACACAGAAAACTGACTTTGAAGAAATAAATTAAAGAAGACACAAACAAGAGAAAAGGTATCCTATATTCACAGATTGCAAGAACTGATATATTAAAATGTCCAGACTACACAAAGCAATCTATTTATTCAATGTAAACCCTTTTTAAATGCCTATGTTTTTTTTTCACAGAAATACAAAACAAAATATTAAAATTTGTGCAGAGTCACACAAGACCCTGAGGAGTCAAAACATTCTTGAGAAAGAAGAATGATTTGAATTTTTCTTAAAAATATGCAATTAAAGTGGGCCACTATATTAATAGCATATGTCTGTGACAACCTCAGTAAGGAAAGATTCTTTATACAGAATCACTTCCTGATCACTGGATTCCTTTTTCTTGATTACAGTCAACACTTTTGATCAGTCAATACATGTGACTCTTTGCTGAGTGGAAAAGCCAGTTCAAAGCCCCTTTCTCCCCTTACCAGGGTTCACTGAGAAACACAAAATCTAGTTGGGCCAATGACAAAGCTAATACTACTTGGAAAGTCTTGAATCTTTCCCATTAAAAATATTAAATAAACTTAGATTAATTATATATCTCTTAATAATTCTATAAATCTGTGATATGTATAGAGGCGAATTACATTATTTATGCATTTTCAATTTGAAAATAGTTATCGCTGATTTTTAATGTCAACATTATTTCTCAACATGAAGTTCTTTTATGCTCTGAGTGCTAACAATTTTCAATTTAATTGCATTTCAGAAAAGTAAAATAATTAGAATGTTTCTGGTTTGTAACTGGGCCATGACTGAATGACATCTCATTAGGCAAATCTCTCTCACTGGTTCTCACTCTTTCATTCATTTTCTATCACATTCTATTCCTTTCATATTAGGACATTGGGGGCATGAGTAATTTAATACATTCTTTTATAGTTAATTATTTGGATTTACCATATCCTAAATTAAATGTTTTATATTTTAGTTATTCCAATGATATTACAGTTGATCAAAAATGACTTCTAAATCCTGTGACTTCATTAACTTCCCTATTAGGTTCTATAATGATAGTTCATTTAAAAAAAAAAGAAATTTCTGTTGAGAGAGACAAGTTATAAGGGTCTAAGCTTGTCAAAAACTTTTTTTCTGAATCTTTAACCACCAGACTGCTGTGCATATCATGAGTATCTTTCAAAAATGTCTTTACCTGTCAAAATAGAAACATACTGACATTTCAAGGGCTAAGAATTTATACATGGGAATGAATATTTTTATAATGTATAAGTGAGAATATTTTTAAAATAGATATTAGAGTCCTACTGTTCTACTGCTGTATTTTTAAAATTGCATGAACCACAACAATAATTTATCACAAGGAGATAATAAACACAGTTCAATTTAGACAGTAATAAAAGTGAGGTGATTAGATATAAAACAAGTTTTCCTTAACTTACAGGCAGCCTACCATAAAACAATTTATTCTCACAAAATAAAATCAATGTTAACAATCCAGTTATATAAATAAGTTATATTCATGACTAATCATCTTAACAAATCCTGGTCAAAATGCTCTTCTATACTTGATCAACACAATGTTTTAATCAGAAATATGGAAGATCTAATCAGTCTCATACACTGATTGATTTTAGGATACAAGGATAGATTTATATTTTTTTAAGATTTATTCATACACACAAGAACCAGGGTACAGCACAGATGAGCTGGAGGGTGAGAGGATTCACCAGAGACAGAGCAGGGAACAGAACAGGCAGACTGACTGAAATATACTGCTGAGGGGAGCAGTGGGCGAGACAGGAGAGGTCTGCTGCCCTGTGGGTAGCTCCCCTGCCAACCGGGATGGAACCCACGCTGCAGAGGCTGCCCATAGCTTTACAGAGCTGTGCTCAACCCTCTGCACCACTGGGGGAGGCCCCTAGATTTATATTTTTAACAGCATTATTTTTTATTGAGGTAACGCTGATTTACAACACTTTATATAACTTAGGGATGCAGGCTCAGTTGCTCTTCAGATGTGTGCTACCATACCACATCCACTACCAAAGCAACCATTATGTTTTACCGTAGTGTACTGGACTCCCTCACCCTCTGGTAGCCTCAGTTGTATAGTCAGATTTGTAGGATTTGTTTTGCTTTAGTTTCATGTGTACTTTTGCACTGTTTCTTTATGTTCCACAGGAGTGAAATATTCCCCTATTTGTCTTTTTCCTAACTTAGATTGTTTAGGATAATTCCCTCTAGTTCTATTCATGTTGCTATAAATAGCAAAATCTCATAGAATGAATTTCTTGGGTATTTTTATGCCACAAAGTAAACTGATATTTCTTTTCATATGGAAGTCTAAAAATTTCCTCAAGTAGGTATATCTATGTTTGGTTATTTTAAAGGAGATTTAAAAAAAATTTATTCTAAATTGTCTACTCTGGGAGAGATCTTATTGCAGTTGATCATACAAAACAAGTACAGTATTTCATTACCATATAATATCTAATATCAAATAAAAAATTAAATATCACCTTGTTATTTCTACCTAAAAACATCATGTCGATATAGACATGATGAAAATTTTAGCTGTACCGAGAATATTTTTTCATGTGTCTTAAGATTTATCTGTAAGTCTGCATGGTCATAATTGAGGCAAGTCCCAGGACACTGTACTATTAATAATTCACTAGTACTGCTTGTATAAATAGTGGCATATTGAACAATAAAAAAACTGGCAATTTGTATTAATTGATACCTTCTAACAAGCAGCTCCAAGGCATATTTATGAGTTTGAACCACCTTTCAGCCAGACCAATGGCTTGAGGGCATTGCGATTTAATAATAAATGTTTGAATATATTTCATTGTTTTATCTCAAAAGATATCAATGAAGAGCCATTTTTAGAAAGAAATGAGCCTATCAAGCCAATTAATGCTAGAAATAGAAAGCTGTAATTAGAGAAGTTGAATTTTAGGTTAAACGGGTAGCTTGTTTGTAATAAAGTTTTTTTTTTCCTACAAGTAAAAGATCTCTTTTGAAAGAGTTCTACAAACTTCATGAATTTCAATGAAAAACAAGATGCCTTACTATCAGATTACCCTGAGAATTTCTACTTCTTGTAATGGCATTGGCATTTACACAATTACTTTAATATGAAGAGACAGTTTCTTCCTAAAGAGATAAAGAATCCTGGTCTTGATATCTTGATGCATGAGAGGTGACACAAGATTGTCATCGAAGGAAAATGGTGACTTTACTAAAACACATAAACTTCCCTTATAGTTTTCTCAAACTAATATTTTAAAAATATTTTGGTTCCTTAAGTACCTTACATGTCACTCACCAGCTTCATTTCATTTGACAGTGTCAGTGGCCCACTCTAAAATCACATGCATTTACCACTGTGATCTGATAGGCCTGCAGGAGTGGGTCACAAAAGACTTCTTATATTACTCCCAGGACATTTGACCCTGCATAGTCAGAGAATGTCAGTGGCAGATGGCTCGCGAGTCTGCCTGCGCTACTGCTCCCTCAGGCTTTAAGACAGGTGTTTGGTCATCAGTATTGAACAACAAAAACACCCACTCTGCATCCGCAGTGCCACGATTAAGGCATTAGGCTTAGAAAAGATCTCAAACAGAATTATTATCAGTTTATACTAGAGGTCACTATACTCTCTGACTTTTAGGCAGAGAGATACAGAGAAGTAGTTCCAGATTCCTTGCCTTTTGTAATATCAACATTTTCATCTTTGAAGAGCAGACATATCACTTGTGGCTGTCATTAGTTTTCAGTAGTATACACAAATCAATGTCTCATTGTGACACTAGAGACTAGGTTAAAAAAAAAAAAAACTTGGTGGCACGAATGAAGGACTTAGTGATTAATTTTTATCACTCACAAACTGCTTGTGTTAGGACCATTTACTTAAGCTGTACATTTTTCTTCACATTCTTATATGTAAGATTGAGAAATACTATATCTTTCTAAAAGACGATGTTAGAATAAAAGGAAAAGGCATATGGAAATGCTTAGAATACTTATCACATAAAATTTGACCAAATTTGATAGTTGAGTTAGCTTCAAAAGTATTGTATTTTATATATAGATATGCTTTATATCTCCAGAAGTTTTATTTTTTTTATTTTTTTAAAGATTTATTTATTTATTTATACAAGCACTATAGGTACAGTCAGAAGCACGGGAGGGTGAGAGAATTCACCAGAGCCAGAGCGGGGAACAGAACAGGCAGACCGATGAAATACACTGCTGAGGGGAGCAGCAGGTGGCAGGAGAGGTCTGCGTGCCATGTGGGACCCTCACCCAGTGGCCAGGAATCGAACCAGCACTGCAGAGGTTGTGGGCAGCTTCACAACCCAGCGCTCAACCGCTGCGCCACTGGGGAGGCCCTCTCCAGAAGTTTTAAAGTGGTCATTTAGTGGTAAAGAATGTTTTAGTCATTTTTAAAATCCATGTAATATGTAAGTTCATTATAATATTATATGCATATGTATAATTATGTATATAATTATTATGAACGTTCAAGAATAAAATTCAGAGCAGTAAATAAAATAGATAAACATGGGATACAGATATTAACACCCTGTTACCCTGCATGTCCCTGGAGTATTGTTATAAGTTTGACTTAGAGACTTAAGTAACCAAGATAAGAGAACAATATTTTATGTGAATAATAAAGTTAATAAGAATACAAAATAAAAGTGTTTAAAACAATCACTCCTTTTCTTAATATTGAGATTTTTTTCATAAAGAACATAAAGTAAGTCCTTGAAAACATTTCTACAGTACTTATAGTACAGGGATTTGTGTGATTCCTTGTAGTATCTCTAATGAAAACATTTATTATAGTAAAATAAGTCTTGCAGGATCTAAAAATCTCAATATTTTATTTTCTCTGTTTTCCAAACCACTGTCTATAGACATTGTGTCATCTATCAGGCACTGTTTTAGTTTCATATAACAATGGTGAATATTAAAAGTATTATTTGCACTTAAAATTTTTGTGGAATAAGATGGCAGTTAACAGGTAATAAGCAAATAATGTAATTATTTGTTGAATTTTAGATTAAACTGGGAGCACATCAATGATATGAATGAAATTTGAAGAGTTATGGTCTGAAGTATAAATGAGTTTTTTTTCCTATGTGGGTGGTATACCTCTTTTAGTTAGGATGCTTTTAAAAAAGTCCTTGCTATTTGGTGAAATTAGTATAAGAGTCAAGTGACTAGTATAAGCAATAATGGTAAGTCTGAGAGAATAACTTTCAGAGGCAAAAATAGAATGTACAAAACCTCAGGGACAGAAATGAGATCTGTGAATTCAAGGTAGAAATGAAGATAAAATAGAGTATAACAGATGGAGGAAATGGGCAGTCTGAAATAAATTTGGAGAAATAAAGAGAAATCAGATTGTGCAGTCTTTTGCTAATTAACATATTTAAATTCTATTCTAATTTGTGCTGAGGACTTAAACAATAATAGGCACAAGGCACGAGTTTGGTTTGGAAAAAAGTTGTAAATTTAAAAATATAAAATTTAAGAGAACTATATTAGCTATTTAACTCAATTCTTCTACATATATTATTAGTTTTAATCTCATTTTAATCAAGGATTATAACTGATAATCTTAAATTTATATTATGGTAAAGATTTGGAGAGTAGGAATATTTTTTATAATTTTTATATATATATATTTTATATCACTGTTCATTTTTGTACAATGTTTGCTTTCTCCTCTCAGGTGTAGTCCCTGTAAAATTCCTACTACCAATTTACCTGTGCACCATCACCATAGTCCTCTGTGCTCTTCCCTCCCCTGTTTATTTTTCTTCCAGACCAAAATGCATTTTCAACTCACAAATTGCAACTGGTTGCAAGGTACAAGTTGCAAATCATGAAATCTGTCTCAAATATGGGTGGTATCCCCTAGGGTCCATGACCCTAGGGAATAACCATAATCTTTAAAGCAATAGACTGTTTGAGAAATGAATATTTGCATGCACTATAGTGGGTAGAGATGATATCAGTAAGTCCATTGTGATGTCAAATCTATTTCCAGTAAGTAACGAAGAAACTAAGAAATAACTGCTTTTATTTAAATGTAATAAACATTAGCTACCCCATTAAGTCCTGCAGTTAACAAAACTGCTTTCTGAAGTAAGCTACCTGTATGTGCTCTGTCTTGTGCTCTCTTTCTGTCTCACACTGCTCCTCCCCTCTCTCTCTCTCTCTTTGTCTCTTTCATTTTTTAATATGTTTGGTACATCAAGATGAAATGAGTTTTATTTTAGGGTACGCATATCTTAAGAACATCATCAAAGAAACACTCTCTTTTTATACAGTCCTGTGATATCTATTTATATGAATATTCTTATAGTATTCTAACATTGGTGCCCAGGATTCAGTTTGAATACCATTCATATTTAAACCCTGCCTTTATTATTTTTTAATTTCAAATTGAATGTTTTCCTTAATGGCTATCAGATACAGTAAGGGTACTTTTGGCAGGATATAATTTATCTCCACTTAAATAGGAATCCAGCTAAATTTTCATTGACTAAAGTATTTAACATTGACTGTGTAATTAATTACTTGGTTGTGGTAATTGGAAACTTTGCCTAGTTTATGTAGATATTTGTGCCTTGCTGATAAACAAGCACACTGATCTGTGATCTTTCCAAACTTTTGATGTTGAGATCTGTTATGTAACTTTTTTTATTCTAATAACATTTTATCAAAAGACAAAGAACTCAGAATTTTTATATCATTTTTGTGTGTAAAAATATCCACTGACTTTTTCAATCTACACCTATATAAAAGCCATTTCTAGTTGTAAGTTATATAAAAACTGACAGTAGACTGGATTTCACCCATGGACCACAAATTGTTAAGGCTTGCTCTACTCCTAAGGCATGATTTACACTAAAGGCGCCACATGCTCATCAGATTTTCTAAACATGGATGGCTAAGAATGCTTGTATCTCTCATCACTGCATGGCACATGACATCACCATTTAGCTCTGAGTCTTACAGGAAGTGATGTCTGCTAAACCTTATGGAGCCTTGGTTTGTATATTAATTTTTTGAGATTTATTTATGCATACAAGAACTGGGGTACAGGCCAGAGGTGCAGGGAGTGAGAGGATTCACCAGAGACAGATTGAGAAGCAGAACAGGCAGACTGAATGAAATACGCTGCCGAGGGGAGCAGCAGGAGAGACAGGAGAGGTCTGCTGGGCCATGTGGATAGCTCCCTGGCTGGCCGGGGATCGAACTCATCGGCTATGGATCAAATTGTGGATAGCTTCAAAGTGCCGTCTTAACCCCTTGTGCACCAGGGAGGCCCCTTGGTCTGCATATATTAACCCTAATCCATGGCCAAGGATCCAATTTTATTTGCAGGCATCAGGCATCACTTGCAGGTACCAGGCATCACTGCCTGCATCACAAAACACCAGAGACACAGAAACATACACACAACAGAGCTTCAATTATTCTTGGGCATCTAGGGGCAGTCAGAGCTGGTTGCTTACAGGTCAACTTCCATACATATTTATAATTTTTATTATCCAAAATTTATCACATATTTTAAAACAAGCTCCACTGATAATGGACTTGAACAGTCCACTCAATATGTGCAGCCTCTCTCCTTGTGCTATAGGCTCTCCTTACCTACACACACTCTTGGAAGCAGAAGCACTCCTATCCAAAACATTCACATGCATGCACATCCAATTTTATACAAAATAGGACTCATTTATTACATAAAAGATATAGACTAGAAGCAACTTAAATCACCTTCTCCCATCTTGTTCTCAAAGATCCACTTTTTTCAGCTGTACAAAGAATGGTGCTAAACCAAGATCAGTTTTTTGGGAGTGAAGAGTCTCTACCCTGAGGCTGCTGTCATGCAGAAAGCACGTTCACTGGAAGAAAAGAGCTGGTGCACTCCCCTGGGATTATATCTGCAAGAATCAATTCAGCCTCACAACTCACAGGAACTAAACAGGATGGTAGGTGGTTATGTTGTGTGTGTGTTAAATCTCATATCACTTGTCCCTTATATAATTATCTTTCACTGTATCTGAAATCATGTATGTAATGTACAATTATAGTGCCAGGAAGGGCACTGAGCAGGTTTCTATGGTCCGTGCAGATGGGATAAAGGAGAGTCCTCAAGCCCTCAGTGGCTTTCTCAGGCTTTTATTGAGCTTTACATGTATTGCAGCAACCAAGTACATGGCAGGCAGGGGTGCCAGGGGGCTATGAGTCGTGCTGGCCTCTTGGCCCCTGGCAAGTCCTCATTCTGGGCTTCTCTGGCATTCTTTCTCCTCTTCCCTGCTTCTTCTCCTGCTTCTGCTTCTCTTGGTGACTTCTCAATACTCTTCCCATGGCCCACAGAAGTAAACAAGATAGCTTACAACAATGTAACAACTGAGGGTACCCCATCAGGCAGGGCAATCCTAATGTGGGAGGGCAGAAAAGCCTGAAAAACCATTTACCCTACAACAGTATCTGGTGTATTGTGTGCCACATAAGTGCTCATTGAGCAGTAACTATTGTGTGTGTGATCATCATTACAAATGAGTTAGAAACATTGTAACTATCAATTTTTGACTGGTATAACTCTAAAAAAAGGTTTTGTAAAATATGGGAACATTCATTTTAGTAAGTAAAAATATTATTATAATTGTGAGATAGTCTCTAAAAATTATGTCCCCATCAGAATAGTTTTAATTCTAAAGTAAAGAACTGTGTCAGGTAATGATACTTAGAATAAATCCACAGTAATGTATGTTATCAATATCAAAGACCAAGGCATTAAGAAAAAAATCTTATATCAAACAAAATTGTTCTCCAAAGCACATGCCACAAAAATATTATCATCCCATATTCCTTACAGAAAATGCAGTTATGGCAGTTTGTATATCAATATTGATACACAATATCAATATTTAGTAATATACCACATGGCAATCACTTTCAACACAATTTTTATAGATATGATATGAGCATAACTAAAAAAGAAAAAAATGCAAGCTTTTAAGAAACTGTATGTTAAAAATAATTTTAAGAAAAATTGGGTCTCCCTGGTGGCACAGGAGGTTGAGTGCAGCTCTGTGAAACTGTCCATGGCCTTTGTGGTGTGAGTTTGATCCCCAGCCGGCCGGGAGCAACCTACATGGCATGGTAGACCTCTCCTGTCTCTCCTGCTGCTCCCCTCAGCAGTGTATTTCAGTCAGTCTGCCTGTTCTGCTCCCTGCTCTCTCTGGTGAATCTTCTCACCCCCTGGCCTGTACCCCACTTCTAAAAAAAAAAGGATAAAAGAAAAATGTTTAAAAGTTGGTCCTTGGTTATTCTGCCTTCAAAGAAAATTTTGAAAGTCTTCAGTTGTTGCTCTTCTAATTTTATCTCCTAATGTTCTATTTTTATCTTATATTTTTAAGGATTTCTGTATCATAAAGCTGTAGAGCATAAATATAAATACAAATATTAAGAATCCCAAATTACAGATAACATTTCCCTTTGGAGGCTAATACCGTTCAATCAACTATTAATCTAATCAAGTTAAACCTCTTGAATTGTTTATTTCATAATTGATCAAATCTGTAGAGAGATGTGAAAAGACTATTAGAAATATCTACAACAATGATTTGGATAATCAAAAATATCTGTAATTTAACCACTAGTTTGAACTCCTCATTGAAACGAGCAGGGGCCCACCTAAAAATATTATTTGGTTGAACTATTTCATGAATAGTAACAATGTTGACAATGCATTTTCAATATCCTTCCTTGTGATATCAAGACAGTTCATCATGATTTTTGTCGTTACTTTAATTGACAAAGTCTATAAACAAATCCAGTGATACTGGTTTAATATGCTATATAAATATAATTGTGGATCGGCCCTAGTTTATCCATGCATCATTTGATTCATATAGACAGAAAACTGGCCTTTGCTTTACTCAGTTTATTAATTTTAGAATAAGTGAGTCTTGGGAGCTTTCTGTATAACTAGAGTGAGCATTAAACAATCGGCTACACTGTTGACTCCATTAAGACTTAGAACAACATGATCTAGTTTCAGGAACTACTTTTAAACTCAGGCTGCAAACACTTTGTCATTTTTATACTGATCATCTTAGCAGAAAAATAAAATATAGCTCTCTAGGCAGAAATCCTCTTACAAAGTGCATAGACCTTGTGTACCCAGTGACAACAGAGATGATAAATATGGAACAGGCCCAGGAGAAAAATCCTCCAGCTTCCCTGAACCCGTGTATCCATTATGCTGGCATATAAAAAAGGCCGTGTGCTCTGCAAAATGAAATCCAAATGATCCATTCTTCATCGAGCTCTCCATCTTTCATAGGTTGTATGAACATTATTCTACCAGGAAAATGGGGAGGTATAAATGTACATTTAAAAATTCGATTTGACCTGCATTTCTTAGGCATACACTAGGTGAAAAGAGCTAGGCTTAGCATGGAGGGATTTGGAGACTAAAAACTATGTGGTTTTTAAAGGCAGGTGTTCAAAAAATTATCAGACTAGACATAAGTCTAGACATATCAGACTAGACATATATATATATATATATATTCCTATGTAAATATTTCAATTTTCATGACATATAATACCCTTAACACTTGATCAATTTATTAAAAGATACAAAAAAGTGTGGGAATAATACTGTTTTACTTTTTAATTGGAGTTAATTCTGTATGATTCAAAATTAAAATCTTTACAAAATCAATTCATCCTTTTACCATTTTAGCTGATCTAATTAGAAGCAGACATTGAGTTATCATAGATAGCCATAAAAGATAATGCATAACACTTCACCAAAAATAAAGTTTCCTCTTACAGCAAGTGCTATTCTGCTGTGCCAAAAATGCATTTTATAAAAGGTGTGCTATTTCAGTAATTATGTGTTTTTTTTTTTTTACCTTTAAGTTAAGACATATTTTCCTCACACAGCTGTCACAAATCTCTCATGAAATCATGGTTTCTTTAAGTTTCAGTACAATATAATTTATGAATTGGAAAGATTTCTAATAAAGATCTATGTGTCAGAGCTGGTAAAATTTAGAAAGAATCAATGCCTTGGCAAATTTCATTTTATAAGATTAAATTAAGGGGAAAGAGTACTGGAGAGGAAACTTTGGACTTACCTAGAAGATGTGAATCTTAGCTTTTTCATTCCTTTTTTCTGTGACCTGAGGCAACCCACTCAATCTTTGGCACATTAAAGTTTTCTTATTTTAATTTGAACTTACTCTAGAATCATTTTGTAAATTTTCTATAGGAGTTCTGAAATAATTAAAGGTTTTAAAAGAACATAAGTAGGATGGGTCTGCTTGAATTTTGCTAAAAAAAAAAAAAAAAAAAACCTCCATAAAATCCCAGAGTTTCCCAAGATACTTTCAGTGTGTCCCTATGGTCAAATGTCTTTTCATAATATGCTAAGCCATTGCTCATAATTGCTACTGAATTGATATTTCCACTCATAGTATATAAGTAATCATAGGTAAACCTAATAGTGCCTGGCTTGAATCAAACTAGTGAAAACCAATCCTAAGTAGCTGTCATATTTTTCACTAACATGCCATCATTTTTGTCATCTATGCTGTCATTGTCATCATCATCATCATCATGTTTAAAAAGAAGGAAATTTAATTTAAGAATTATTTCACAAATCACCAAAGAATATTCATTTTTAGAAATCCTGACTTTTGAATACATCTTTCTAAGATTCTGTATGAAAGAATGGGAAGTGCAAATAAAGCATTTCTGAATACCTGAATTTAAATGACTTTCTTTTTGTAAAAAAAAAAAAAAAAAGAAAGATTATTTTGTTTAATTTATGATACAAGAGCTGGGATATAGGCCAGAGGTGGGGGTGAGAGGATTCACCAGAGACAGAGTGAGGAGCAGAACAGGCAGACTGACTGAAATACACTGTAGAGGGGAGCAGCAGGCGAGACAGGAGAGGTCTACTGTGCCATGTTGGTCAGTACCCGGGCTGTTGATCTAACTCGAAAAGAACAGAATATTTTTGGCAATGGAATTAGATAAAAGGAGTTTATTGTATAGTGAATGATAGAATTAAACCTTTTAGAATGTTTATATATTGGTTCCTAAGACACATCTGAAATTTACGTACTGTTACAATGTAATATTACATCAATAAACAAAATAACTTTAAACTGAGTATTAGAATTTTGAAAAAAATAATATCCTTCTATTTGCACTTGAGATTTTTCCAAAACTAAAGATTTTCCTCATGTGATTTGTGCTAACATTAACAAATGTGACTTTTAAGTATCATTATATATTGAAATGTGTCAATATTGATAAATATATATAATCCATGGTTCAATATTATATGTAACATTGCAGAATATTTTAAACTATGTATTAGATCTTGAAATCATATATGAGTAAATGATACATTCAAAGACCATGATAGAATATTACATTCATATAGCATAACGCAAAAGTTCATTAATGTGATTTAATATTCTACATTGCATTTCATATTTTAAAAACTACTGTTTGTTTAATGTAGTTCCAAAGAATAATCCATAATTATCAGAAAAGAGTTCTAAATTCTCTTTCAATTTCAAAAACATCATTTGCTTTAGGACAAATTTTCTGTATTCATTTTAGCAAGAGCATGTATTATAGCAGATATAATGCAGAAGCAAATATATGAAAATCCTGTTGCATTCTCATATTATAAACTTGCAAAAATGATACCAATCCTATCAATAATCCTTGCCATGAAGAGCATGGTTATTTTTCATAAATGCATTATTTTGTTAACAAGTGGTGAATTTATTAATGTTTATAAATTAACTTGATTATAAAATAAATATATACATTTTAAATTGCCTTAATTTTAAATTCAGTAAATATTAACAGATAAAACCCAAATAAATAGAAGTTCTTTGGAGTTCTCAATGATTTTTATGATTCAGTTAAGATACTGAAAACAAAATGTTTAAGTTTTACTGCTTTTATGGTACAAAATTTTCCCTTAACTTTCTTTCTCATGTGTCTACTAAATGATGCTTTTATTACTAGATAGTATCTACAGCAAGAAAACCAAATAGTTTACATTAACAGAAAAAGAAAATGTCAAGGATAATCAAGAGTTAATTTACTAGTATCTACATTAGAGCTATATTGAAAAGAGCTCCAAATTTTGGATATCGGGTTACATTTTGTAGAAGTAAGAATATGACAGTATGTATTGTAATCTGTAGAATAAGATAGGCCATCTGTCAAAGAACAGTGAAGAATCTGATATTTTATTTTATTTTATTATTATTTTGTTAAAGATTTATTTATTTATCTATCTATCTATCTATCTATTTATTTATTTATTTATTTATTTATTTATACAAGCACTGGGTAAAGTCAGAAGCGCGGGAGGGTGAGAGAATCCACCAGAGCCAGAGCCAGAGCGGGGAGCAGAACAGGTACAAGGACCGAAGTACACTGCTGAGGGGAGCAGCGGGCAGCAGGAGAGGTCTGCACTCCATGTGGGACCCTCCTCCGGTGGCCAGGGAGCAGCCGGGGATTGAACCAGTACTGCAGAGGCTACGGGCAGCTTCACAACCCAGCGCTCAACTGCTGCGCCACCGGGGAGGCCCCTGTTAATACATTTCAACAAAGATATGTGTTTAAAAATAGTGGTCATCTTGAATGTTTAAATTACCGTTCTTTGTTTGGTCATCCCACTACTACAATCCCAATAAGGAAGAAATTGATGCACAAATATCTAGATTGAGTAAACTTCCCTAGATCATTCAACAAATAAATGATACAGTCAGAATTTATTTTTCATCTGAATCCAGAGACCATGATACTGTACCCAAAAGAAGTACATTCTATAACAGGCATAGATTTCATTGGATTTTATAGTCACTCACTTAAAACTTGCCTCCACAATAAATCCCTTTGCTTGGACTAAATAGCCATCCAGTAATCAATCACTTGATTTAAAAAAAATCCCTTATAATTAAATCCATGAAACAATCATCTAAATGTAGTTTACTAGTTTGGTCTACAGTGATCTTGTCCAAGGGCTAATCTGGGGGGATCACCTTGAGTGACAGGATATCTTTGTTACCCAATTCACTCCTTCGCCACAGACGCTTTACCCCTTCATCATATGAAGGAACTAGAAAACACAGAAGTAGCCCCAAAATGGGACTAAAATTCTATTTTTATTATTAAAGACTGTGCTTTCCTCTGTCTTGTCTTGCCACTGTTTGCTGCCCTGAGGCCTTTTCTTATCTACTGAACATTGGATTTATGATGTCAGATGAGTTCAAGTTTCATGTCAAGATGGTGATAAACTCGAAAAATAAATTGCTGTTAGTAATATACAAAGTAATATTAGAGCAAAATCCTATAGATGTTTGGATCTTAAAGAATAGCCACAAAATACATTCTCTGGGAGTATTCTAAAGGGATTAATGAAAACTCGGCTTGATTTCCATATGGCTTTCCTCTCAGCCAAATGATTTCCCAAGAGAATAATAACTGTATCTGTATATATATATTCATGTGCTTTCTAAATTCTAATGATTCCAAAACACATTCTCAAAATAGTCCTTGACAGTGTCATTAATGTCATTATGTCATTAATGAGCTTACATTCTTGCAAAAAGCATTGTCTTGTCCCTTTCACCTTATAGTAATGAGCTCTATTACAATATGGCTTCTCAGACTGAATTTCATAAGTAATCTGTGAAGTACAGGCTTCAAGACATAAAAGTTGTGCCTTAAATTCGATTCTACTGTATCATGCTGGCCAGATTATATAATCTCTGTATTATCTGTAAAAATAAAAAAATTTAAAAAATGAGAGGCAGATTGATCATAAAGGATTCAAGACAGCACAATAACGACAGATAACAAGATTCAAGAACAGCCGTAATAATAGTAATATTAATATTTTTGAGGAAAAATTTCCTTGACTCGTTCATCTTTTGTTTATTTTATGCACATGAAATTCTCAACTTCGGGTGATCAAAAGTCAATCTTCTTGCTTTTGGAACATCACTCTAAGAACAGGAGGTTAGAATGCTGAAACGAAGGGGAAAATTAAGATTTCACATTTGTTTGGTTTTTGTGTTTTGCGAAAATATTCATAAACTCCAAACTAATAACAAGATATAGTAATGATGTTGGTGATTCAGGCTTATTCTAGAGTAATACTCACTATAAATAAAAAATTTCTTTAAGAAATAGAAATCAGATGACAATCTCTTTATCTATTAAAAGAAATAATTTGGAAAAATTAATTGGATATTATTCTATAGAATACAGAAATAGGTGAAATTATTGGTACCCTTAGTTTTGAAAATAAAAAATATTAATTTATTACATCAAATATATTTTAGAATGGAAAGTTCTCCTTAATATTTTATATAATATATTAGAAAAACATGATTATAATAATCAGTCTATATCTATGCATAAAATACTAATATATGCATATATATTCTGATTGTTATACACACACATCCCATAGGGAGTTATATTAGGAAAAGAATAAAAAATATAACTCAGTGGAGACAAGACAATTTTTTAGGTTGATCAAAGCTGCTTATTGTGTTCCCAAGGTTGTACATCATATAATAAGTACATATTTGGTTTTGACGATGATAGTAGTAAAATGTATTGTAACTACCATTTACAAACATATAGTAGGCAATATTGCACAGGAGAATTTTAGTTAACATTCCATGAGCTTAATAGAAATTATTATTTAGAGGATAATTTGTATTTCAATCTGAAACATTTGAGTTAATATTTTTAAACATTGGAATGCTGTCAGATAGGTAGACATACTAATGCAGTCTTGGTTAATTGACTATTTTTATATTCCTGTACCTCGTCCTACAGGTACTGTAACTTCTTCACTGAATATTTAGGTTTGTTCTAGAAGGAAGGATTTGTTTTCCTCAAAAATAACAAGATTTAGGAGTTACTCAGGGATTTTTCTATTGCCACTTTTTATATATCTCAGATTGTCATCATAAATAGAGTGTGAGCTTTTCTAAGGCATCAACCATGATTTATAGTTCTCATGTATTCTATCCAGACCAGACACAGCCATGTTTATTCAGATACTGTGTGCTCTGTGGGTGCTCTCGTAAGTTTTATGCTAAATTCTGAGTAAAGAGTCTAAAGGGCAAATCCCTGCCCTTAGAAATTCATCTACTAGTGGGTAGTAAAAAATCAACATGCAACTAAGATGAACGTGATTGACTCTGTGATTAAAATACAATACAGTGATATGAAAAAAATATGTAATGCCCCATACAAGATTTTATTTTTTTCCCTGTTAAATGGTTTAAAAAGTGCTCTTTAGGTGGGGGTAATCCTGAAAAACAACTTTGTCTCAAAGTTTCCATAAATATCAGTGACTGAGATAGAATAGCTGGTCCATGAAAGAGATGTGGAATTGTAATGGTGGATAGTATTTTTTTTTAATTAATTTATTTATATATGCAAGAACTGAGTACAGTCAGAAGCGCGGGAGGGTGAGAGAATTCACCAGAGCCAGAGCGAGGAACAGAGCAGGCAGAAGGACCGAAGTACACTGCTGAGGGTGGAAGAGCGGGCGGGCAGGAGAGGTCTGGGCCATGTGGGACCCTCGCTGGCGGCCGGGGATGGAACTGGTGCCGCAGAGGCTGCGGGCAGCTTCACAACCCAGCGCTCAACCGCTGCACCACCGGGGAGGCCCAATGGTATTTTTTGAAACTGGGAAAAAAGTAACATTAATGATTTCAAAATTCAGAGTTGAATTATTTGGGACTGGGATCTCCAGGAAATATCCGGAAGAAATTTGAAGGCCAAATATTCAAGTGAGTTAAAAGTGAGAACTCTCAGGCACAGTAGGATTCAAATTTCTGGCCAACAACTCAATCCTCTAGTTTTCCCAGTGCACTTTTACTAAATCTTGACTATACCTTTCATGTTTGTGTGACCTTGTTAGTTGTTGGGTTAGGAATGATGCAGAAAGGAAAGTCATGAAAATAAATAATAAATGATCTCTGATTTGCACTATGAGACCAAGACAAATAAACTGAGTAGAAACATAAAAATCATAATAAATACTATAAATTTCATATATGTAAGCCATAAATAAAGAAAAGTTACTGTTGTCTAGATGGTTAAACATTTATTGGAAAGAACATTGCTGGTAATCCATCCTGTGGGGTACAAAGGTAAAAGTAGCATGAAATAAGTGTGCAACAAAATTTGCCATACAAATATGATGAAATTAGTATCAGAGTGCTAAACAGAATTTCAGAACTTGTTTTTTTTAGAAGTTCCCAATCCAAGCTCCTTAACAGTGACAGATGAGGAAACTATGCTCCAGAGAAGCAAAATGACTTACCTGATGGAACTGTAGGATTATTACTTACATTTCCAACTAATAATCTTGAGGTTTTCCTCTTATTTTCTTCCTTTCCTTCCTCTACTGATACATTTACAAACATGTAATTTTTCATGAACAACCATTCACTATTATGCACCTCTAAGGTCTTTTCATATCTTATGAAAACTCATAACTTACAACTTATAAAATCACATTTTCATAAAATATTAAGACTACCGATTCAATGTTTTAAAATATACTGTACTCTAGAGTCATATAAGACAGTCCTAATGGTTTCAAATGACACTGCATAGTGACCACTATTAGCTTCAATTTATAAAAAAGGAATTTGATTCTTCCCAAGGCAATGAAAGTAAATTCCCATATGTTTTCTTCCTCTAACTTGTTCCAAGAAATTTGAAGTTGTGGGTTAGCAAAACACAATATGCATCCTTTTTGTGGCATTGTTCAATGAAAATTGAAATAAATAGACTTAATTTGGCATGGAACACTTGTCATCAAGTATCTGACAGTTTTGATTTTTACCACATAAATGGTAGATTGAGAAAGTAAGCACTTGGAAAAACAAATATTTGTATCTTTTCTTTTGAAATTTTTTCTTTTATATATTTTTATATTATTTTTCATTTTTTGCACAATGTATGCATTTTCATCTTGGTTTAGCCCCCATACAATCCCCCCCTTGTTTTGACATAATCCCTCCTTCTCTCCCCCCCACAAATGTTTACATCCTGACATATTTGTGCCATCTGAGCTCTCTTAATATCATGGCTTCCTGTTGGTTTTGTTGTGTTTCGAGAAGTATTGTCAATAACATCTGTGAATATAGATTAGTGATGCAGGTGAAGGTTACACAGGAAGTAGTTAATGCTTAATGTGTTATTTATAAAGGATTAATTAATGTTTACTAATTTGTAATGTATAAAGATTTTTAGTTAGATGAATATCTGAATTTCAACATGGCAGCAAGAGTTCTTGTCCACTGCTGAATTGTCTTAAATTTTATCTAAATGTTCTATATAACTGCATGGAAAGATACTTTCAGTAACAACTCAAAATTAAAAGGCAATTTTCTAATAACAAGTGTATTATCAATTAAGTTATTGAAAAAAAATTCAATGGGATTTGCCAGCACATGAAAAGAAAGTAAGAAGTTGCATATCAATGATGTTTAAAAAAATTGGAAATGGTGGGAGATAATAATGAATTATTCAGACAGTTTGGGCATGTATTTGCATAGATGTTAAAATTTTAGGACCTTTGTCAGTGGTGTCCGCTGCCATGCTCATATGGTGGAAGATGTTTTGTTTCATCGAATCACAAAAAAATAATGGCAATATTTTACATTTTGTGTCTTTGTATTAAATTCATTTGGATTTTGCATTTCTAGGAGTCTGGAATAAACACTTTACAAGTATTTTAAAATTTTCTACATACTAAAGTAATATTATAATGAAAATAATTTCATTGAAAATGTCCACTATTTTATTATGTGTATATAATTTTCACATTTTGAGAAAGAAATGATTCTCTTAAATATATTTCAATATATATAAATTACATTGTTACTTTTGATAAAATTTTTATTCTAATAGAAATACTTTTAGTGATACAAATGATCTATCAATTACATAGTATATATCAAAATAAGCAGTGTTTCTTATTTATTGTTAAAAATTTTTTGGAGAATAAAAGTTGAATTATACTGACTTATTTTTCAACCTCTATCAAGAAGAATGTCATAATTTATTATTATAGATTTATTATACATATTTCTAATGGATTATTTCTATAATTATATAATTTAACTTTGTTTATTACCTATAATAAAGTAATATTTAGTTAAATAAATCATTCTTTTAGTATACCACTGTGTTAGTTTGTTACTGTTTTTTTTTTCTAATATTACTTGTCTGAAAGCACAAATATAAGATGACTCTATACTATTGCATATTATATCATAATGTTAACTCTGTGCTATTTGGGATATATGATTATAAAATTAATTGCAAAGATTTTCACCTTGTTATTTGTGTTTGATTAGTTGAAATGGAAATGATTTTTATTCTAATGCTTTTATTTTAAATTTGCTCTGTTATTTATAAAAATTATAGGCTGAGTAATTTCCAAAATGGGAAATTTACTAGAGTTTTCTTTAAGGTTTTCACATGTGTAAATGTATTCATATATACATATTTATAATTTTGATTTATTTTTTGAAGGAATATCTTTGTGTTTATTAAAATCATATTATTTTTATTTAGGTACCCTTAGTTTACAATTTAGGGATATAGGTTAATGCTTCATCAGATGTATGTTTCCATGCCACACTTCCCACCAAAGTACACATATCAAATGATTTCACTCACATGTCACATATAAAGAAACAAAGGAACAGACAAAACTAAGCCAAAATAAACCCTAGAAATATGATGACAGGATTGAGGTATCAGAAGGAGAGGGTGCAGTAAATACTGCAATACACTGCTGAGGGGAGCAGCAGAGAGACAAGAGAGGTCTGTTGCAGTCACCTCCCTGGCCGGGGATTGAACTCATGCTGCAGTGGTTGCCATATTGTCAGGTTTTAATGATAGCAATTCTGGTAAATGTGTAGTATTACTTCATTGCATATGTGTGTGCTTTTCCAGAAATATAATCAAACATTTTTATTATATAACAATACATAAAAACTCCTATTTGATAGGTAGAAATATTTAATTATCAAACATGCTCATAATTTCATTCATTTTATTTGAACATGGGAATACACTTTCTTATGAGCAAAGGCATCAATAAGCATTTTTTTATATTTATTGATTAGTAATATACATTACACAACCTATTCTTGAACCTTTTAACTGGAAGGAAAAATACTGGTATTTGCAAAGATAATATGGCTTGCATACTTCTTCGAAACATATATTAATGGAAACCATTTTCAACATGTTGTAGAATTCTAGCATTCCATCATTATCATATTTAGTTTCCTACCACGGCACTTCAGTGAATTCCATTTATAGTTCTTAAATAAAATTACCTGAGAAAGCAAACTAAACACTACTAAACAATATTCATAATGTTTTGGAGGACAATCTTTCTTTCAGTCTGTAACCCTAAAATCATTGAAGGTAGTTCAGGTCTTCATTTTTATTTTCAGAAGATAATTTCAATGTAGTCTGAATTGTTCTTGCCACATAACTGACCCAAAGATACACTTTTCCTGGGACTTAACAAATCAAAGCAAACCTTTGTGTGATTACATTTGCAAGACCTCTCAGAGAAAGGTGGCGATATTAATCAAAAAAGTGATCTTTTTTCCCTTGGAAAAAATGAAGTAGTCCATTTCTTTTAACAGTTCAAAAAAGCAATTTAGTAGCTACCATGAGCCATGATACCCAATCTTCATGGAGTACTGCAACCCTCATGTAATACATGTGTCTGATAAGCAGCATTAAATTTTCAGAGATTTACTACATAACTGAAAAAAAAAAAACTGTTCAACCATTTACTCTTTATTTTGATATGGTGTGGTGTGCTGCTCCAATTCTTTTTTTTTTTTTTTTTTTAGGAAGAACTCATTGTCCAGCTGTTGGAGTTGTTGAACTAAGAGCTGTCTGCTGAGTTCTCTTTTTACAAAATGGAACAAGTTTGTCCAAATTTATGCACTGCCTGGGGTAGACTGAATCCAGTGATTGTTCAATATCCCAACACTTTTCTGTAACTTATAGTGACTCCCTGTATGTAATTTACTCCCTTAGAATAACTTACAAGTAATCCCCTACAGTGACTGAAATTTTATTATGATTTCAAAACAGTTCAACTTTTCTGACTTCCAAATCCTGTTTCCTTCATTAAGTGTTCTCTTTGAGAAGACTCCCCATTAATTTCCTACATAAATCTCCATCTCATAATCTGCTCCCCAGGAAACTTATTGCAGTAGAGTCCATGCCAGAAGAGTTGCAGGAAAGCAGACTCTAACTCACAAATTTGGAGCTAGATCATTGTTAGTTAGATGCTTACAAATGAGGAGCCCATTACTGGTTGTAGGTGAAGTATTTATAATTCCAGGTATGTGGGAGACATGCAGTTGTTCAAATCTTCACCAATCTGAGCTGATATAATGGTAGAAGGAAATGTAATTAGGAATTTGAGTTGCATTAGGGGCATCAATTAACAAATGGGCAGTAGATATAAACAGAGCATGGAGGATATCCAGCATGGAGGATATCCAGAATGCCAAAAAAAAAAAAAATTCATCATCACTTCTAAAAATAGAAATTCAGATTAAAACTATAATGAGATATCATATCAGACCAGTGAGAATGCTACATATTTAATAGACCCCCCAATGACGAGTCTTGGAGAGGATGCAGGAAAAAAGGGACTCCTATTACAATGGCGGTAAGAATGTGAACTAATGAAGTCATTATGGAGAAAGCAAACTGGATTTACCTTAAAGAACTTACAAGGGGAATACTATACAAATTGGCAATCCTACTTGTGCATATATCCACAGAATCTTCTATGCAAAAAAAGAAAATAAAAAAAAGTATATGTTCTACAATATTTCCAGGAGCATTACTTGCAAGAGCTAGGATATGGAAGCATCCGAAATCCCCTTCAATGGATGGACTTAGAAAAAGATGAGGTAAATACATACCATGGAATATTACAAAGCCACAAGAAAGGATGGCATGTGCCATTTTCCACAAAATGGAGGGAATTTGAAAGAATTATATGCCGCTAAACAAGTGAGAATGATAAAAAACAAATATTGTTTATTCATATTACAGAAGATTCAACAATTGAAAAACAGTAAACATCCCCCAAACCCTGAGGTTTAAATGGACAAAGATGGTGGGAAAAATGGTGGGGGACAAATGGATGGTGGTGGGGGAAAAAAATGCTTGGAGGGCTATGAGACCACCAGATAAACATGGACGCATCATTAATCCTCTCAGCCAAGGGAGTGAAAAGCAAGTACTAGAGATCCCACTTTAATCTTTTAGTTTTGTTGTTGCTTAAGACTTTGTTTTTCAATAAAGAAAAAATAAAACAAATATTTTAGTATGGGGGAAAAAAGAAGTATTAGCTTTGGATTCATCTGCCCAGGGCATTAGTAATGGGGTAGTTTTATATGGTAGCATGTCAGAATCTATGTAACAAAAACAGACCCCAAGCTGAATCTTCGGAAGTGTAATATATTATACACATTGTTGTTTATATCCCTTTACTTAAGAAGTTGATAATTTGTCTACAAACTTTATGTGACAAGAGCATTTCCCATCCTGAAAACCAAAATATAGTTATTGAACAAAAAGAAAGTGTCCTGGGCCTCCCTGGTGGGCTCAGGCGGTTGAGTGCAGTGCTGTGAAGCTGTCTACAGTGCAGTGCTGTGAAGTGCAGTCAAGTGCAGTCAAGTGCTGTGAAGTGCAGTGCAGTGCTGTGAGTGCAGTGCTGTGAAGCTGTCTACAACCTCTACAGTGCCAGTTCGATCCCTGCCAGCTGTGGAGCAACCCACATGGTGAGGCAGACCACCCCTGTCTCGCCTGCTGCTCCCCTCAGCAGTGTATTTCAGTCAACCTGCCTGTTCTGCTCCCCACTCTGTCTCTGGTGAATCCTCTCACCCTCCCGCTCATCTGGCCTATACCTCGGTTCTTGTATAAATAAAAATAAATCTTAAAAAAAAAAAAAACTGTCCTTTCTTCTCTCACTATTCACATCATATCATCCTTCTTTTCAACTGTAACGGTGTGTTGTTAAGGAAATATTTGCTATTCTCAGCATTTGGCATTTTACTGCTATGGTTACATAGTGCCACTACTAGTGTTTTTACAATCATTTTAGTCATTTCTAGTTTCCTTGTTTATTACATTTTACACATATTTTAAAATGTTTTTCAAGATTCCTTTCCCAAAATCCAAGGTCCATTCACCTGATACTAAAGCAAATGTTCACTCTTTTTTGGAGCAACTGACTAAAATGTTAAAATTGGGGTTTAGGGACTCCCTGGTGCCACAGGGGTTAAAGTCTGAGCACTGTCAGGCTATCACCAGACACTGTAGCAGGAGTTCGATCCCTGGCCATGGAGCTACCCACATGGCACAGCAGACCTCTCCTGACTCATCTGCTGCACCCCTCAGCAGTGTATTTCTGTAGATCTGCCTGTTCTGCTCCCCACTGTCTCTGGTGAATCCTCTGGTGAATCCCCGTACCTCTGGCCTACACCCCAATTCTTCTATGCAAAAATAAATAAAAATAAAACTTTAAAAAATAATAAAAATAAAATAAAATTGGGGTCTAGCATCATGTCTAATTTTTTCTCAGTCTGATGTTGATTAACAGCTATGTAAAACAGTAAAATATATTGTGGTGTAAAAGAAAGTGAAAAATTATGGTATTGATTTTGCCCTAATCACAAATATTTCTTGTGGAATTAGAGATTTACTTAATATCGCCACCAAAAGTAGTGTATTCAAGTAAAGTGATTTATTTACATTAGTGTTGCTTTGTCATAACATAATTACTCAAAGTGTAATCCATGCATAAATCAAATTAATTAGTACCATAAAACAACAGACACAACAATTCCAATGTTTCCAGCAATCTTAATCAATAATATGAAAATGAGAAAAGAAATGAAAGTAAAAAATCAGCCTCTGTCAAAATGTAAGAAAGCACAAGTAATACAGAAAAATCAATTACCTTATAAAATTGATTTAGTTAGTAGGTGACACTTTATTATATTTGCTTAACTACATAAAATGAATAGTAATTGTAAGCAGACTAATTGAAAATAAAAATGGATATTTATGTGTGTGTGTATATATAAACTGTGTGTGTGTGTGTGTGTGAGTGTATAAACTGTAGGTTAACAGTTAACTGTTTTTGTAAGAGCAAGATAAGGAGAGAGGGAGGGAGGCAGGGAGGCAGGAAGAAAACTCACCTAGAACTTTCACTACATCTGAACTTTTACTGAAATTATGTTTCAAGCCTAATTGCTGTATAGTTGATGTCTGCTTTTAAAAATCAAAAATTTATTATAAAATAATATTCACTAGTTACCAATGCAGTCTATTTTTATTATTTTTTAAAGATTTATTTATGCATATAAGAACTGAGGTATAGGCCAGAGGTATGGGGGGTGAGAGGATTCACCAGAGATAGAGCGGGGAACAGAACAGGCAGATTGACTTAAATACACTGCTGAGCAGCGGGCAAGACAGGAGAGGTCTGTTGCACCATGTGGGTACTTCCCTGACAGGGGCTGCAGATAGCTTCATAGGTTGCATCTTAACTCCTTGTGCCACCAGGGAGTCCCAATGTAGTCCAGTTTAAATAAAAGTCTCTGCATTATTTAAAGATAAACAAATAATTCCCCAAATTAAGAACCTATATGAAATCTCACCCACTAGACAAGTCTTTCTTTTGATCAGATGTTTATTTTGTAGGTCTAGGAATATAAGTGTTACACTCCTAGGAAA
The DNA here is from genome assembly GCF_964194135.1 of Talpa europaea. NCBI lineage: Eukaryota > Metazoa > Chordata > Mammalia > Eulipotyphla > Talpidae > Talpa > Talpa europaea. The sequence continues at coordinate 112,080,714 of NC_140072.1, read as the reverse complement.
CTTTTACTGAGTTACTTCAGTTTCAAATTTTTCAATAACATACTCAATTCTGAGTCTTAAAAAATATCATTATAAACTATTAGTAACAAATAATATCAATTATCTTCTTTCTCCTAAATGCAGATACTATCCAATTGTGCTATCCCTCCTCTAATCCACTCTGAGGCATTATTAATGACTTAAATGTTCTTTCACCCTCGTACAATTACTTTGTAATTACTACATCCTTTATATTTTTTTTTCTGTAGACATGAGCATATTTTGACTTTTGTATGTTTGAGATGTCATGGAATGAAGAGGCACTAACTCTGAATAATTGTTTTATTAAAGGCACGAGAACTGGAACTCCATTACTGGCATTAGAAGAGGAAGTCCTATATTTGAAACTACAGCTTATATCTCTGGTAAGTGTTCAGAGTGTACTGAATTTGTCAAAAAATAAGATGGATGGATGTCAAGCACCTAATTGGTAGTGTTTGTGGGAATCTCATCTAAGATACATTTACGTTCACTCCAAAAACTAGTAAATAATCAAATACTTTATTTGATACCTAATGTTCAAGGATATATTAGAAATAAAAAATAAATATAAGATTTGGTCTTAAATAACAATAAATTCATAGGTTACTGTAGGGGCAGCATAAGCACTGACAAGGTTGTCTATTATCTGAGCAGAGCATACCGGGTAAAGGAGAGTCCTGGTGGAGCCCTCAGTGGCTTTCTCAGGCTTTTATTTAGCTTTTACATGTAGCACAGCAACCAGGTACACAGCATTCAGGGGTACCGGGGGACCAGGAGGCCCGAAAGCCTCCAAGCCCCCAGCAAGTCTTCACTCTGGGCTTCTCTCTCTCTCTTATGCTCTTTCTCCTTCTCTCTCCTATTCTTTCTCCTGCCTCTACTTCTCTTGGCATCTCAATACTAAGCCATGGCCCACAGACTAAACAACACAGCTTACAACAGTGTAACAACTGCAGCTGTCCCATCAAGCAGGGCAATCCTAACTGTGGGAGGGCAGAAAAGCCTGAAAAACATTTACCCAACAGTTACACAAAAGATACATGTTTGTTCATACTTTTATATAATTAGATCCTAATTTAAGACATGTTGATGATTTACCAAATGAAAGCTACAAGAATATAGCTTCTTTTCAATGGCGGTGTTCAGTAGAAGTTTCATGGAGGGGGAGGAGACCTGAGTTTCTCAGGGAGAGAAATTAGTTCAGGTTTCAGGTGGTGTTTGAAATTAGAATTAAATCCCAGACATCATATTTAGTTCAAGATGTGTAGTTACTCAGGGCCTCCTTGGTGGCGCAGGCTGTTGAGCGCAGCCTCTGTCTGTAGCCTCTGCAGTGTGGGTTCCATCCCTGCAGGCCAGGGAGGTTCCCACATGACAAGCAGACCTCTCCTGTCTCTCCCACTGCTCTCCTCAGCAGTATATTTCATCAGTCTGCCTATTCTGTTCCCCACTCTGTGGCTGGTGAGTCCTCTCACCCTCCCGCACATCTGGCCTGTACTCCGGCTCTTGTATAAATAAAAAAAAAAAAAAAAAATTAAATCTTTAAAAAAAAAAAGTGTAGTTACTCAAAGTGGTAAAAAGAGGACACTGTTACATAAAAAGTAAGGTTATTAAATTTTTCTGTCACATCAAAATGTTCACAGGATAAGAAATATTGACAGAAATGGCAGAACTAGAAAGTGTACAAAGGGAACCCCCAAAGAAGCAATGGGATAGTGTGCACATCACAATAACAAATAAATGGTGCTAGAAAACTGAAGGTTGTTTTTGTTCCTTATCACCTCTATAGTGGATTGGTAAAAAAGTGTGTTTTTGTCTCTTGATGTCTCTTGCTCATTTTCTAATTGGATCTTTGCTTTTAGTGGTGAATTTTGAGAATTGTTTATATATTCTAGATACTGCTTTTGGTTGGATACCAATGTGCAAAAAACCAACTACAGCTTCTAACATTCTTTTGTAAGGAAAATAGTTTTAACTTTGATGAAGTCAAATTTGTCATTTTTATATTTTATTTCTAATGAATTATTCTCTAGTATCAAGTCTAATAATTTTGCCAAGATATTCTGTTTTTTTAAAGATTTACTTATTTATACAAGAACCAGGGTACAGGCCAGATGTGCAGAAGGGCGAGAGGATTCACCAGAGACAGAGCAGGGAATAGAACAGGCAGACTGACTGAAATAAGCTGCTGAGGGAGCAGCAGGCGAGACAAGAGAGGTTCTCCCTGCCATGTGGGTTGCTCCACAGCTGGCAGGGATCGAGCCAGCACTGTCATTGTCGAGGCTGCGGACAGCTTCACAGCATTGTGCTCAATTGCCTGCGCCACTGGGAAGGCCCAGTTTTCTCCTATTTCTCTAAAAATTTTATATTTAGAATTTTTAGCTTTTATAGTTTTGTTTTTTTAATTCATGACTCATCTATTGGCATGACCTTGCAGTTTTTCTGTGTTAGTCTGTTAACATGGAAAATTATATTATTTGATTCCCAAATATTGAGCCAACCCTTGTTCATTGAATAAACCCTATGAGAACAGCTGTATAGTTCTTTTCATATATTGCTGAATTATATCACTAATATTTTAAGGAGTTTCTTGTGTTCATATTCATGAGGAATATTGGTTTTTGTAGTAGTATTTCTCTGGTTTTGTTGTGAGTGCAAAACTAGCTTCATAAAATGAAATTCAAAGTTTTCCTTCTTTTTCTACTTTCCAGAGTGATTGTAATGGTGTTAATTTTTTTTTTTTTTTAACATCTGGTTCTAGAGATTTTGCAGGGAAGGGAGCTCAGCTGTTTAAATTACCATTTTAATTTTTGTAGCAGTTGTAAGTTATTTGAGTTTTCTATTTATGTTGGGTGAGTTGTGGATGATTTTGTTTTTCAAGGAATTGGTTCATTTCATCTAAGTTGTCAAATTAAATGGTATATATTTGTACAGTATTTTCTCAATTCACAAGGAAGCTACTTAATACTTAAGTCTTCTCACGTTACTATATTTGCAACTGCTGAAATCAGTGGCTTCTCCTTCCTCCTTGGTAGGATTCCATCTACCAAGTTATTTTTTCTCATTTGTCAATATGGACAATAGACAGTATATTATCGCTCTCACTTTTGGCTGCCACTACAATATTGTGATTAGCAATTCATAGCATTATTGGATGGCTTCTGGCTGAAATCTTAGCCCTACGTTCATTCATGGAATCTCTTTAATGGAGTGGAAGCTGAATCACTTAATGTAAGGTCTCTAACACACTGCCATAAATATGTAGTATAAATCTTCCTTTCAGCCACCCCCAAAGTTTTATGCCACTAGTTAACCAGAATGGTTATACTCTGAGGAATGGGAGATGTCTAATCACTTCAGAGATGACTACATTCTGCTTCTGGACAGAGAGCATTTCTCTGGGACATCATATGCCATTGAGGGCTACCAGTAAAGTATATGGTATACTAACCTATCTTTTCGTAAATTTCCTTGACTCCTGAATATATAGTTAGAATTGATCTATTTCCCTTTCATTGGCATACTGACCAATAGAGTAAGAATAATATTGCAATAATTGTGTTGTCAGTATTTCATAGGTAAATGTTGTCCTTATTTGTTCAATAAATACAATTTTCTAAATAATTACTTATTCTTATTACTGAAGTAGCCTAAAAAAGGGGAAATTTTCCATAAAATCTTCAGTATATACTTCCAATCAGGTTGCTCCTCTAGCTTCCTTCTTAGATTTTATTCACTCTGTCATGCATACAGTACAGTTTATATCCTGATCCATGATTACTGTATTAAAGTTGGTTTTTTAAATGAACTTTAAAAAATTATCCTTAATGTATTTATAGCAAATACCATATTTAATGATGAAAGACCAAATGCATTCCCCTAAGATTGGGGGAAATACAAGTATACACAGTCTCACTACTTCTATTTAACACAATGCGTACAATATTACTTAAATTGAAAAGAAATAGTTTAAAAGATAAGAACTGATAAAACAAAAATAAACTTTTAAACTAAGATTAATTAGTGGTTACCAGATGGAAAGTGACACAGAGGGGGAAAGGGTACAATGTTGTGGAGAAAGTTAGATTTGTACTGTTAAGATTGAATTTAAGATAGTGTATACACATGTTGATTCTCAACAATGAACACCTGAAATCATATATAATGTTACAATGCAATGCTACTTCATTTTAAAAAATGATACCAACTATAAATCTAAGACAATAGACAAGATAGATAAATTTTAAAAATAGAGATTATAATGAGAAATAAATCTGCTCATATTCACTGAAGACATGATTTTCTATGCGGAAAATTCCAAGAATATATTAAAAACCTTCCAAGAACTAATGAATTGAATTCAATAAGGCTAGAAAATATGGAAGCATACAAAAATTAATCATATTTCTATATCCAAGCATGAACATTTGGAAATCATAATTTACAGAAATATATGTGTGTATACACACATATATTTCATTCAAAATAACTCAAAAAGTACAAAATCATATATTTCATATACCTTAGAAGGTCTACATAAACAAAAAAATACATGGAAGACTCAAAATATTAATATCAGGTTTTCCCAAACTTTTCCTTAGAATTAATGCAACATATACCCAATTTTCAGTAAGAATTTTTTGCAGAAACTGAATCAGAATTATGCATGGAAATATAAAGGAACTAGACTAACAACAATAATCTTAGAATAGAACAATGTTTGAAGAAACACATTACCCAATTTTAAGAATAAATAAGAATAAAGCTGTCATAATAAAAAATTGTGTGATATTGGCAAATGGAGATGCACATAGATGAATGGAACAGACTAAATTCCAGAAACAGTCAACACAATTATGTTGAATCAGTTTTTGATAATGGTGTAAGTTTGGGAAAATCTTTGACGGCAACCCAGAACTCTCTTTACTCACACATCACGGGGAAGTGAAACCCACATCCAGTGTAGTCCATATTATCATCAGACAGAAGTTCAGCACTGGCATGTCTCAAGATGGTGTCTCTAAAGATGGTACTGAGTACTGATCCTGAAGTCTCACTCACCTACGGTTAACACTCAATTGATTAGGTAGTTCTGGTGCACCCCATAGAGGGAACTCAGGAGTACAGAAAAAACTTCATTGGAATTGTCATGGAATTGAGGTAATTAGGATCAAATATGGCAAACCTCATTAGTGCAGACTATTGGAGTTGCAGATTTCATTAACAGCTGCCAATACAATGTCCACCATGTTGGTCAGAACCTGCCACACTTGTGCACCAGTGCAGGACATATACTGATATAGTGGCGGGGGGAGAGGCCAGTGCAGATGCAGAAAATAGAAAAGGGAAAGTGTGTTATCCATATCATCCATTCCTTCTATATTCTCCTGACTTCATGTTTCCCTTTGAAATTGGGCAGTGGGGAAGAAACATTTTGAAAGGAGATGAGGGAAGGACCCACTAAGATTGAAGATTGTATTGCTATCCTTGCAATCCTTGCTTGAATCTATTTCCTTTAAGTTTAATCTATTTAGCCTAAAAAAGGGGGTAAATTGTACAGCATTTTAAAATTTAGACATTTATTAAACTTCATAAAAGGACAGTTTGGAGGCAATATTTTAGACAATGTGAATTCCATTGGCTTATCCAAAACACATTACAGTAAATTTAACCACAAAGGAAATTTATTAAGTATATCTTTTATTATAGTTCATGAATATGAAAACAAGAAAATGTGTACTTGAAGTGGAAAACTGATTTTAATTTAAAATTTCCTTGCATCTAATATCAGAATTATCTTAATTGGCTCACACCACATTTTACCACCAGATGGCGGCAGAAGATTGCATAATTTTAAGCATTATTCATACTCTCCAGTATGTTTGACAATGTTCCGGTTCTAACTTTTGGCTCTGCAAGGATTCTGTTTTACATCCAAATATTATAAATTGTAAATTCTGTACAAATCCCAATTTCTTATAAATATAGGACTGAAGTTGTTGGAACCTTGAGGATGTTAAAATTATGAAACTAAAAATGGAAAGAATAATAATATATCTCAGATATTTATTTTGTTTAAAGCATGGGCAAATATTTAGGAAAAAAAAGACTTAAAAGGCAATCATTTGGTAAATTTCTCCTATTAAAAATTTTCATGGAGACATAGTATTATCTACATATACTATGAATATTCTTTATATACTATATATTTTTTCATCTAGAGAATAAATACATTATGTGGCAGTAACAAACATTTACAAGATAAGAAAATTGAAATGATTTTAATGTTATATCAATGACTTGATATCCAGTATCAAATAAATAGCTGAGTGTTACTTTCAGATGCTTATAATGTCTCTGTAACATTTTTATATTAGGGACAATACACACAAGTGACCTTGATGGATTCCCAAGAAAAACACAAGAAAAGAAAGTAAAAGTCAGAATAAACTTCTATGGTAGACCATTGTCTGAACTAAATATAAATTTTATAATTTCTAACTCTTCTACTCTTTCTTATTTCTTCCTTTGTTTGACACAAGACCTATCATTCATAATTAATTCACTCCACATTAAATTTTTATTATCTTCACAGATCTGTTCATACAAAATCAGGTGTTTAAACTTCCTGCACAACACAAAATCTGAGGTTCTTGAGAGATATTTTTTCATTTACTAGTACAAATATGTTAGTATATTCAATAATATCCTCAAAATAAGAGATTATTGCTTAAGAGATTTTAGGGGACCTAGCTAATGCATGGTGCTGTAAGTCCTTTTTTTAAATTTTCTCTGTGCATTTAGTATACACTTTCACAAAATGCATATTTCAAATTTTCAAGTATTTTAAAAATATTTTTATATTCTCTATAGACAAGTGTATTGACAAATTTATTAGCTTCAGTCAGTAGTTACCAAGCAAAGGGGTTGTGGTGTGAAGTGTTAAAATGTGAACTCTATTTTCAGAATTTAGTACTCTATCCTGTAACAGATAAAGGCACTTATCTAAAAGATAAAGATATTTTCCTGATAAGTTTTACATCTCATTTCAATAAAAATGTGTTTTGAGTCATGGACTTACTATACCCAAATTCATAGGGTTAATTAATTGCAAAACTAAGACTTGTACTCTGGTGATTTGTTGATTCATTGACTCATACCATATATTTGTACTTAGGCCATGCCTCTAGTAGACCATACCATCTTACGATTGCTTATGTTTTATACATGACATGACAGAATCAGGGAAAAAAATACTTAACTTTATTAGTTAATTTATTGTTCAGTTTTCTTATATATATTTGCAAGCAAATACTATTAAATAGCTGAAGAAAGAAAAGCCCACCTTCATTTTCTTCCATCAATATCCCAAGGGAAGTCTTCATTTACTTCTTTGTAGTCAACACCTAAACTTCATTCAGAGCACACTTACACTTGAGCTTTTACCATTTGACTCTCTATATCTCATTGATCCAAGTTCCATACTATAGTTTCCTATAAAACACATTTGAGGGTTTTAAGATCAGAAAGATATAAATCAGATGAGTATAGCCACTGTGGGGCAATGAAATAAAAGTCATTTAACTGCACTATTGCTGCCCTTTTCATTCTGTGTTTGCAAAGGAAGAGCCACTCACTAAGGGGCTAGGCATCCAGGAAGACATTAAAATAGACCCTCTGAGCCTTTTAATATTTGATTAGAACATTTTGCTGCACACACACACACACACACACACACACACATGCCTTTCTCAAGGGGTGAGAATAATTTTGTGAGTGATTTTTTTATTAAAGGACATATAAAAAATGTTTTTCTAACTTTAACGTTCTTTAAGTATTTTTATTTTTCCTGAGGTTGATGATACATTAAATTCTACCTAAGTACTTGAATGGAGACAGTATTTCTGAGATAAAATAAAGGTTCAAGAAAGAGCTAACCTTCATTTATTGATATAAAATATTAAAGCCTTTATTTTTAGGCATTAAAATTGAAACTAGATTCCAGGTAAGGTTCTCTGAGGTTGATTTATTTTTGAGAAAAAAATAAAGAAACAAAACCTGAGATAGCTTGCTCCATTATAAATTTTTAATCACAAATAACCAAAGTTTTCAGAGACTTTTTCTGATATCTTTATAAGAATGTGGCTGCAGTTGACAACTAGAAGAAAGACTAAAAGCCAGATTTCCACAGGTTAAAATGTTTAGATAAAGCATGTGTTACCAATGTGCACCAAGGATTTTTAACATTAAATTAGAAACATAAAGGAAATAATTTAAACTTTTATAAGACCATTTGGGGGCCTCCCTGGTGGTGCAGCCGTTGAGCGCTGGGGTGCGAAGCTGCCCACAGCCTCTGCAGCACCTGTTCCATCCCCGGCTGCTCCCCGGCCACCCGAGGAGGGTCCCACATGGCGCGTAGACCTCCCCTGCCGCCCGCTGCTCCCCTCAGCAGTGTACTTCGGTCCTTCTCCCTGTTCTGCTCCCTTCTCTGGCTCTGGTGAATTCTCTTACCCTCCCGCACTTCTGACTGTACCCAGTGCTTGTATAAATAAATAAATAAATCTTTAAAAAAAAAAGACCACTTGGTACCATTCATCATGATTTGCCATAACTATAGTTGAGATGATAACAACCTTAAAATTACTGTATGAGAACTGAAAATCTTTGGAAGACAAGTTTCAGAATTTTTACTGTTTTTATCCTAGATACAGTAATTCTCCCTTAGTAATGATATATATTATGCAGTGCATAATTATACTATTAATCTTCCAATGAACAATGCAAATTAGAATAGATGCACAACTCCATGTCCCCAAATAAATTATTAATGTAGTTAAATTCAGGAAGGATTGTTTGATTCATAGATTGATTCCAGAGAAAATTATTGCAAAAGCTTTTGTTGTCCTTTTTCCCCCCAAATCTGTGTCTCTTATTCTTCCAACGTTTAGTGGAATCTAATATTAAAGGATGCAGATTTATGGAAAAAAGACTATGAAAAGCTTCCTGCTTTTTCTTATTGATTATTTCATGACTTTTTTGAGTAAATGAATAGATATTTATTGCTTACCTTTGATACAATTCTATTTAATGAGCATAAATAGCCTAAATATTATTTTCTAAGTTTGTGTAGATTTATTCTTCCATTTACTCTTCAACATCTTGTATGGTTACTCTGTGTCATGATTTAGGTCAAGCCCTAATGTAACACACACAATATTACTCTTTATTTTCATATAGCTTATGATATTACAGTGAGAGCAAATCAGACATGCAAGTATTTTTGTAGTGCAATATATATATATATATATGTGCAATTATATATAATTAAATAATATGTGTTATATAGAATTATGCAGGTATATATAAAATATATGCAACATTTTATCTAGTTATGTAAACTTTAGGAAGGAAAATCATTTGAATTGGATGATAGGAAAATAAGAATTATAGAAAGGTTTTCATTATGTTTTGAGAAATAGAATATTTCAATTTTAACTTTTATTACTTCTGAGTGCTGTGAAATACAACTTTTGAATTTATTTACAATGTTATATCCAGTGTTAGTGGCATTCAGAAGGCTATATTTATTGTGTGTTTAGAGAGTTCTTCATTTTGTAACTTAGAGCTATCCATTTAGGCTATTGTCAGACTTCTTTGGTTACACCTAAGCTGCTTCTAACCTCTGTTTTGAAGACTACTTCAAAATTAGACAATTAGGCAATTAAGAACATTAGAATAGTTGATGGTCTTGTCTGTAGAAATGGTAATAGGCTTCAGAAGATTAATAGCATGAGTAGAGTTTTATAATGGAACATCTGCAGAATAACCATTAAGCATATTTGTCATGGTGATTTTATTTGTAGGTACTATAAAGGAATGCTCAGTAACCAGCTAATACTTTGTACTGACCAAATAGGTATTTGAAAACCTGGTTTCTTCATGGTTATGTCCTATAGAGAAAGGACATTCGTATTTGGGTAATGAATTATTCAACCAGAACATAATTGATGATAATAGTAGTAACATTATGTATTTTTTAAAGATTTATTTATTTTTATACAAGAACTGGGGTACAGGCCAGAGGCACGGAAGGGTGAGAGGATTCACCATAGATAGAGCGGGGAACAGAACAGGTAGATTGACTGAAATACACTGCTGAAGGGAGCAGCGGGAGAAACAGGAGAGGTCTGCTCTGCCATGCGGGTAAGCTCCCTGGCTGGCCAGGACTCGAACCCGCACTGCAGAGGCTGCAGACAGCTTCACAGCACTGCGCTCAACACGCTGTGCCACTAGGGAGGACCAATGACAGTATAATTTTAATTCACCTGTATCATGCCTGAAGTTGAATATTTAACAGAAACCAATAAGCTTATATAATTACATTCAGTCATAGTAAATATTAACTAAATCAATGTTTTAAAGATTTTAACAAAGGAAATACACTTTCAAGATGATTTTTTATGTCAAATTAAAGATACAAATTACAGCTGCCTTAATTATAAAGATATACAGCTTATATGATATTTTAAAGTTTGCTGCATACAAAAATGCATGTTTAGACATTTCTGTTTGTTTATCTCAAGTAATCTTTTTTTTAAAAAAATATTTATTTATGCATACAAGAATTGGTGTATAGGCCAGAGGTGTGGGGAGTGAGAGGATTTGCCAGAGACAGAGTGGGGAGCAGAACAGGCAGATTGACTGAAATACACTGCTGAGGGGAGCAGCGGGCGAGTCAGAAGAGCTCTGCTGTGCCATGTGGGCAGCTCCCTCGCCAGGGATCGAACTCGTGCTACCAAGAGTGTGGACAGCTTCATAAGTTGCGTCTTAACCTCTTGCGCCACCAGGGAGGCCCTCAAGTAATCTCTGATGAACTCAGTGCATTGGTCCATCTGCCTGTGAAAGATCTGCCTTTACTGAAATTCATTTTTTCCATTTCAGTTCCATGGCAGAAATTTACTTTAAAACAGCAGAGATTGTTACAGGGCAGCCCCCATATAAAACGGGTTGCCTGACTGTGGGTCCTCACCCACGCGCTTAAATGGACTTATCAATACTCTACTGCAGGCATGCATGAAAGGTTAATAAAAGGTTTATTTACAAGGGAAGGGCAAATGAGGAAATGTACAACTCAGGGAGAAAAGTGGGAGACAAAGTTTTAAATGCGTGCTACCCGATCCGCTGATCTGGAATCCCAAATGGCACTCTGAGAGCTGCCGCCAGCCAGGAGCCGTGAAGCCAGGAGGCAAGTAAGAGAGCGAGAGACCCCAAGGCCTACGTGTCTGGTTTTTATACCAAACCTGGCTGCTTAACTCCACCCTCGGGTCCCAGCCACCTTCCCTTGGTGGTGACAGGATTTGTCTTTCCCAATGTCCTGATGGCTTTGGTCTGGAGTGGAGGTGGAGTCCACAAAGCCTGCATGGGATTAGCTCAGGACATCCTTTCCCCCTAACAAGATGACTGTGGAAGTGCACAAACCCTCATATATGAATACAAATTCTTGTCATTTGCTCTTCTCTCTGCCCTTGGTTTATATTTGGGGCTTCCTGAGTTGGAATCTGTACCATTTTTTGATAACTTCTAAATATTTGGTGGAGTCATAAAATGTATTACTTGAAAGGGGATACTTGAGTTGGTCGGGCTGTCCAATGGTTTGTTTGTGGGGATGGTAATAAGTTCAGTGTAGTGTTGTTGATGGAGTTTTGTAGAGTGCGGGGTCCTTGGGTTCATTCTGGGAAAGATTTCACCAGAGCTCCCATTTCAGTGGCACACGGTGAGTTCCCCAGGCGGGTTTCTCCATGAGACAGAGACATTAGTCATATTTAAAGAGCAGGTTTATTAGGGAAAGGGAAAGGGACAGGTTTTGCTAAGAGAGGCCTGCATGGATGCAGGCGGGCAGCCTTGAGGAGAGCGGCCTCCGCTGAAGGAGGTCAGTGAAGAGAAGTCCCAGCAGGGTACAGGTCATGGGCAGGCAGGGAAGCTGCTGGCCTGCAGAGGAGAGAATTGGGAAGAAGAGGCACCTGCATAGTCACAGGTGGTCAGTGGGAGTGCTGCCCCGAGCAGGTGCACAGACTGCACTGATATAGTCCTCTTCTCTTTAGGAAGGGTCACTCCTACATGGAGTGGCCTGTTTGTTGCTGATTTGGGATGACTAGGCAAAACCAGGAAGGAACCAGAGATTCCAGGGTGGGCCCAATATCTTTACTCTCCATATCTTTACTCTCAGGCCTGTGCCCCACTCCCTATAGCATCTAATGCTGCTTGGGTCTCCTGCCTTGTGATAAGGCACAGGTGCCTGAGGGTCACGACCTCTACAGCTGGGTTAACTGTCAAGTTATTCCCCTATTCCCCTCGGTCCCTTCCTCCTTGCTTAAGTCAGGTTTTAGTCTTGTGAGGCCTCCTTTTCAGTTTTTTCTGTTCTTGTCCTCCATCATTGTTGATTCTGTGAATGTCAAGTTAAAGAGAAGATTATGGTATATTAAGTTTAATATAGGGAGGTGAACTGGGTTTAGATTATGGGCATGATGTTTGACACATTAATGAGATTTGATATTAACTTGAGGTATTGGGGATGATTATTAGGTATAGCATTAACTATTCTTGTGGCTATATGAAAAATAGCTTGGCTGAGAAAGGATTAGTAACCATGACAATTTGTGGGAGGTGTTGACCACTACAATAGGGTTAAATAATGAAAGAGAGATGATAAAGCATAAGCGACATGAGCCAAAAAATGGAGGTAGCACCTAGAGCTGAAAATAATGTCCATGGCAGTTACAAAGGGCAGGAACTGAATTCTTCCAATGACCCAAATAAGATAAGAATAGGATACATTCCCAGAGGCTCCAGGAAGGAAGGAACCCTTCCAACTTTTGATTTCTGCCTTGTAAACTCTAAGTTGATGATCCAGCTATGCCATGCTATGCCTGCATTTTTGATCCCCGGGGCTCTAGTATAATGGATTTGTTCAGTTTTATTTATTTATTTATTTGTTTGAAAAGATTTATTTATTTATTTATACAAGCACTGGGTACAGTCAGAAGCACAGGAGGGTGAGAGAATTCACCAGAGCCAGGGCGGGGAACAGAACAGGCAGACTGATGAAATACACTGCTGAGGGGAGCAGTGGGCCTGGCAGGAGAGTTCTTTCATGCCATGCGGGACCCTCACTGGTGGCTGGGGATGGAACCAGCGCTGCAGAGGCTGCGGGCAGCTTTGCAGCCCAGCGCTCAACCGCTGCGCCACCAGGGGAGGCCCGTATTTGTTTAGTTTTAAGCTAATAAGTTTGTGTGAATTTTTAATGAAGTGATCAAAAACTAATACAGCATAGAAAATAATTGCTGTTTCCTCAACAGAGCATTTTAGTTACTCTAAATATTAGAAGGTATTGAGGGTATGTCAAAGTACCCGACTCTACCTTACAACTGATAAGAGAGAGAGTCTTCCTGTGTAATTTTGTATGTACCATCAGCTGATTTGAAGTCAGGATCATTAATAGATGCTCAGTTCCTGAAATTTGAATAGACTAAAGTATCTTATAATTAAAATAATATATTTCAGCTTTTAAAGTTGTTTAGCATTGAGCTTCCTTAGTGCCATTGTTTTCTGAAATCTTAATTTTCTAGTGCCATCGATTCTTTAGAGCCTTGTACTGTTTTCTTTTCTTTTTTTAATTTAATTTCTATTGTTTCTTTTTATTTGTACATTTGAGGGAAGGGAATTGTAAAAGACTGTGTTATACTCCATGGATACTCCTTTTCTTGAAACTAACAGTATTTCATATTTAATGAACACCTGGAATGTAATAAAAGCATCATTCATTCATTAAGGAAATGTGCATTGAGTGCCTATTTTTACCAGACACTGTCCCCAGCGCCTATTCTTTTACCAGGCATACTTGAAACTTTTGTGAAATTATGCCAATGGGGCTGATTTTGTATAGTAAATAATAAGAAACAGGAGCTCACTCACCATATCTAGTGTTATCAATGGTGTGTTTTTTACATTCTGAGCAACAATTCAATGTAGCATAACCAACTAGTTTGCTTAAGATTTTTATTTGTTTAAAGGGTACAGCCCTCATTTTCATAGGCCGCTTCTTATGTACCAGTTTGTGCCTACAAATATAAGTCTATTTACTATCCTAGGATTTCTCAAGACTATTATTATTGGAGATCAACCTTTTCTGCCCCTTTTGTCTTCTGTTGTTACAAATTTACTAATTTCTCCATGCTATTTTTAGGATTACAGTATGCCCTTGTTTAAATTTAGGTTATTATACTTTCCTATCTGGTCAATGAGCCTAGAATCAATAACACAGTGGCAATGATGGTACCCAGTATCCAGGTTTTGTTCTCTAATAAGAACCAGTACTCTTTGTAGAAGTGGCTGATTCTGGCGCTGAGATAGGAAATATACTAGAGAGTCCACGTAAAAACTTTATTCTATGCTTTTAGTGAAAATGGAGAACAATTGAAGGAATTTGTACAAATCAACAAAATCTGATTTGGGTTTGAAAAAAAATGAGCACTGATTGCTCTGCTAGTAATAGATTCTAAGGTAGTTGAAAGTAGAAGCAAGGACACCAGGTAGGATATCACTGTCCTACTATATGACAGAGCATTAAAATATTGATAAGTGGTCAAATTGTGGCTGCATTTTGAAGATAAAGTCTAAGTGTTCTGATGAATTAGAAGTAGAAATAGAATGTATTGTAAGAGTAGTTTATACATGTGTGCATGTATTTGTGTGTGTGTGTGTGTGTGTGAGAGAGAGAGAGAGAGAGAGAGAGAGAGAGAGAGAGAAAGAGAGAAAGAGAGAGAGTTTAGTCCAATCCACAGTTTTCTAAATTTCAGAGATTTTTGCTCTAAGCTATGTAGTATAAGCTTTCAAAATGTGAGATGAAGAAACAGTGGAAGAAACAGTAGAAACATGCATACATGTTACAGAGTTTTCTCCACCTAATGATGGGTGGAGCTGAGCTGCCAAGTGAAGCTAAATAACACAGAAGGCAGGTGGCCTAGGTGAAAAAGAAAGGGATTTCTTTTGTTCCAGTGACCTGACTTGACCCCAGGGACTACTGGGAAGGAGACACAGAAGGAGTCATGTGGGGGAAAGACATGTAGAGACATCTGGAAGAGACATGGGAGAAAAGCACATAGGGAGCTTGACATTGGCAGCTGAGATGTTGATATTGTATCACCTTTTGTGTCATTTTACTGGAATCTGCTTCAGAACCCCTTTTCTTTGGTTCCCTGACAAGAGATGACTTAGTGTTAAAGCAAGTTATCAGGCTTCAGTGGTCCCATTTTGGGTCCATCCTATTTGGCTGGACACTTACCCAGGAGGAAATTGGTAATTTGGGGTGTTTTATTGGGAAACTAATATTCTTTCTTTTCCTCTCTATACACACTAATTTTATTAAATTTCTTTCACACTGAGAGTCTGCTTTGCTTTGTGTGTATGGATGGCCAGACCCCTTTAGAACATATAAGCTTGGGGGTCCTGGGGTGCTCCTCAGTCATCTGCCAAAATATACGTCTAGTCTATTCAGGAGTATCTACAAGCTTCCTCCATGTAGAACTAGGCATTGGCTATGAGGATCTATATTAAGTATAGAAATTAGGACTAAAGATATAAATTTGGGGATCATCAACATGTTGCTTGTATTTAATTTTGAGATTGCATCATCAGACCAGAGAGTGACTGCAAATAGCCCAAGACTTAATCTGGATACTATTACTCTAACTGTTTTTTAGATCCACATATCGAAACACAATTCAGTTTAGAATACTATTTTCGTTACTTTGAATTTTAGTGTTGACCTTAAAAAAAGTGATTTAGCAGAGGAATTTTAGACATTATGGGCTAGATAATTTGTTTTGTTTGGGTTTCTTTTGGAAAGGGCTTTCATAATCATTTTGTGAGCCTCCTACAAGCTACTTAAAGTTTTCTGATAATTGCAGTGTGCATAGAGGTTAAAGCATACATTTTTTCATATTTTAATACTGGTTTTGCTTTTAAATGCCTAAAACATTTGTATTTTATTTCATGATGAATTTTTTTTCCTTAGTATAAATGAACCACTTCCCAGATAGCCTCGTGTAAGGGCTCCCATGAATATGCATGAGTTTATCCTGTCTTTAAATTTATCTCTCCCTAGAATGTGGATATTTACTCTTCAAATCAAGTAATATAAGTAGTCTTGTGACTTTAAGTCATAGGCTCTGGAGCCAGAATACTTTGAGTTACACTCCTTACCACTTAGGCACATTTTGCAACCTTTTAATATCAGTTTCCTAATTGGTAAAATGGTGTTGACAGTGATACTTATTTCATAAACACATTGTTAGAGCTATTGGAGATAATCTCTTTAAAATGGTTATAAGAGTTCAAATACATACTGTTACCTTATATACTGATAACATTTCTCATATCACTAAACTCGTGTCACATCATTAGGAAATTCATCATCTC
Source organism: Talpa europaea (assembly GCF_964194135.1). Classification (NCBI taxonomy): domain Eukaryota; kingdom Metazoa; phylum Chordata; class Mammalia; order Eulipotyphla; family Talpidae; genus Talpa; species Talpa europaea. The sequence goes on along the minus strand of NC_140072.1, from coordinate 112,064,223 downwards.
CTTTTAAAAAAAAATCTGACAAATAGAGAGCATTTAATGTATAGTTCTTAATCTGATTATTATTGATTTTTCATTTCAAAGTTGAAAAAAGAACATCCTTGGCTCTAAAAGCCCTCACTAAAATGATTTAAAAACTGACATACCATTGGTTAATTCCTGTATACTTTTATTTCTAAATTTTATAAATCATTTCTAAAATTAAATTACTTTATGAAGTATGCAGATAGCAAATGTCAGACATTTTGAAAGTAATGAATATTTTATATTAGTGTATCCTTTTGAATTGTGTACTTCTACTTAATAATTTATGAATAATTAAAACTATACAAAATATTTCACACTGATACTGATAATTTACCAAAACTTACCATTCTACCTTTAGCTGAAAACATCTTTTCTCTAAGCATTTTTCATTTTTTCCTGTTTTTGGTGGGTGTCTCAACTTGGAGTATAAGTATGGTACCCAGGGACGATTTCAAATATATAAAATTTATATTAAAAATAATTTTATATTTTTGGCATATTTGCTGCACTGACAGATAGTCATAAATTAAGACATGCTTACTCTTCTTCCTGGCACTGTAACCATCTGCTTAAGAAGTGTTAATTAAATGTGATAGTACAGGTCCTTCATTAAATAAGACACCCAAATTTCATTTGGGGCTCTAATAAATAATTCTGAATGCCACTCAAAGTGACAGCTCAAGTCTGCTCTTTTTGTGCACACAAATTTGTAAATCTTCCATGTTTTGAAGATGATCTCCAGAGAGAAAGGAGCTAAATGGGGTGAATTCAACTGTTTGCTGGTCCTTGCAGGACAGCAGCTTCTCAACAACCTTCCACAGTCCTCTGGCTTGTGGTATTCCTAGTTTTTAAACACCAGGTTGATTTATGATCCCATAAGTTCTAGTAGAATAAGAAACTGCAATCCCTGTGTGTAAATCAGGGTTTGACAATCTGTAAACATGAGGCATATGGTGTCTCAGTTAAACATAGACTTTGGAATTCAGTAGCACAGGGGCCAAATTTTGATCTCAATGTTTATAATTTGATCTTGGGAATATTAAAGTATTGCATCACATTTTTCCAAACTGTGAACACGCATAATTATTAGACTGGCTAAATAAGCTCCTATGTGTATGCAATATCTGATATTTATTAGCACAAATCAAGAGTTACTATGAAATTTGTCGGGACTGGCCATGCATTACCATAGGTGATGGATATACTCAGCCCTCAGTAGCTGAACTCCATGTAATGCCAGAGAAACAAAAAACAACCATTGATTTTTAAAAAGAAATCCTACCTATATTGGTAGTTTCTAAGTTATGTGCACTAGATGCACATTATCTCTGACTTCACACTCAGAAATTTATATGCCAGCTCTTTTGCTGGAGTCCCTCATTCCCAAACCCAGTGTGAACCCAGGAATTTTTCTCAGATTTAGTTGACACTCAGGACATGCATTTCAATTCTGTTAATTAGGTTCCTGACAAAGGGGTTGGTTTAACTATTCCTCTTTGCTAATAACACACCATTCTTTAACATTTTAGTACAGGTGCTGGCTAAATTCTTATTTGAAGTTGGGTTACAAAAACATAAGGTGGTATCTTGGATGTGCATTTTGTTTAATTACACATGTGAAAACCTTGAAACAGTCATAGAACAAGATTTACTAGCAGAGAAGAGTGTTAAGGATAGTGTAAGGAAATAATCGCATATTTGAGCAACAGAGATAAACACTGGGGTTTCTCCTATATGATGTGACTCCATGTGTACAGACAACATAAACTATTTTATTCTGATTTTTAGCAGTAGTTTTTAGAGAACCAGGATATTTTAGAATAAAAAGGAACACTTCCAATCAGTTATACCTAATGGCAAATATCAAATTGAAGAAACTAACATTGGAGAAATAACCAACAACTCATTTTGTAATTTAGAAGATGTACAATAATATCTACCAACATTACAGAAAAAGGCTGCGGTTCCTAACAGGGTCTATAAATAAACAACATATCATTTTGTTGAAGGAAGAAAAGGGAGAACATAAACACAGGAATCCTTTGTATAGACAGAAGAATACATATTTATAGAAGAAAGTAAATTTGCATTTTAAATTACCGGTCGAGGATGAAACATGATATAACAATTAAATTTAGGGGGTTAGAATGTGTAAAAAAAAAACAGAATGAAGTGAACAATGGGAACCAGAAAATGTTGGCATTGAGCAAAAGTCCTCTGTGGAAAATATTAGGAAGTTATTTCATTGAAATAGAAATGTGAAAATTAGAAACTAAATTGCTTGACCCAAATTGTCAAGCTTCCCTAGTTAGGAGGTAGGCAGTGAAAGAGACATTGCATATGACATTTCAGACATTATTAGTGTCCCTAGAGAGAGTGATTATGGTCCTAGTTTTCAAAAGGATAAAGCATTAATTAGGGAGCGGTGAGAAGGAAGAAGTCTCATGGACAGAGCAACCTAGAAAGGCAGAGAGATGAGGCGGGGCCTTGGTCCCTTCTTTTATGAGGTTTGTTTGTGAAGGCAGGGAGAGTGAGGCAGCTACTTGGGGGCAATAAAGGTACATCCGTTTAGACATGTTTGAAAGTAGCTGTCAGGTGGCAGAATCACTAGTGCCAAGGCAAAGGATGGAAATTAAAAATCAGTGAACAGTGATGTGAGTTAGGTCCCAGCAGAGATGCAATGAGAGGAGGAACAGCAGTTGCATTTGAAAGGGTCATGTGTGTATGAAAAGTGCTGGGGAAATTAAAAATGACTAGTAGTGTGGAAAATTTCAGTCTTTGTGACCTATATTTTCTCTTGGAATCGATGTGTGAGTGTATGTGTGCACCAGCAACAGACAATCTGACTATGTTCTGGGGGAAAACAATATGTAAATACTGGCAAGTATTTGAAGCTGAGTGTTTGCATCGTTTCTCAGGACCCATATATTCAGCAATCTTAATTTATTTTGAATGAATATGGAGGTCATTCCAGGATAGTTCTGTTTAAGAAATTAAAATGAAACTGTGATGAATAAAAACAGAATTTCCTTGAACTAATATACCACTGAGATAATACAAATGTGTATATCAACAAAATGTCTTATATAGATAGGAAAAGTAGGGGAAAATGTGATATGAACTCTGTAAGTTAATACAGTTAGATTCCTTCTTCCAAGCAACATAGAATGAACATTTTGCAATGGAAAGAAATTATATTAAGCAACATTACAAGTAAGCTCCATATTATCAAAGACCAGTAATTTCATTTTAGAGAAAGGTCACAGAAAAAAGGCTATAAAATATCTAAATATATGAAAAGATAATAGCCAAAGCAAGTAAATGTTCCTTCTCAATCCATGAGCTGTTATGCTAAGTTTCTCTTTAATTTTTCACCTTAGCACTTACTTTCAAATCAAACTGAAGAAGTATGAAATTCAAACCATTGTAATCAAAATGGTATGATTATCCCTGTTAGCTAGCTAAAAGATTAAAAAACAGATAAAATTTGTATTAAAATTACATGTGTGTTTGATGTCATATATATCTATATTATAGAATTTCTACATTAAGGAAATATCATAATTTAGTACAAGTAAGTAGATAAATATGAAAATGAACCATACACATAGTTGCTGCTCACCACTTCCAGTAACAAGCAGGGGTCAGGGCCTCCATGGTGGCGCAGAGGGTTGAGAGCAGCGCTGTGACACTGTCCACAGCCTCTGCAGCGCTGGTTCAATTCCCGGCCAAGCAGGGAGCAATCCACATGGCACAGCAGACCTCTTCTTTCTTGCCTGCTGCTCCCCTCAGCAGTGCTGCTCCCCTCAGCAGTGCTGCTCCCCTCAGCAGTGCCTTTGGTCCAGTCCTTCTGCCTGTTCTGCTCCCCGCTCTCTCTCTGGTGAATCCTCTCACCCTCCCGTGCCTCTGGCCTGTACCCCAGCTCTTGCATAAATAAATAAATCTTAAAAAAAAAAAGCAGGGGTTGAATTTATATCATTATGTGTGGCCATGTGATTTACTTGTCTTAAGAAACAAAAGCTGAATAGATGCTTGCCCCTTCTTCCTGAGGTACTAAGAGCCAGTGCTTAGTTCCTCCTACATGTATTTGATATTTCCTTGATAGTGGTTCAATTTTAAGTATTTCAAACATGTTAAATATCATCTTTATGAATCTACAGTATGCATCATTGTCCAATATTATCATAAACTGAGATTAATATGTTTTATAGAAACAAAATTAGTATTAATTTATAACAGTAAGTATTTTGTTTTCATAATATGCAGTGTTCGTAATAATTATTATAAATCGGGCCTCCCCTGGTGGCGCAGCGGTTGAGCGCTAGGCTTCGAGGTTGCCTGCAGCCTCTGCAGCGCCGGTTCAATCCCCGGCCGTCGGCGAGGGTCCTTTCCTGGACATGGTGCGTCAGACCTTTGCTGCTGTGCCCACTGTCCCCTCAACATTGTATTTCTTCGTTGGTCTGCCTGCTCTGCTCCCCGCTGTGGCTCTGGTGAATTCTGTCACCCTCCCGTGCTTCTGACTGTACCCAGTGCTTGTATAAATAAATAAATAAATATTTTAAAAAATAATTATTATAAATATACTTTGTGTTTTTATCAGTAAAGGATATTCTTTTTGTCATAGCATTAGGAAACAGTTTTTACTACACTAAACTGAGTATAGGTAGAGATATAATTTAAATGCCATCACTGCCAGAGAAGAAAATTGTACCAGCTATGGTAAACAGGCAAAGAACACTTTATTCAAAGTCATTGCAATAGAGGAGAAAGGATGAACTCAACTTCACTGAAACAAATGGCAGAGGGAACTTTATATGTGAGGGTAAACTAATGAAAAATACTGCAGGACTTGAGGAGTTGGTCCACGTGGTGGTATCATCTATTTTTGTTAATTAGTGCTTACTGAATTTTGGCCCCTGTCTGCCCACAGAAATTGAAAGATGAGGGTTCTATCTCTCTTGATAATTACATTTTAAAGGTATGTCTTTTTGATGCTTAAAAGACATTCTTAGGTTGTAAAACTGGAGATTGAGAGCAGTTTTATTTCTCATAAGAGCAGGGAAAGAATTTACTGTTGCAACTTTTCTAAAACATAAGAAAAAGGAGATTGGAAAGAAATCTGTCTAATGTTTAGTAAGGCTGAGGAATGTTTTAATTGTCTTGTTCCTCACCTATTTTACTGGATTTATCATTCATTCATAGTCTATTTATAAGATCCATTTTACATACTTCACTGTAGGACAAAGTGTTTTCACCTCCTAGAATACAGCATTAGTATTTTAAACTTCACATATAAGACTTGGTTAGCCTGGATTAGTGAGAAAAAAAAGGATGATATATATGAAAAATGAAGAACTCTTTTTCCATCAAATTAATGTATTTGGATTGAAGCAGACTTAACAGAATCACCTTATGTCTACGATGCTCTAATGTTCATAATATATACAGTAAGAATGTCCAGAAAGAGAGATAATTTTACAGTAGCCAAATCACTGTGCATACCTTGCATTTTCTTTGGCAGCTAGGAAAAATTCATCATTTGAGTCACTTATTCAGTTTATTGATCATATTTTTATAAGCATTTGATTTTCTAAATTTTGGAAGGAATTTACTAATGTTTCTCTGATTCTCCAATATTAATGAGGTACCTCAAGACAAATTTTATTCAACTTTGTAACTGAGAAAAGAGTGTATAAAATTTATTATAAGGATAAAGAGTCCCTCAAATAGTTAGCCTTGACACAAGGTACTAAGTTCTAACCCTGTATCTAGATAGTCTACTAAACTATCTTTATCAGACAAAAGTGAAGCAAAGATTTTTTTAGATTGTATCTTTCATTTTTATTGCCACCCTATTCCTTTTGCTAATGAGGCATTCCCTAACACATGTATTAAAATAAATAATGAAATAAGCTGCCTCAAAGATGAAAATATGACTATATCCTAGCATACATTACATGCCTTTTACCTTGAGATTTTTGCCTATACCTGTCTCTTCATAAAGTTTATTTGAGGAATGACCGTATTCCAAGGTCATTGTATCTTTTCTACATACAGACAAACTTTTAATCAATGAGATGGGAAATATTCTGCATAGTTCTATTCTAGTTCATTAACTTTGGTAATATTTTTGGTGACTGTGCTAAAATTTTTCATAGAATCTTGCAAATATATATCCTTCACTCAATAGGGACTTCAAATAGAAAGTATGAGTCTTCAAAGTACTGGATAAAGAAATAAGTTCAATACATTCACTGCTTTTGAGAATGGCAAAATCTCCTTAGGCAGCAGAGTCAGAAAAACAAATTGCAATGTGATTTTCAAAGTGTCTTTATGAAGGTATGAATACAATGATAACTAAGCACAGAATACTCCACTCAGTCTGAATAGTGAATTAAAATTTCCCAGATGGGATAATGCTCATTGGAAGCCCAAAAGTCAAATAGGCATTAATCAAATGAAAGATGAAAGAAGAAGATGTTAAATTTAGAGATTGGTTTGTGTAAAGTCTTTGACACGGATAGTTTGGCAACTCTAAAGAGAAGTATAACAAGATGAATATGAAGTCATTGGCAGGAAGCACACTGGGAAGGTAGGTAAATTTTAGACTATGACCAAAATGGTGTGTCATGAAGAGGTCTTTGGGCTTTTACACAATGTAACATATAAAATTTTGGAATATAATACATGCTATAAAACTATGAATTCTAATAATTTTATGTTGAACATATTTTTTTTCTTAAAAAGCAAAATAGCTTGGTTCAATCTATTTGAATAATTCAGAACTTTCCAGTGAATTTCATTTTACATATGGAAAATCTATTACATAATGTAAGGTTGGCAATATCTTAAACATTTACCTCACCTTACACTTACCAGTTGCCACAGGTGAACTGAAAAATCAGTGTGCTAATCGAGCAACATGGTGGTTTTCCTGTCAAACATGAAATATGATTATCATTAAGGTTAGTGAGATAAATACAAAACATCAGTTCCTAAAAGGAAATAGCCAAGCAAATTTTAAATTCATGAGCTCCCATGGATATTATATTATTGGGAAATATTTATGTGAATATAATGGTGTCCAGCTTTCATGATAAGTAGTTTCTGAAAAGCCGAGTTGCACCTCTGGCCAGGTTTTGGCATGTGACTGCATTAATCTTGAATGCAGGACTAAATTAATCCTTCTTACACTCTTCTCAGCAAAAATAAGAAATGTGTCATCCTCAAAACAAGCCTCTAAACAGGTTGGCATGAGTTTGAAAGCCTATTGACATAAATGAGAAAAAGCAAGAGATAAATGAGTCCCTGTCGAACACAGAGATATATTGTGGCAGGAGGAGAAGTTAAGGCAGCTTGAGAAATAAGTTTCTTGTTGCCTGTTTGAGCAAGTAAAGCATTGTTCTATAGAATTCATTTTGTAGAGCATATACAGGGTTAGAACTTAGTACCTTGTGTCAAGGCTAACTATATAAGGGACTCTTTATCCTTATAATAAATTTTATACTCTTTTCTGTTACAAAGTTGAATAAAATTTAATGAAATACATAAATCTCAAGAGCATTAAAGAATATTAAAAAAATCTAACTTGGAATTTAAAAACAACGTATTGAACAAACTTGAAAAGAGCCATCAGCCCACTAAGCTAATATTCAGATATTGCAGAACTTCAGAGCAATTCTGTATAGTGCATATATGATCTTATGTGACATTAATGTAGAATAATTTCATGACTAATTGGTGAACATGGGTAACCCTTGTTTTCATTTCCTTTACTCTCAGAGATTCAAATTTAGATATTATAGAAATCTTTAAAATTTAGACATATTACTAGTTGCTGTATTGTACTAAAAATTAATATAGCAAAGCTAAAGTAAAAGGCTTGTTTTCTCGGTCAGGAAATGCTTTCCTTAAATTATTCCCCATGTGTTCATTGAGGACCTACTAGGTGGCAAACACTTTTTAATATGGGGAAGTGCAATTTTAAGGAAAAATAATTGTTCTTATAGTGCTTGGTTTTGTTATTACTAGATTATAAACTTTTAAATAAACATTTTGTATAATTTCCACTCAGGTGTATTTTTTTTTAGGGAGCACTGGTTTACACAGTTGTATGTTGATGTAGAGGTATAGGATCCCATTTGAGATGTCACCACCCACCCCCAAAATACTGATAGTCTTCCACAAAAGTTCCCCACTTTTTAATCTTCCTTCTCCTCCATCTGGTAGTCTCAGTTCTACGGACAGATTTCTAGGGTATGTTTTTGGTGTGACTTTATCTCACCCTTTGATTTGTTTCTTTACATTCTACATATAAGTGACACCATCCCCATCCGGTGTTTGTCTTTCTCCTTCTCTCTTACTTCGCTAAGCATAATCCCCTCCCCTCTCATCCACACTGTGGCCAATGGCAAGAGTTTATCTATGTTTATAGCTGGGTGGGATTACACTGTGAGCCTGTAACATATCCTCCTGATCCATTCCACTGTCATTGGGAGGCAAGCAGTGCCATCCACCTGCTGCCATCTACCTCTCTCTCAGTCTTAGTTTCTTGACTTTAACTAGATTCCTTTGCAAGCAAAGAGACCTTAATTTGCTGTTGTGATCCTGCCTATCAACCCTACTATTTAAAAGACTTTTCTTCTTTAAAAATGTCAATGAGGAAAAATAAAATTGAACTAGTATATTTAATTGTTTTATAAGGAACATAAACACTTTACCATATTAACCTGCTAATATTTCTATATATTTCAGTTACGTATTTTCAAAATATCCAAATCCATTCCAAATGAGTTGTTTTCCTACTTTGGTTATATTTAGTCTTGTATTTTCACTTCCTATTCAGTGGCTTGGCTGAATTTATATGAAATTCATGTTTATGTCTCTAATGCCCTCATGTTATTAGGGATGAATGACTTGAAATAGCAAACAAATTAGGAAATTATTTCAAGAGATCTTTTTTTTTTTTTTTTTTTTTGGTGGGACCCTCGCCTGCCTCCGGGGAACGAACCGGCACTGCAGAGGCTGTGGGCAGCCTTGCAGCCCAGCACTCAACCGCTGCACCACTAGGGGAGGCCCATCTCAAGAGATCTTTAACCCGACAAAAATGAAACAATTAAAAGAACTAAGACAATTATAAGTTTAAAATATTGAGGTGATCCTGAAATGTTTTTATTACAAAATCAAGTTAGAGACACATTTTTATCTTAACACTTCTCTAACTACCTTAATAGCATGCATAACTATGGTAACCATAAATAACTGTTTACCAGTCTTGAAGTACCTCAAGTTCCAAATTTCAGAAGATTGTCATTGTGGATAAGTCATTTAACCCATTATCACGTCTCTGAGGATATTTATATATATTTTAATGGGATGCTTCTTATTATAGTAGCAAAGTTATCACACATAGTTTATATAATATTTTAAAATATCTCACAGATTTTTATTCTCCTCTCTCCATATGTGTATTATAAATTATATTTAGTGAACACAATAACCTTATAAGATAATGTATTATTATCAATCAACTAATTTCAGTAGAGAAAACTGATGTACTTATAAGTAATCATCATGTTCTCATTTTCTATTTCAGTGAAAACTCACTAACTGAACCTAGTGGCTTAAGACAGACATTTTATTTGCCTCAGGAATGTGTGGGTTAGGGCTTGGAAAGTTCTTAGGCAGGCAGTTCTCTCATCGACATAGAGTGACCAGGCAACTGGTGTGAGAGACTTCAGTGCTAACCCCAGGAGAATATCCACATGCCTGTTGCCTTGCTGTGAACATACATGCATACACACATATATACAAACATACAAACATGTATAAATCATACATACATGTATACATACATGCATTATTCCATGTGCATGGGATAATAACATACATGTGTATGTGCATATATGGATACATGCATTTTTATAAATATGTATGTCTGTATGTCAGCTCTTCCTCCAGAGCTTCTCTATACAGCTTGCCCTTCTCTGAACATGGTGACTTCATTAATAAAATCAGAGAATGAGAAGACAGAGAAGTCTATAATTTCTATCAGCCAAGAAAAGTAAAGCTAGCTGCCTAAGGGAAGTTTCAGACCATGTAAACATATGTAGACCTTTGTAAGTATCTAAGCGTGTACAACGTGTTTTTCCTTGGTGAGCAGCAAAATTAATGTCACCTATAAATTCCAAATGAAAGTTTAAAGGCTAAAATGTAGGGGTGTACTAAGAGAGACTAAGCCTCACTCCACAAAATTTTTGAGGGAGAATATATCAAACATCATAAATTTAAGATAAAGGAGAAAAAAACCTATTTTCATAGAACCTGAGGGGAGGTAGAAAAGGTTATAAAATGCCAGTCATCTTTCTTAGAACTTAATATTTTAGGGAGTTTTTTGCAGATTTCCCACATATGCAAAGAAAAAATTGAATTGCCCTTAATCTTAGGAAAGATTTCACAGCTTTTCCTTAGAGCATTCTCCATCTTTTACTACCTTGTAAGGAAAAGGAAAGATCATATAATATACATGGAATAAATTCTCCTAGCTGTCTTTGATATTTAACTTAGTATATCACATATTCCCCTGTGACAAATATTATCTTAGAATCCTGAAGGATAAATTTCAAATTTAAGGAGACTCTGGCTTTGCTGATAAAATACTTTGATTTTGTCAGGCTTTTTGTAGAAAGATATACCCTGCATAATAAAGAGGAAGAGAGATCTTGTGAGTGAGTTCAGGAACAAAGGCTAGAATGAAATAGGTCTGTTGGGAAATTTAAGGGAATGCTAAGACCTGTCTTATGCCATCCTTTTCTAGAAACCACTGGTTCTTCCGCATCCCACCAACTATATGAAAGGATTACAAAGTTATACTATGGTTGGCCTCATTGGATTTATAGTAAAAGCTCAAACAGTCATGTGTTTGTGTAAACCTTGGTACTGGACTAAAAGATGGTCAACATGAGGAAATTACACCCAGCTCATATCTACCTGAATATGCAGCACAATTATAGCTATAAAAGGAAAATGAAATTGTACTCTTTTAGCTTTATTTTTTAAAGGGAGATCTGTCTTACTGAGTTTCTGTCAAAAGTTACGAATATTAACATCATCATATTTTCCCCCACAAACCCTCCCTATGGTAAAAATTTTAAATATTTAATGGTATTGGGCCTCCCTGGTGGTGCAAGGGCTAAAGCACTTACGATAAAGCAATCCTTAGACTGTGCAGCAAGAGTTCGATCCTTGCCTGCCAGGGAGCAACTCCCATGGCTCAGCAGACCTCTCCTGTCTCGCCTGCTGCTCCCCTCAGCAGTGTATTTCAGTCAGTCTGCCTGTTCTCTTCCCTGCTCTGTCTCTGGTAAATCCTCTCAACCCCTGCATCTCTGGCCTATTCCCCAGCTCTGGTATGCATAAATAAATAAATCTTTAAAAAATATGTAATAATATTGCATGCTATGAAAATACATTGTTGGAATTGCACATTTATTATTATATTTTATAATTTCACAAAGTGAATAGTTTTAATTTTGAAATTTAGTGAATACATTATTCACAATCTGTCCCTTTCTGAAAGCTTCTCTGCTGCTAAATTCTTTGAATCATCTTTTGGTTGACTGAATTTCCTAATTTAGTTATAATTAAAACATATTTAATTTCAACAAGAGCTAATGAGTACTGCATTCCTTAAGTTATTGGATTTGTGAATATATCTGTTTCCTGTCCTTATAATTACAGGACAAAATTTATTGATAGAAAATTATTCACCAGACGTTGATTATCAAGAAATTTGTGGATTTTTGCTATTACATAACCTCATAGAAAAGTCTGATGCCAAGCTGTATCCTTTCGCATTCATAATTTTCTTCTCTCTTGATTATCAAATGTTTTCTACCTCATGGTTTTTCCAGTATATATATATATGTGTGTGTGTAAATAATATATAAATCATTTAATTGGTTTCCTTTGTCCACAACATTCTCTTTCAGTCTCCAAGTGTAAGTGTTATTGTACATTAAAATCTTCTCTATCTTTGATTTTTAAAAAATATCTTCCATTGGTTGTTTACATTTCATTAGGAATATCCATTACTCATATCTTAGTCTTATATTGTTATGTATACTGTTAGTCTCTTCAGTATTTTATGCTTGGTTTTTATTTGTTTTTTTTCTTTTACATTTTTCAATCATGTTTATTCAATTTTTCTGCTGGTTCTAATATGGCATTCTCTAAGTTACTGTTTCTTATCTGGTTTTCTTTTGAAATTTGATTGTTTATGTAATTAATTCATTTGGATATTTTGTGACTTCTTTGACATTTTATTTCTTCATTGAATTCTTTAAAATTATTTTGACTAAAAATTCTTATAGAAAGTATTTTCCTATTTTCTTTGAAAATTTCTCTTAAAAAGTGTTTTTTTCCCTTTTCTTAACTTTTTCTTAAGGTTTTTCTTCCTATATCTGCAAATAGGCTTTAAGTGTGTTCCTTTTCCTATCCTTTAATAAATTTTCATGAGAATATCTTTTGTTTAATATTAAGATGAAGTGTGACAGCCTGTTATTTAATATTCACATTTGTTTTTATAAACAAGCCCCTCATTAAATTATTTTGAACTGAAAACATTTTCCCGTTGGTTATTGAATATTTAGAATTACTTTATTACTTTATTCCTTCACCATATTTCACCTCTGAGGATATCTGCAGGCTAACATTATAGGAAAAATATCAACATATCCAAAATAGCATGACCCTCTTAGCAGGGAATAAGGAACTAAGCAAAATTTTATAATACAGTTAAATAATAACAAGACCAAATACAAAAAAAAATAAACTTTGCAGCTTGTTCTTAGAAATCCTTTATGAGAATTAAAAGACTGTGAAATATCTAAAAGCTGTTTCTCTATAAAGACTAATAACTTACCTATCAAACTGTCCCAATAAAATAGCTGTTCATGAAGACAGCTTGAAACTCCTTCGTTTAGAGTGCCATAGATAAGCTCTGCACAAACTCAAGGAGTTTGTTCCTTTTTAAAATCTACTCTACCCAAGATCTAAACTTTTATAAATGATCTCCCTTTTTTTAAGCATTTGACAAGGATTTGACACTACTGGTGTTGTAATGTTGCAGAAGTTTCATAAATTCAGATATTTTTGAATAACAATTTTTCCAACGGGGTTTGAGTGTATTCACAGAAATAAAAAAACAATAACATATTCTTAGTGTACAAACATTGTGAACCTTATATATGTATGTTATTATGATTCCTCTCAAATAGCTTATTTTGAAGATTGATTACTGCATGGTACAAGATTTGCATTTAATGGGCTTCCCTGGTGGTGCAGGGTTAAGTCTCAGTGCTATCAAACTATCACCAGCCACTGTGGTCTGAGTTCGATCCCTGGCCAGGGTGGTGACACACATGGCGCAGCAAACCTCTCCTGTCTTGCCCACTGCGCCCCTCAGCAGTGTATTTCAGTAGATCTGCCTGTTCTGCTCCCCACTCTGTATCTGGTGAGTCCTCTCACCCCCCCGCACTTCTGGCCTAGACCCCAGTTCTTATATACATAAATAAACCTTAAAAAAATTTGCATTTATCCATGCTTCATGTCTAGCATCAAGTCTGCTCTCCCACTGTGCTGACTGCCACATTGTCTACCTCCCTTGTTACCAAATATGCATTTTAGAGCAATCTTAGGTTGTACCCTGATAATCAAATATGCTGTCCTTATGATGCTAAGGGTAGTTCCATCTTTGGGCTGCTGATCCCCCACTATTTCATACCAGGTATATCTTAGAAAATGAAGTTTTATTTTTAAAAATGAGCCTATGTGTTCATTTTCCACAACAAAGACTATTATATGTCAGCACCTTTTCCTTCAGTTGGCTTCTTCTGAATGTAATGCACTAGAACTGAGTGGACCCTGTGATAACCTTCTCTTCCTAGCGTATTACACTCATACCTATTCATTCTGATTAAAGTATTTTAATAACTTTTAGAGGATTGTAGGACCTAATGTCAGAGATAGCTATTTTCTCATCAAGGTCTGAGGAGCGTTTCATTTCAGTGAAGACTTCACTGTACATAATAGAAAAATATGTACCACGGTTTGGTTTTATTGTTTGGAATTGGAGATGTTTCTTTGTTTTATCAAAGATGGAGTTGTTTCTCTTTTTTTCTTTTCTGTTGCTTGGCAATTGAAGTTATTTTGTTGTATTTTTAAAGCTGTATTTTGTTCTCTTAATTGATTGTTCTTGGAGAGAAAGATATTGTAGAATCCTCTTGTCTGACTCCATCTTTTCATAGATGAGGAAAATTGATTTTAAAACTGCATTTCTTCTTAAAGTTACATTTCCAGTAGCCTGGTGGCGGTGGATTTTAGTCATTAACCTACTTATTTATATCCGTGGCTGCAATTACAGGAAGCCAGCCAGAATTCATGGCTGTGGCAGAAATTTATTTCTGCTGATGGTAACTTAACTGACCAACTCTATGAACACCCACAAAAAAAGTTTTATCCTTATCTATATTAGCTTTACACTGAGCAAGATTGCTAGTTTTCCCTCCTTAGTTAAAAAAGGAAGTAAATAGGATTTCTCTATATACATAGTACTCTAAATGCTAGCTTATAGACAGAAAGCAAGCTATCTTAACTGGGTATTTCAGATGTCTCCTAAATTTACGTTTTGTTCCTTAAATCAAGCCAAGCCATTTAATAAAATTAAAATGCATGGAGAAAGAATATATGGTGGGGAAAAAAAAGACGTTAATTATTCACTACAGATTCTTTAAAGGAAAACTTGAAACACTTTAATAAATGAGTTCTTTAAGATAAACATATGATCATTTTGGACAGTTAGTCAATGCAGATTTCTCAGCAGTGACAAAAAAAAATAGACCAGAGTTAATTACAAAGCTGGATTTCTTAGCCTAGTCTAAAACAGACATTGTAAGTCTGAATTAGTTCAAAATAGATGTGATCTTGTCCTCAGGATATTTTCCTCTCTCTCTCTCTTTTTTAACTATTCAATTGTAAAACTTAGAGTAAAGAAATCTTCTGGCATTTTATAATCTGAAATGCTCACTACCATTTTTATGTATTTTTTATGTTCAAAATATACCTTTAAATTGGGTAAAGTATAAGCAACTAAACTGGTTGTGTCTTAGTTTATTCATTATGGATCTCTGAGCTTGTGGCATGGAATCAGATTATATTTACTGATGTTAGGTTTGAGAAGAGAAGTAACTATAATGAATGGAGGAAAACCAAAATTTTATTTCCTGTGATTGATTCCCATTTTTCCAATCTGCTATAGCATTGATATATATAAGGAAAGAAAGCAATAGCATTTCTTTTTAAGGAATAACATATGCAAGATACATCTTCTCATTTTCATATTTCCTTGAACTAAACTTTGCAAAGTGACCTATATAATAGTAGATATAAGTGCCTTTGAGTTACACCACAGGTAATAGGACTTCAAGTGGTCACTTGGTTCTTGGACGCCCTTGGAGACCATAGAAAATAATATAATTTTCCATTGCTGTCGTGTTAGAATATTTTTAGCTGTCAATGACTGAAAATCCAAAGCTATAGTATATTAGAGAATTTTATTCGACGTTCATGTAAGTAAAACATGCCAAGGTGTATGTTGTCCAAGTGCAATGTGTTGGACCATGGTATTAGAAAATTAGTTTCTTTCTGTCGTATTATTTGCATTCCCAGTTTATAACATCAAGTGAAATTTTGATCCAGTTTTATCCTCATGAAAGACAAGAATAAAAGGGGTAAAAGAAAATATCCAGAAAAAACACATTCCATTTATTTGTAAATTTCACCAGTTAATAATGACTCATATATCTACATATAGTTGCTAACTGGGCTAAGCAACATATTTTACCTGCCCATAGTCCAGCTAAGAAATAGAGAGAGCTATGTCACCAAAAAAGAGGGCTTTTGCTATATTCCATCAGTTATAATAGTTCATGTTTTCTTTTTTTTTAAAGATTTATTTATGCATACACAAGCTGGGATATAGGCCAGAGATAATGGGGTGTGAAAGGACCCACCAGAGACAGAGTGGGGAACAGAACAGGCAGACTGACTGAAATACACTGCTGAGGGGAGCAGTGGGCGAGACAGGAGAGGTCTGCTGCACCATGTGGGTATCTCCCTGGCTGGCCAGGGATCGAAGTCATGCTGTAGAGGCTGTGGATTGATTCATAGTGCAGTGCTTAACCCCTTGCACCACCAGGGAGGCCCTGGTGTTTTCATTTTTATCCCTGGTATTTTTAAATGTCTTTTAAATGTCTTTTTAAATTAGTCTTTGATTTCCTCACTAGCACAATAGATATTTAGTGGCATGTTCTTTAGACTCCACGTAGCATTCCTGGCAGAGATGTGTCTCAGGCTATCCTATCTTTCTGATGGCTTCTCTTCATTGTGGAAAGGCTGATCCTCAGGTGCTCATCTCTCTTTTAAATGTAATGGTTTTCAGGCCTCCCTGGTGGCGCAAGGGGTTAAGCTCAGCACTATGAAGCTATTCCTAGCTACTGCAGCACGAGTTTGATCCCCGTCCCACCAGGGAGTTACACACATGGCACAGCAGACCTCTCCTGCCTTGCTTGCTGCTCCCCTCAGCGGTGTGTTTCTGTCACTGTTCTGCTCCCCACTCTGCCTGTTCTGCTCCCCACTCTGTATCTGGTGAATCCTCTCAGCCCCACATCGCTGGCCTGTACCCCAGCTCTTGTATGAATAAATAAATAAATCTTAAAAAAAAAATAAATGCAATGGGTTCAACACATATGCAGTTGAGCTATGCCAGCCCAGACTTTTGTAATTCCTGGTGAGCAGATTTATGTGCCCAGTCTATTCCAGCACACACACACACACATACACTCACACACACACACACAAAATAGAGTTCTGATTCGGTGGATCCATACAATCTATCTTAGATCCATTTCACATACCCTACATATAACACATAAAACAAATATTTTGAAATGCTTTTCCAATCTTTTGCCACAATGCAGTCTTCTCAACTCCATTAAACTGCAACAAACAAGAGGATAGGTTTTTTGAAACACCTATTTCAAAACATATTAGATATAGTTTCTTTCCCTGATACCTGATTGAATGCTCTATATGTACACCATCTCTGCTCTTCCCAGCATGGCTATTGATTTCTCCCCCTCTCTCTTCAAACAAATAAAAGGACTTTCCCAGCGTTGCCTCCATGACTTGTCTTCATGCTTTACTGGGCTGAGAGATATGGTTCAGTGAGACTGAGAGATGGGAAAAAATAAGTAATACTTCCAAATTTTGACCTGCTAATTAATCCAAATACTTTTAGTGGTTAAGTTGCAGTGTACAATTATGAAACTAAATAGAACAAACTTTATGCATAAAAATGGCACATCTACATGCTAGTAATTGTGTTATACAAGTATTTAATCAGGAGCCAGGTTGAAATATAGGTGGGTAAAGACTAAGTGTGTCTATATGTGTGAATATAAAAAACAAAGAGAATTTCAGTGAAGAAGAGAAATGACTCAAAAATGAGTGAAAAAATGACAATTTGAAAATAATGAAAGCCTCCCTTCCAAATTAAAATAAGTATGAAAGACATGAAAGGAATCAGAATAATGCCACATTTTCCTAAGCAAACAAATTTATTCTAAGCTTGTATTTGTCAGGAAAGTTAGAAAGCAAAATAATTAAAGAAATTTGTAGAACAGGTGGAATTCTAGTAACAATTTTTCTTTCATCACAAATATACCAGTTCCAGAAAGACTGAGTAGTTGCTAATGTTTAGAGGGAGGCCTTCAGTTTTTATTGCAATTAGTGAATATTTAGGTGCTTTTTTGCTAATCTCATATAATTCTGTTTGTAAAGATTTGAGGAGGAGGACCATTCTGAGCTAGGGTAAGGGGAAACACACTTAATACTGATCTTTATGTCTAGCTCCTTTATGTTGTCAACCTCAGACAGGAATTCCTCCTTCCCAACTACCCTCCCTTCACACACAAGTTGCAATAACAGGGACCTCCCATGCGGCACAAGGGGTTAAGTGTCAGCACTATGAAGCTGTCCACAGCCACTGCAGCATGAGTTCAATCCCCAGCCAGGGAACTACCACATGGCACAGCAGACCTCTCCTGTCTCTCCCACTGCTCCCCTCAGCAGTATATTTCAGTCAGTCTGTCTGTTCTGTTCCCCACCCTGTCTCTGGTGAACCCTCTCACCCCCCTGCACCTCTGGCCAGCACCCCAGCTCTTGTATGCATAAATAAATAAATCTTAAAAAAAATAACCATAACTGAGCTATACTCGAGCAGAATTGACAAGTCCATCACTCTTGGGAACATTGCATACTACAAACCACCATTATATCCTATCGTCAGAGAGGCTCACTTTCACTGCATTGTTTGCTCATTTGTCCTTCTCTGAATGCACAAGCTCTTCTCCCTTCACTTGCATGAGATAACTTTTCTGGCCAAAATTAGAGAAAGATCAGAAGGTTCTCTCATAGGTGTAGGGACATGTCAGTTTCCATTATTGCAAAATAAAAGCTACTAATCCATCCTGAGGGAAAATAACTTGGAATTAAGATGCCAAGTGACAACTTCCATTTGTTAGGTGAATGAAAAAGAAACAATGTCTGACTTACAGGAGTTTATCCAGCACTGGGGTTTATAAAAACCACAAATACCCCACCAATTAATCAAGCAAAGAAACTGCCTGACAAACAAGAAAAAGACAAAGAATTTTGAGAAAGACGTGTTGAATCCACCATATTAATATGAGTGTGTTCCAAAGAAGTAGGAGATTATAATAAGAAAAGTAAAAAGTGTGACCCAGTTCAATAGCAAAACCCCATAAAGTGTTGTCTTTGTGGTTCTTAACTGTACAATTGCTCCAAAAGTAAGTGGGGAAAGCAGTGCAATAGTAAGGCAGAGGAAACCACTCTAATAGCATGTTTTTTCAGGAGTAAGGAAAGATCTTTAAAACAGTCCTTAGTTTAGGAATTTTTATATTTCCTTGAAAGCTGGGTGATGCATAAAATTTCTCAAATGAAACACCCAGGAATGACATTCTGCAATGGATTTGACAGAGCTTGCTCTTACATGCACATCACCTAAAATTATCAAGAATTTTCATCAATGTACACTGGTAAAAAGGAGCAGGGTAGAATCATTGTTCATGAAAATTTACTGTTATTATTTCCATATGAATAATTTGAGAATTCTCTGTATTTTATCAACACTGATGCAAAGAAAGGGTCACTCTAAAATCAATCATAAATATATATATATAAACTAATAAAAATTTATTGAATATTTATTGAGAAGCTAGCATTTTCAGAGCATTCTACAATCAGGCCCTAAAGATATATATATATATATATATGTATATATATATATATTATATAATATAATATATTTAGGAAATAGACATTGTTTTAAGTTGAAATATGACCTGTGTAGACCTTTGTCATTTTTGGATGGCTCTCCTCTCTTATAATAAATTGAAACTTGTTAATAAATATTGAATCATAAATATAAAATCACTATAAGCCTAAAATTTTAATTTCAATTCTTTGTATCATAAAGCAGTTTATACATGCATATATATGATACAAACTTTCTCCAAATATCTTATTACTTGAGTTGTCAATTCTGAATAAATTATGCTAAATATGACCTATCTCTGCAAGAAGAGATATGACTTTGTAATATGAATAAGTTAGCATCTACAAATGAAATTTAGTGATCTGTGGGTAATTGGAATTCCTTGTTTAATGGTTATCTGTCTTTATTCCCATTCTCTTACTTATCAAACCTTTACTATTTATCCAGCAACTGAATGGTTTAAGAAAGTTTATGTTGCTATATTCCTATATAAAACACAGTCAGCAGCTTTTCTTTCCCAGAGTAACCATTAATAAAGCAAGGGGATGCCCATTAACTTCTGTTTTATGTCTTGCTCTTCAATATTATTTATTCAACAAATATTCTATGAGTACCTGATTTGATTCCAACCATGTCTTCTCTATTCACAGTAGAATGACAAATGGAGTATGTTACTGAGCCCTGATAAATTCACAGTAGTAGGAGATTTAGGACAGTCAATAAATAATAATGCTGGAATGCAATGTGAACCATATCCTAGACAATTGTAAAAGTGGTAAAGGCTAATATTATGTAAAGAAAGCTGACAACTGCCACAGAGAAGCTGATGTTTGATTTGTATCTCAAAGAACAAGTATGGGCTCACTAGGAGATATGGGTGTGGGTAGGAAACTGCAACAATTTTAGCAGAGACAACTATAAAAATAGAAAAATACATCTACATTGAGGTTATAAAAGAACACTAGAAGGTAAGAGAAAATATGAGAGAAGAGATCCATAGGTCCTAATTATAACAATTATGTCAGTGCCGGAAAAACCTGGTATGAGGTCTGCACACTTCACTGTCATTAAGAAGCTGGCAGTTCCTAACTATCTCTAATAAATAACTGAAACTTGTGAGTTCACTCAAAATTTTATGTCCCTGTGCTGGCTGGTGGCAGAATATGGCGACAGTGTGTCTCAGATTTCTTTTCTAGTTGGCCCAATGTATAAAGATCCTTAATTTCTATAATTTTTCAAAATTAATTGTTCCATGTGTATGTCTTCATCAGGTGTGCCTTTAGGAGGAGGTGAATTTATGAACTTCTTTTGTCACTGTCTTGGACCAGAACCTCAGAAACTCTGCTAATAGAGGTAAGAGAGTTGACTTTTTATTTGAGTTCAATCATTAACTAGTTGTGTGAGTAGGAGTCCAACACTAAATGTCTCGCTCCATTTTCTCAACCATAAAATGAGATTTGTGGAATTATTTATACATGCAGCTTTAAGAACTCTGTGATTTTGAATGATAGAGTTTGAATCTAAGTACATGGGGGGGTGTAAAAATATGCACTGCTGAGAATGTAACTGACTGGAATAGTAAAATTAGAGAAATATAAAGTGTAATCTTTGTATTTATGGAGAAGTCCAAATATATTTAAATAAAAATTTAAAATAACCTTGAGAAACTGAATATCCTATTCAATAGGATATCTATTGAATGATTTTGAATTAAATAAGAAAGTGCAATAATAGGAAGATAAGATGATGTAAGCAAGTTGCAATTGCAATTAGATGACTGAATGATGATTAGAATCCAATCAACTCAATAAAAACAGCAAAAGTTGTGTAAGAAATTACTATAAGAATTTTAAAATAAACTATCATAATAATTTGCATGAAATATTATGATCAAAGGGAAGGTAATGTTCAGTCAGATCAAAGCTTAAGAATGAGCAATAATCAGGTAATACACAAAATTTCAAGAATGCAAACTGTGAAGATAGAGGATCCTATATGGGAAAACTGGGGGATGTTAGTATCATTGGTGTAGTTGCAGAGTTTACTAACTGCTGCAAAGGTCATATCCATAATTACTGATTATGGTGAAATCATCCTGAAAGTCACAATTAGAACTATAGTCTGGTTAAAATTCTCTGACAATATTGATATCTGCGCAGAGCTGAGATAGAAAATATTCTCATCTTCTCTAGTGAGAGCATTATTAAATCTCTATTTAAACTGTGCTAGCTTTAGTGGTAATTCATTTGTTATATTACTTAAGATTTGTGAAATTGGGACAGTAACATTTTAGGTTCTTTTTAAAACTTGAAATACTGCAAAAGAATTTGATTAACAAAAAGTTTGAAAATGTTGCAGAAGTGTTTAGAACATTTGACTGTCTGGAATATGTGTTTGATAGATTTTGAATTCATTATAGAAACAATAATAATTGTTCTTCATTCATGGATAGTAAATAATACTAAATACTGAAATTAATACCACAGTAATTGCCAAAGCAATAATCATAGAAAGAGTACTGCACACAGGCTGGATGAGTTCATAAGAACTATAACTATGAAAAACAAATAAAAATATGGGAAGATATATTTAAGACCCTCCCCATAGAAAATGTGACAAGGATAAAGGATATTTTTATCTATGTATTTGTATCATCTTTACAATTTTATTTCTAGGAAAAAGTTAGTCAGTTGTAATACATATAGAAATTTAAATAGTATTTACTTATCTTAGTGATATGTATTACCAAATTGAGTGGGGAGGTTATTTTGAAAAGAGGTACTTGTTAAAAAGAAGAAATGCTGATAGATTTTTTCTTAAAATTTTTTACTCTTTATTTTTTAATAATGACCAGAGGCAGTTTGACTGTGACTAATATGCCTTTGTCAGTTGACACACTTTTAAAAACAGATAATTTATTGATAGTAATTATCATTACTACCATTATTTGTACTGTTATTTGCTTAGGTAATACAAATCTCTGCTTAGAATTTAAAGACATCATTCCTCTAAGTTAACCCCTGTTGCACACCTATCTTTTGTTTATCTGAAAGTCAATAGACAATCCTAAAGAAAAGTGGCATGAAGTTTCTAGAGAATAAAAGATTTGTAATGCAGTATAGGTATTCAATAAATATTGAATCAAGTTAAGCTTTTTCTTGGTACCACCAATAGTCATTGTTGATTTGTTATTAACTGGTAATTTCCTCCTATTGGCAACTTCCTTTCACACTATCTTTTCAAGATCCTCCACTGTCTTTTCTCACTTCTGCAACAGGCTAAATATATTATTCTGTTAATTACCAGTAACAATTTCTTTTTTTTAAGTGTCTTTTTTTTTTTAAGATTTATTTATTTATTTATACAAGCACTGGGTACAATCAGAAACGCGGGAGGGTGAGAGAATTCACCAGAGCCAGAGCAGGGAACAGAACAGTCAGACTGACAAAACACACTGCTGAGGGGAGCAGTGGGCATGGCAGTGGGCCATGGCAGTGGGCCATGGCAGGAGGGCATGGCAGGAGAAATCTGTGTGCCATTTGGGACCCTCGCCGGTGGCCGGGATTCAAACCAGCACTGCAGAGGCTGCAGGCAGCTTCGCAGCCCAGTGCTCAAGCGCTGCGCCACCAGGGGAGGCCCAAGTAACAATTTCTTTTAAATTACATAAAAAATATATTTGTATATGCCTGTGTTTTTTTAATTATTAATTACTTGACCAATAATGATGCTTTCTTGGGATTAACTGGGAGCAGATACCTCTAACCTGCTTAGAGGTTAGAGATATCTTTCAGATATCTTGGTCCTGGAAGTGGAATACAATCTCATGCTCTGAATACCTTGTTTCTTTACATCTTGAGGATCACATAGCTTCTCCTATCCAAGCCTCTTCTTCAACCTTACATCATCTCGTTCTTGTTCTTTGCTTGCTTCATCATATATGAGTCTGTCTCCTGCCTTGGTTTCTCAGTTC
Source organism: Talpa europaea (assembly GCF_964194135.1). Classification (NCBI taxonomy): domain Eukaryota; kingdom Metazoa; phylum Chordata; class Mammalia; order Eulipotyphla; family Talpidae; genus Talpa; species Talpa europaea. The sequence goes on along the minus strand of NC_140072.1, from coordinate 112,040,818 downwards.
CTTGTGTATCAGAAATCTCCAGGTCTCATGTCCAAGATGTTGCCACTGCCTAGATTAGCTCTTTGTTTTATAAAGGATGTGAGTGTTAATAAATGCATGGGAACACCTAAGTGGGTAAACTAGTTAACTATGAAATTGTAAAATCCCACCTTATTCAAGGAAACAAAATGAAGGGGGGGAAAAGAGGAAAAAAAAAATTTGTGACTCAGAAAATTATTTGAATTTCCTTACAATCTTAAATCTATTTCAGGGCTTTTGGTTCAGAAGGTTACTAATTCTAATGATTTATACTGGTAGTACAATATAAAGGCAGAGTGTGAGGGCCTCCCCGGTGGCGCAGCGGTTGAGCGCTGGGTTGCGAAGCTGCCCGCAGCGTCTGCGGCGCCGGTTCGATCCCCCGGCTGCTCCCCGGCCACCAGAGGAGGGTCCCACATGGTGCGCAGACCTCTCCTGCCGCCCGCTGCTCCCCTCAGCAGTGTACTTCGGTCCTTCTGCCTCTTCTGCTCCCTGCTCTGGCTCTGGTGAATTCTCTCACCCTCCCGCACTTCTGACTGTACCCAGTGCATGTATAAACAAAAACAAACAAAGAAATAAATAAATAAGTAAAAGCATGCCTCAAAAAAAAAAAAAAAAAGGCAGAGTGTGAGATTAAGTTAAAGTGGATTAGATTTGGGGTTATAATCTAAAACTTCCCATAATCATGATTTTTCTAATGATTCGTGTAAAACTTATGGTGCATTTTATATTCATTTCTATTCTATATATTACAATGCTCGTTATAATGATACCCTTTTAAATTTTTTTAACATTTAGTAAAATTGCATTCCATTAAAAAATTAGTCGTTATTTTTGTATATTTATATATACACAAGTACATTCTTCTATCCTAGAGAGGATTCATGTCCCAGTGTGAGAAACATGGGCTACTTCTATTATGACTCTTAGCTTTGTTCCTAAAGGCAATATTTTCAGATTTAACCTAAAGATACAAACACACAAATGGCGAAATTATAGGTACCTTGACAGGAAATTCCTGTCATTGCACCCATTTGTAAAGAACATTCTAGTTATTTAATTCACTTTTTTTCCCTAAAAAACTGAATACCTGAATCTATCAATATGTAACCATAGTGCTAAATACTTAACTATGTATGGTTCTCCAAGAATAGTTAGAAACCACATTGGAAGAAAATATGTAAGTAATAATACATTTCAAAAAGTAGCTCTGAGACCTGAAAGAAGTAAACAAATTATTCAGTAATGATACTCTAATTTTCTGCATGAAAATAAGCATCTATCAAAGAAAATTAGAATTAAGTCCTAATATACAGCCTTAAATGAGTATTAAATAATATGTAAAAATTTAAAAGCCCCAAATTAAAAAAAAATATGTTCCTTTTATGTATGCATGAAGTAGAAGTATTGTAAAACAAACACAGTTTTGGTCATATGTCCATGTTTGTAGACCAGTCTTTTAAATTCAAACTGGAGGGAACAACAAACCGTAGGTTTTCAGTTAATCAGGATAAAGTACACATGAAATATAGATGCTTTTGAAAATGCAAGTCTGAAATCTATGGCTGACATTTCAAAGGTACATAATTCAACTAGACAGTAGTAAAGAAGTAGAAAACTGAGCTTCTTCCACTTGCCATTCATCCTACTTTGTATAGAAGTTTAATTTTTACTTTGTGTTTATTGCATCTATGCCTCTCAACTGTACTCTTTGATGTACACTTTGAAGCTAAGGATACATAAAAATAAGAGTAGCTTGAATATTAACAGTAAAAAATTGTTTTCCTCAAATGAGTTCATTATAGACATGGAAAATCAGCCCCCAAATAAGTTGTTCTTTTCACTTCAGGATGCAGTGGTCACCAGTGCAGTGCTACTGATGTACAAATAAACTGACTATAATTGGTCATCATCTCTTTCACTGAGACCAGCACCCTCTACCTTGTTTCTCACCAGAAACAGTACTATTGATTTATGTAGGGCTAAAAAATTGCTACCAATTTTATCCCTTAAGTTATAGAATTAATTATGAGCTCATTCATTTAACAGGAGGGGAAAGAGACTCCATTTGATCTACAAGTTTAATCACCCAGTTAATCAGAAGGAACAATGCAAGAATTTCCCATATTATCCCCTAGGATATAGAAAAATATGCTAGCCATATCTGGACTGTTTTGCCTATAGGTTTTTTCCTGACAGACTTTCCAATCCTCAGTTCATTTTATTAATATACTATTGAGACCACACTGGAGTTAAGTATCAATGACTTGCCCAAGCATGAAGAGAATGTGACATGTGCCTTGTATTCATAGGAAAAGCAAATGACAAGGGTTTATTCATTTGCTTTGTAATGTGCCAAGTATCTACAGGGGAAGCAAAATAGATTGGTTTAGTTTTGGTGGAAATACTGAAAAATATTTACTGACCAGGTGGTCTGTTCTTAGAATGCTGCTGCCATGTTTTAACTTTAGTCCTTTTTTAAAAATTTATTTATTAATTTATGCATACAAGAGCTGGGGTACAGGCCAGAGATGGGTTAGAGGGCGAGAGGATTCACCAGAGACAGAGTGGGGAGAACAGGCAGACTGATGAAATACACTGCTGAGGGGAGCAGCGGGTGAGTCAGGAGAGGTCTGCTGCACCATGTGGGTTTCTCTCTGGCAGGCCGGGAATCGAACTCGTGCTGCAGAGGCTGGGGATTGCTTCATAGTGCGGTGCTTAACCCCTTGTGCCACCAGAGAGGCCCTAACTTTAGTCTTTTTATTAGATGAATAGTGAGTGTAAGGAAACAAAACTAATTCATTTTAAATCATATATTTTTGAGGACAATGAATTGTGATTGCACTGGTATAATCTTCCTAAAAAAATACCTTAGGAATATGACTACAAAATTTTCTGGGAAATCATACACAATAACCACTGAAACAAGAGCTAGTAATTATATCTTCAATACTTTAATAAATAAAAAAGTTGAGCCCCTTGGTGTCTCTCTAATTATCAAGTTTTATATTGCCAAATCACACCCACTGTTCCGTATTATGACAAAAATATATGTGTCAATTGGCATGGTGATGTAATTTCTGTACAGAATTTGGTCCAAGATATGTCAAGAGAAACATATCATACTAGCAAAGTGAGGTTTAGGTCCTTTTATTTTTGATATACAAAGGTGAAAATAATTATAAAACATTGTACTTTCTCAAGAATTATACTTACTTAAGTAATAATAATTTTAAAGGAAATATTCAGCTTTTAAAAAATAAATATGGATTGGATTTTTCTTTGGAAGGGAATACATTTTTCCCAATGAACTTGATGGTGAGATTATATGGCAAGTGCAATATATTTGTAATACTTGCTATAATGGACAGTGAAAGTCAGATCCTCTGAGTATATGAAGTATAAGAAATCAGAGGGCATTTGGCAATAATTTATTGCTGGACAATTGTCCCATTACACAGTGACCGACCATATTCTCCAAATGTTCTTGGTATCCTAATTGATTTCACTTAAATTTTTGTGTTTTTCATTAATAGGAAGAACATTTTATTTATATCTTTTAAAAGTTCTACAAATTAGTTAAAAGGTTACTTGCAGATTACCTAGTAAAAATTTAGTATGAAAATTTTGCATCAAGAGGACATAGATGTAATGAAATTTATTGCTCCAGGAAGAGTCAGAGGTCATCAGAAAGTGCTAACTGCACATCTGTTTGGCATTCACCTCTCTCCTTTTGTTAGGATGCAAATGTTTCACTGAAATAGTTTCTGTCTTAAAGATATCAAACTAGGCTCTCACTATCCCTCTAAAGCTTACATTCTCATTATAGACTACTTAATATTTGATAATCACCCAGCCTACTGACAGTTCCAAAACTTTATGTGCAAAAAGAACATAGGATAACAATTTGATTTTATGTCTAATTTTTAAACACAGAGAATATAATTTGCTATAATATCAATTCTGATTAAAATTTTTGAAGTGTCTGACATTCATAATGTACACTCCCAATTGCTAACACCATAAAAATGAAAAATAAAAACCACAATGAGTACTTAAGACTCATAGTTTATGTGAAATAGATTTATAAACATTTTAGTAGAAGATGTGAAGATTCAAAGATCCATGTTAATAGTCTCTCTCTCTTACTCTGTACACACACACACACACACACACACACATTCATTCATTCCTAAAACAATAGTATAGTAATGAAAGGATTAAGTAATTTTATTCTAAGGTTAACCTTGTAAATAGCATTAAAATCTCATCTCTTAAGTTGCAGTGAAAGAGATCCAACACCAGTCATAATGAAGTTTTATATGCTGCAGTGCCTTACCTGAGATAACTTATTTGTTATGGGAATTCTTCCTTTACTAGCTTCATATATATGTTGGCACAACCTTCTATAAGATATTTTTCAGACTCTCTCCTACCTCTAACATAGGTAGCAAATTTCTTTTAAATCACTGATGATAAAAAGAAAGTCTATCTTACATTTGAATGCAATGTGTTGGAATTCCCAAAAGTGTCAGTACATATTTTCTTATAATTGATTGAATCTTTCTTAGATGGTGAATTTTAGTGTCATAGTCCTACTGACCCAATCATTTCTTTCATATTGTCATGTTGTCATTATAATTGAAAATCCAGATTCATAAGCCCAAAGGCAAAACAGAGGAACTCTTCAGCATGCTAATGTTCAAAGTGTCTGCACAAGGTGAGCTGAGTTTTCCTGGAATCTCTAATCCATGAGACACAGGTAACTTGGAGTTAGATTTAGTTTACGGCAAGCTGTAGTGTATAGGAATTGTTACAACTTACAGCCTTTAAAATCTACTTAGCTGTTACATAACCTAAATAAGAGGATGATAGAAAACATTTTAAAATACACACTCTAGCAGAACCACACAAGACAAAGCACTCCCTTTAGTCATTTTGACTTTATTAAGAACTCCCAAAGTGTACTTGTAATGATAGAAATGACATTTTGTATAGCATTTATTTTATTGAACTATATGAGATGAATATAAATTTTGGAACTAAATCTCTCAAAAACACTTTTTCTTAGTAAGTACACATTGCAATTTTTTTCACTTATGATGAGGGTGTACAGTTATCAATCTAAAAGAACAATGTAGCATATTGCAATGGACTAGAAGAGATTTATAGGATGAGCTCACTTTAAAAGGAGTCAGGTTTATGAGTTTTCTTGGGAGATGGAGTGCTTCTCTTATTTACTCAGAGGGACAAAAACAATCAAATGTTCCATGATACTAGACCAAGATTACCAGTGGGAGCACAGTAGCTGTAGTAAAGACGCACTTCACTGCATCAAATAAAATGCCCATATATAAGGAAAAAATTATGTCTTAGGAAATGAAATTAAAGGCCCTCAGGGACTCAGAAATTAATACAATAAAAATGGAATATCGCATTACACAGACCTTTAATTAGCCTTTGTTCCCAGACAGGTATCTTGCAATAGCAGTTTTATTAAAACACATTAACATAAAATTATGTTCTAAACATTAAATATAATAATAAATAGTGTGTGAGCATATATCTTAAAATGACACAACTTACTGACTGATGCCTAATTTATTGACTTTTTTACTCTTAGGGAAAATAAAATATATATATTCCTGAGTATCAAAAAATAACCTCCCACATATAAAAGTATTATTTCATTAATATTTTTGAACCTCCTGGAAGTTGGTTCTGGCCCACAGGAAGGATATGTATGGTCAATATGACTGCCTATGTGAGTTAATGGAACAAAAGTTTTCTTTTTTTTTTTTTTTTTTTTTTTTTTTTATAAATTTTATTGTTATATTCCCCATACAATTGCAGCCCCCCATTCTGACCCCAATCCCTCCCCTCCCGCCCCCGCCCCCCTAAAAGTGTCTCTGGTTCATAGTTTTTTGTTGATTTTGATTTTCACTTTCTTATAGTTATTCATTTTCCTGGTCCCTTATTTAAGTTTTCTAGATTCCTGCTATGAGTGAGACCATCCGGTATTTTTCTTTTTCTTTTTGGCTTATTTCGCTGAGCATGATCCCTTCCAGCGCCATCCATGTTGCAGCAAATTGCATGTGTTTATCTTTTTTGAATGCTGAGTAATATTCCATGGTATATATGTACCACATCTTCTTGATCCAGTCATCTATTTTTGGGCATTTGGGTTGTTTCCAAAGCTTAGCTATTGTAAACAGTGCTGCTATAAACATAGGGGTGCAGGTGTTCTTTGGAATTGATGTTTCTGTGTCCTTTGGGTAAATACCTAGGAGTGGAATTGCTGGGTCATATGGAAGCTCTATGTTTAGTAGGTCCAGAAATCTCCACACAGCTTTCCACAGTGGTTGGACCAGTTTGCACTCCCACCAACAGTGCAGAAGAGTTCCTTTTTCTCCACACCCTCGCCAACATTTGTTGTTGCTAGTTTTTTTAATATGTGCCATTCTCACTGGTGTAAGATGGTATCTCATGGTAGTTTTGATTTGCATTTCCCTGATGACAAGTGATGTTGAACATTTTTTCATATGCCTGTTGGCCATTTGCATTTCCTCTTCAGAGAAGTTTCTTTTTAGCTCTTCTGCCCATTTTTTGACTGGATTCTTTTCTTTGTTGTTGTTGAGACTCATCAGCTCTTTGCAGATTTTTGTGATCAGTCCTTTATCATTAGTGTTGGGTGCAAAAATGTTCTCCCAGTTGGTGGGGTTTCTCTTTGTTTTTGTTATTGTCTCTTTTGCTGTGCAAAAGCTCTTTAATTTGATATAGTCCCAGCTGTTTATCTTTGCCTTCACTATCACTGCTTTGGGTGATGTGTCTGTAAAGATGTCTTTGATGTGCAAATCACGTAGTGTTTCGCCTATATTTCCTTCTATATATTTTATGGTTTCAGGTCTTATGTCTAGTTCTTTAATCCATTTTGAGTTGATTTTTGTGTATGGTGTGAGGTGGTGGTCAAGCTTCATTCTTTTGCATGTAGCGACCCAGTTTTCCCAGCACCATTTATTGAACAAACTTTCTTTGCTCCAATGCATAGTCTTTGCTCCTTTGTCAAAGATTAGTTGACCATAAACCTGTGGGTTTATTTCTGGATTTTCTATTCGATTCCATTGGTCTGTATGTCTGTTCTTGTTCCAATACCATGCGGTTTTGATGATTATGGCTTTGTAGTATAGTTTGAAGTCTGGGAGTCTGATGCCTCCATTCCCTTCTTTTTTTTTCAGTAGAGCTTTGGCTATTCGGGGTTTTTTGTGATTCCATATGAATTTCATCAATAATTGTTCTATTTCTTTGAAGAATGACATTGAAATTTTGATTGGAATAGCATTGAATCTGTATATTGCTTTTGGAAGGATGGCCATTTTAATAATGTTTATTCTTCCAATCCATGAGCAGGGGATGTCTCTCCATTTCTTTGTGTCTTCTTCTATTTCTTTTAACAGTGTTTTATAGTTTTCTTTGTATAGGTCCTTTACCTCTTTTGTTAGATTTATTCCCAAATATTTGATTTTTTTTGTTTCAATAACAAAAGGGATGGTCTTTTTGATTTCTTCTTCTTCAGATTTATTGTTTGTGTATAGGAAGGCTACTGACTTTTGCGTGTTGATTTTGTATCCTGCCACTTTACTGAACTGATTGATGAGTTGAATTAGCTTTTCTGTGGAGTTTTTGGGGTTCTCTATGTATAATATCATATCGTCTGCAAATAGTGATAGTTTGACTTCTTCTTTTCCTATTTGGATTCCTTGGATGTCTTTCTCTTGTCTTATTGCCCTGGCTAGGACTTCCAGTATTATATTGAAAAGCAATGGTGAGAGTGGACATCCTTGTCTTGTAATGGAACAAAAGTTTTATAGGAGCTTTAAAAACTCAATTCTAGTTCTAAGCTCTGACTGGCTGTCTGAGGACACTGCTCTTTGACCTGGCCTCTGGGGAAATATTTTCTTTATCCATTAAATAGTGGCCTAGTAACAGTTGCCTTACCTGAAAATATATTGATGTAAGCATCTGGGAAAAGAAAAATAATATGGAAATTCAATTGCGGCCTGTGTGAAAATATTTTGCATTTGTTCAGATATAGGTATCATAAAAATTAGTTTGACTCTTTTCTTGCCTAATCTCTCCTCAACAGTATGGATATGCCACCATAAAATTATAATTGTTGCTGTAAATTTAGTTTATAAAGTAAATTGGAAGCACTTTAAGTTGTATTATAGACATAGAAAATGAAGTGGAAACTAGGGACAATCACACAGATGATTCAAATAAGAAAATAGCTCATTTAAATTCTTTATTGAACTAAAAAATAAATGGATATTTTTTTACTGGAAATTATCTATCACTTTCTGTTGTCTATATTTATTTTTATATATTGATATTGGCATAGAAATATATTGGTGTAGAAATATTATTTTCAAAGTTATGGTAGGAAACCTGTCTTCATCTTGCATGGACAATCAACCACTATTTGTTTCCAGTCTTATAAATTTCTGTTGATTCCAAAACCTAATATATGCCCTTCCTCAAATTCATGCAGCTCTCAGATTCCTGACCTGAGCTTCTCTTATCTGAATTATTGCAATAAATTTCTAAGTTAACTTGCAGACTCTACCCTTGTTCTCCTCATATTCATTTCCAGAGATTTTGTTAAGCTTGATCACTTAAAATGTTTACCTAACACAGGTATATGTGAACTTTTGTTCTGAAAGCATTATTTTAAATTTATTTATTTTGCATACAAGAACTGGGGTACAGACCAGGGGTGCAGGGGGTGAGAGGATTTACCAGAAGGAGTAGGGAGGAGAACAGGCAGATCCACTGAAATACACTGCTGAGGGGAGCAGCCAGCAAGACAGGAGAGGTCTCCTGCAACATGTGGGTTGCTCTTTGCCAAGGCTGGGGATCTAACATGCTGCAGCAGCTGAGGATAACTTCACAGTGCTGTGCTTAACCCCTTGAGCCAGCAGGGAGGTCCTATGTTTTTGTTTTTGTTTTTTTAAGATTTATTTATTTATTCATACAAGCACTGGGTAAAGTCAGAAGCGCAGGAGGGCTAGAGAATTCACCAGAGCCAGAGCGGGGAACAGAACAGGCAGAAGGACTGAAGTACACTGCTGAGGGGAGCAGCAGCGGGCGGCAGGAGAGGTCTGTGATCGAACCAGCACTGCAGAGGCTGCCGGCAGCTTCGCAACACAGCGCTCAACCGCTGCGCCACCAGGGGAGGCCCCCTATGTATTTTTAACTTCACCGTATGACTAAAAATTTTCCAAAGTTGGATGTTTACTTAACAAATAGCAGCACTTACATATTTCTGTACCTCAGTAAATCAACAAAACTAGTATTGCTGCTTGCATATTTGATAATCTGATGAATCACAATCTAAAATGATATCTTTTTTATGATTCTAACATGAGGTATCTCATAATGAGAAGTTAGAAGAAATATAATTTGAAACAAACTAAATACATAAATGTAAATGCCTCTGTTTAACAAAAATGCCCACTAAGGACATTGGGAAAAAATGTTTAATGGATGTAATTTGGGTCCTTTTAAAATGTGAGTGCTTTTCCTGTCTCAAGTACAAAATCCTTGATTTGTATCTTATGTACCAGTTACATGAATTGTTTCTTCTCCACGTTTCCCTTTATTAATGTTCTTTATAGGAATGACATTTTCCATTTCACTATCCAGTTAAATCCATCTTATCAATCAAGACCAACTTGATTGTAACATACCTTTACTGTTCTCACTACTCTCTCTCTCCCTGAAGGCAAGTTCTTAATTTATATTGAGCAACACCTTATTCACTACTAGCTGGCGTGTGATTCTATCAGACTGATATTTGGGAGATGTACAGCATTTCCAAATTCCAATGTGTGAGAGTTTTTTGTTGTATTTTTTTTTTTTTAAATCAGAGACCATGTGTTATATATTCATCTGTGTATTCTTAACACTTAAGACAGTGCCAAGTATAATGGGTGCCCAATCCGATTTTTTTTAAGATTTATTTATTTATGCACACAAGAACTAGGGTACAGAACCAAAGGTGTGGGGGGTGAGAGGATTCACCAGACATAGATTGGGGAACAGAACAGACGGATTTACTGAAACACACTATTGACGGGAGCAGTGGGCGAATCAGGAGAGGTCTGCTGCACCATGTGAGTCACCTTCCTGGCCAGGGATCGAGCTGGTGCTGGAGTGGCTACGGATAGCTTCATAGTGCTGCATCTTATAACCCCTTGCACCACCAGGGAGGCCCCGCCCAATCCATTTGGAAGAAAATTTTTCTTAAATCAATGTAGTGGGGCAAAATGGACTCTAAGTAAACCCATAAAATATGCTTAATTTTCATTAAATGCAAAGCTATTTAAATAAAAACATAAAGATTAAAATAATTGTTCTGTAGTTTTATATTTTTTTGTTTTCCTGATTATAGTGTAATTAACTAAGTAGAATTTTTAAAAATGCGTCTAAGTTACCAAATAATTTAAAGAAAATTATCAAGTAAACATTATGAAAATATATTAACTACTGTAAATTGTTCTTATGAATATACACAGAGGCAAGCTTGTATTGATCTAACTCTGACTTACATAGTTAAATATTTTATAATTTATCAAATCTATACAGTTCTAGAAAGTTCTGTTACTGATATACCACTAAGAAAGGGAAAAATAAATGCAAATGATGCTTATTAAATTAGCTCTGTTACACATATGCAAATGTAGAGTTTATATCACTTGAAAACAAACAAAAAGCAAGCAAAAAAATGGATATTTTCAAAATCTTTTCACATTTAAAATCAAATGCTTCTGAAACACTTTGTGACTCAAAGTTACTGATATTTTTTTCCCCATAAGACTGTACCATCAAACTGGTTTTACAACACTGTAAAAATCCATAAGAGGAATTTGAGTGGATTATGCTCAATGAAAGAAGTGAAAAGGAGAAAGACATATATTATATGACCTCACTTATTTCTGGAATATAAAGAAACAAAACATATTAACAGCAAACCAAAACCAAAAACACACCTTTAGACTCTGACAATAGAATTGTGGTTACCAGAGGGGGAAATGGTGGTGAGCAGGACAGAGAAGGCCTTCCAGTTGGTGGTTGAGGGTGACAGACATTTGGTGGTAGATGTGTGGTATATATAGTTGCTAAGCTGAGAAATTTGATCTCTAAAACCTATACATACATACAGTGTTGTGAACAGTGCTACCTCAGTTAAAAAAGAATTTCATGGTGTTTCCATGGTGCCTCACGGATTAAAGTCTCAACACTTAAAAGCTATCATGAGGGCCTCCCTAGTGGCCCAAGGCATAAGACACAACCTATGAAGCCATCCACAGTCACTGCATTATGAGTTTGATCCCCTCCCAGGGAGCTACCAACATGGCGCAGCAGACCTCTCCTGACTCGCCTGCTGCTCTCCTCTAGCGTATTTCAGTTAATCTGCCTGTTCTGTTCCCCACTCTGTCTCTGGTGAATCCTCTCACCCCTGCCCCCATATCTCTGGCCTGTATGCATAAATAAATAAATCTTTAAAAAAGAAAAAGCTGGGCCTCCCCATTGGCACAGCGGTTGAGCACCGCGCTGCAAAGCTGTCCGCAGCCTCTGTAGTGCCGGTTTGATTCCCTGCAGGCCAGAGAGAACCCTACATGGCGCAGCAGACCTCTCATGCTTTACCAGCTGCTCCCCTCAGCAGTGTCTTCGCTCCGTCTGCCTGTTCTGCTCCCTGCTCTGGCTCTGGTGAATTCTCTCACCCTCCCACGCTTCTGACCTGTACCCCAGTTCTTGTATAAAATAAATAAATCTTTAAAAAAAAAAGCTATCATCAGCCATTGTGGGGCATGAGTTCCATCCCTGGCCAGGGAGGTGACCCACATGGTGCAGCAGATGTCTCCTTTCTCTCTGCTGCTCCTCTCATCAGTGTATTTCAGTAGATCTGCCTGTCTTGCTCCCCACTCTGTCTCCGGTGAATCCTTTCCCCCTCTTCCCTCCCACATCTCTGGCTTACACTCCAGTTCTTGGATGCATAAATAAATAAATAAATATTAAAAAAAGAATTTCATAAAGAACAAGAGGTTATTGACTTTAGGTTCTTATGCTTACTTGCTTGTGTAAAGCAGAACTTATGAATCCAGCTTTGGGAATATTTGTAAACATATTTCTAAATCACCTCTTCCATCCCTTTCTCTCCATATATTTTTACTCTGCTATTATGTTTAAGTTTTTGCTGAGTCACCTAGACTGTTCTCTAAGTCTTACTGCTAGTGCTTTCCAGAACATGTGCAGCCATTGAGAGCAGCATCGTGACCACTGCCTTAGACAAAATTTGCTGAAAGGTGCCATTGGCTATGAGGTGTTTCCCAGCTTATGATATTAAAATATATTTTTAAAAATGACACACCATCAGATAAGTATAGCATATTTACTGATATCAGACTGTCAGATTTTACTTTCACAATATAGATGTGTATCCAATCATCACACTGTATACTTTAAATATCTTACAATTTTAATTGTCAGTTTTATCTCATTAAAGCTGAAAAGGCCTGCAGAACTTTTTTGTTTAATACTGGATGAAGTATCTTTTTTTTTTTTTTGAAGCAACCTTGCTTTATAACACTGTAATTGATTCAGAGCTAAAGGAGCACACCACTTTAAAAGAATGTTGCTATATCACACTCACAACCAAATTAAGTATCTTTTTAAATCACTGAAAGACATTATATGTACATACATAAATGTCACTTTTTTTAACTAACCAAAATTTTTTGTTTTCTCTTCTGAATAAGCCATGACAATATTCTTTTTTCCAAACTTTCCTTTAGTGCAGGAATTGAAAGAGAAGGCTAAAATAGTTTGAAAGTTAAGAACCTGTTCTTTCTTTTAAAGGGAAAATAGATTCTGTTTTACCAAAACAGATACACTGAGCCATTAATAAAGAAAATAATTTATTTTTTAAAATCAATATAGATTTTTAAATTAATTTTAATTGAAGTACCATTGGTTTACATTTTGTTAGTGTTTTGGAAATATAGGATTCCCCCTTCAGGTGTGGCCACGGCCTTGTACCTACTACCTATGTATCCACTGTCCTCCACCTTAATCCATTGTGATTTTTCCTAACCCTTTCTCACCCCTCCCCCCTCTTAAAAAATTCTAAAGAACTCCATCCCTATAAGAGAATTGCATAGAACCTAAGACCTATATTTGGGTGACATGACCAAAAGAACATTCTAAAAATTAGTCAAACTCAAAACACTCAGAATAAAATACAGTGATTCCCTATAGTAAGCCATTTACAAAGTAATGTGTGTGTATATGACAAATATATATGACACACACACACACGACATTCAAGCCTTCAGAGGTCAATGTACTAAGAATACATAGTCCTACAAAGCTACATAATTTTCCTGATTAAAATGTGTTATTGTTTCTTTGGATCACTTTGGAACTCTTTCATCATTAAAACTATGTGTGCTCTACATAGGCAGTAAATCTGTAAATCAAAGACTAGTTCATTTATTTTTTTAATTTTTATTTATTTATACAAGCACTGGGTACAGACAGAAGCGTGGGAGGGTGAGAGAATTCACCAGAGCCAGAGCCGGGAACAGAACAGGCAGACTGACGAAATACACTGCTGAGGGGAGCAGTGGGCAGCAGGAGAGGTCTGCGAGCCATGTGGGACCCTCACCGGGTGGCCAGGGATCGAACAGGCATTGCAGAAGCTTCGGCCAGCTTCGCAACCCAGCGCTCAACCACTGCGCCACCGGGGAGGCCCAACTAGTTCATTTATTAAAGAACATTCTGCAAGCCAAGGAAGCTAACACATAGAGCTCTGCAGATGCTATCATTGACTTATATTTCTCTGCATAGCAAAGTCTATGCTCCTGGGTCCATCAAGTTTAATCCATGTTTCTTTTCTTTCTTTTTTTCTCAGGTTAAGTGAGTATGATTCTGAACCTGACAACATATATAACATGCTTAAATTTTCAGAAAAGGCAAATTTATAGCATTTTGAGACCCTTTTATTAAGGTTAGAGTAGAACAGAAGAGGGAGGAGTGTGGTTCACATTGGTGAACTCTTGAGATTCTTCATTTGTATTTCCTGGCTTCTTCCAGTTCCTTTTCTCTCCTTGCTGTTTCTCTGACATGTTTCTGGAGTAGTCCTCTCCCTGCAGCTTTGATACTTTCCTAAGATGTTGAATTGTACGGTGCCATATACCTAGTTGAACAACATAAAAATTTCTTTTGAGGAGAGAAAGGCACAGAATTTTTCCCTAGGAGAATGAGAAAATTTTATCCAGCCTACAAATCATGTTTTCATCCCTTTTCTATCTGCCCTGGTATGAAATATAAATCATAAACTTAAAGATGTCAGGTGTCATTTTTCCTTTTTACCTTTTCATGTACTCCCATGCCCTCACCTCCTCTGTCTCTCCTCCCTTTCTTCTCACATTTCTCCTTCCTCCCTCCAGCTGATGTCCTCTAAATAGTAGCCTGCCACAATATCCCAGAACTAGAGCTGGAGGAAGCAGACTTGGGAACAATTCCTAAAATAATGAAACTGACTCAAATAGATGAGGTTAATAATTTCACTTTTGTTTTTTTATTTTTAGAAAATATCTTACACCCATGGACTTAAGAAAGATTTTTCTGATAGAAAATATAATATAGATATTATATATAAACATATATTATATATAGATATATTTTTATTTATATATAAATATATATTATAGAAATGGATTATATATATAAAATATATATAAATCTGATAAGGTAACGTATACTGTGTAGGAGAGGTGTTGAAAAGCTAAATCAAATATACATATTACACCATTGAGTGATGTGTAAAACCTTCAGCATTTCAGCCATCATTACCTCCAGGCTCCAGACCTCAAGGTGAACCTAGTCTATAAATCCTTGTCTTTACCTTCCCAACTATAATCTCCAGGTGGCCTGAACTCTGTACCTGGGAAATGTATTCTACATGTTTGAAAAGTTCATCCCTTTCATTCTTATTGTTCTTTCTGGATTCTTCTTCCTTTAAATACACTTAGAATAAACCATGTAAATGTCATTGCAGACACTTTCAAATAAATTAATGGTACTCGAGTTCAGCTGAGAGATGCCAAAAGACAAGCACTGGGGCATTTAATAGCATGAAATAAAACTGACTACATGAGGACATTCCCTTTGATGCTGTGGGAATGCATACATTTAATCAGTTTAGTTACTTATTAGATATATAGTTAATACCTACTCTTTGTCTAGTATGTTTTTAGGTGCTAAAACTTGGAAGACAAGTTCCCAAAATCAAAAGGATCTGGGTCAAAATCTTAAAAAATATGTACATGTATATAAGTGATCACTCATCTGTATAATCAATAAAACCTCCTACCTTATAGAGTTACTTTGAAGATTAAATAAGGTGATGCACTGAAATTCTTAGCAGAGTGTCTGGCTAATAAGGGATGCACCACAATTATTAATTTCAATTTGTCATATATCTTCTCAGAGAAGAGAGACACATTTATTGTTCAGGGGCATAAGAATACTCAGATAGATTAAACAGAGCTCCATAAAATAAATTATATTTAAGCTGTGTCTCCTTGTTTCTATATATTCAGAATTGTCAATCAACTTAATTTTATTCTTATATCTTAATGTTTCAATTATTAGAAAATAATGCAATATATACTCAGTTTAATAGAAGGTGTGTTTACACAAAGTAAGAACTACAAGAGCTAATATTGATTGAGGGTAAATGAAATGATTGCTTGCATGTCTTAATTGTTGCCACAACACCATGTTTTAAAACTAATTTATTTTATGAATCTTTATGAGGTATGTATTATCATCATTCTACCCAGAGAGATGAGAACTCTAAAACACAAGAGTTACTATAAATAATCTTGGGATGCACAGAGTTGTATTGCCAAGGGTAGAAAGCAAAAAGCAGAGAATTCCTACAACAGAGTAATAACCACTGATAAAAGGATATCTTATATTCTTAGGTTAAAATATAGTTGAAGGTATATGAAGTAATATATGAATATCCTGTTCTTATAATGAATTTCTCTATTCTGTCTTTTCTTATAACATTATTTCCAAAGGTAAATTTTAGTGCCATAATAACAAGAATAGAACCAAGATTAAAAATGTTTCCAAAATTATGTTTATACTAACATCAGACCCCATGTCCCCAATTTAAGAAAATGAACTTAAAAATGACATCAAATTAGGTTAAATTATTTTAGCTCCATTAAATAATGTTTTGAGTAACTTGCTTATAAACTGTAGTTAAATTCATTTTTACTTGAACTATTTAAATCTTTAAAATATTCACATGGGTTATTATTTTTATTCAGAGTGTCAAGTATCATAAGTATACCATGATAAAATCAGACTTAGGATGATTTTTTTCTTTGGTCATTGGGTTGATGAAAAGGTGTAGAAAGAATGATAGTTGACAAGGAAGATCGAGGTCTGTCTTTCAAGAAGTAAACATATTCATTATTTTCTGCTCCATTGGAATTAATTACTTTCTAACATTATTAATAGACAACATTTACAAAATGGCTTTACCAAAACAAATGAATATAATGGGGGCAATATTAATCAGGAGAAAATATTTTATTTTCCTTTATCTTTTTCACTTTGACTTTAAATGAAAACCTCTAAAGTAATTAAATGAATAACTGAAAGTATGTTTTAATAGAATTTGGTTTGATTTTGTTTTTCTCTTTAAATACATTTTCTGGTAAATTCTCTAGAAGTTAAGCTAAAGTGGGGTAGATGTATAGGCTAACTTTTTTTTTTTTACTTGTGTGAATTTGGGATTATTTCCTAAATGGTTGTGAACACATGAAAAATTATATCAAACACTTGCTTATCCTCATATTACTAATTGTGATACAACTTCACTTAAAAAAACTCAAATTTGATAAAAGCTCAAATCAAGGGAGAAAAATATGGTAGTGAGGCTTTAACCGGCTCTAAAGTTTCAGAGTTTGTGTCTGACTTTTCAAGAACCTGCTTTTTTATCTCATAAATTTCACTTTCACTGCCCTCTTCCAAAGAGCCTCATCCAGTTTTAATGTTTTTGTATCTCAAATAATCTTTATGTACAAAGATAAATGTAGAAAATTGGAAAATTTTTGCTGGTTTTCTAGAGTTAGTTTTCAAGTCTTTCTCTATTATTTCCCAAGAATTGTGAAGTGAAGAATATTTTTCAGTAATTATTACAAAGTATATACATGAAGATGAAATGTTACAAGATCACTTAAAGGACACTAGATGCCAGGGTTTTAAAGATAAGCAGTTAAGAAGTTCTTCCAAGTTACTGTAGTATAAAATACATAGAAGGAAATATAGGTGAAACACTACGTGATTTGCATATCAAAGACATCTTTACAGACACATCACCCAAAGCAGTGATAGTGAAGACAAAGATAAACAGCTGGGACTACATCAAATTAAAGAGCTTCTGCACAGCAAAAGAGACAATAACAAAAACAAAGAGAAACCCCACCAACTGGGAGAACATTTTTGCACCCAACACTAATGATAAAGGCCTGATCACAAAAATCTGCAAAGAGCTGATGAGACTCAACAACAACAAAGAAAATAACCCAGTCAAAAAATGGGCAGAAGAGCTAAAAAGAAACTTCTCTGAAGAGGAAATGCAAATGGTCAACAGGCATATGAAAAAATGTTCAACATCACTTGTCATCAGGGAAATGCAAATCAAAACTACCATGAGATACCATCTTACACCAGTGAGAATGGCACATATTAAAAAAACTAGCAACAACAAAAGTTGGCAAGGTTGTGGAGAAAAAGGAACTCTCCTGCACTGTTGGTGGGAATGCAAACTGGTCCAACCACTATGGAGAGCTGTGTGGAGATTTCTGGACCTACTAAACATAGAGCTTCCATATGATCCAGCAATTCCACTCCTAGGTATTTACCCAAAGGACACAGAAACATCAATTCCAAAGAACACCTGCACCCCTATGTTTATAGCAGCACTGTTTACAATAGCTAAGCTTTGGAAACAACCCAAATGCCCAAAAATAGATGACTGGATCAAGAAGATGTGGTACATATATACCATGGAATATTACTCAGCATTCAAAAAAGATAAGCACATGCAATTTGCAGCAACATGGATGGCGCTGGAAGGGATCATGCTCAGCGAAATAAGCCAGAAAGAAAAAGAAAAATATGGGATGGTCTCACTCATAGCAGGAATCTAGAAAACTTAAATAAGGGACCAGGAAAAAGAATAACTATAAGAAAGTGAAAATCAAAATCAACAAAAAACTATGAACCAGAGACACTTTTTGGGGGGTAGGGGCCGGGAGGGGAGGGTTGGGGTCAGAATGGGGCATGTGCAGTTGTATGGGGGAATATAAAAATAAAATTTATTATTTAATAAAAAAAAAGGAAAAGAAAAAAAATAAAGATAAGCAGTTAAGATTTTTGAAACTGCAAGTAACTATGTGAATGTGCATAAAGTCTGAGTATTATTGTAGCACACCATTTGGCTAAAAAGCTTCATGTAAAATGACAGTTCTTGGTAATAAATTCTAGAATAAATATAATCATGATACTTACATTCTCAAATCTTGCCAAAGTATACAAAGTGGATGAAATACTTTATATCAAGGCTTTTCCTAATTGTTTTCCAAAAATCCTTTCTTTAGAAACAAAATGCTGCCTGAGAAATTTTAAATAAAGACTTTTTATGATTAAAAAAATACAATAATACATCTAAATAAAGGAAAAAAATAATAATAAAAAACACTGCTCTCCAGACCAACTCTCAGTCCAAACTTATTTCTAATTCAAAAGACTTTGCTTATTTTTTCAAGGGTAGCATAAATATGCATGAAAAATGCAAACGACCTTGATATTTCACAGTTTTTGACCTTTTTGAGTACGCCTCATGAATTTATTCCCACATCTTGCCATTTAAGTTCACTCTCATATCTTGAGTCCACATATTTACTGACCGTTTAAATTACTTACCAGCACCTCTCCATAAAAGGGTATTTATGTCTTTGTCTTTGTCTATAATTGACTTTGTAACTTTTCCCCTTCTCCCACCCTCATTCAAGAATAAATTACTGGATATTCTCTGAGCTCGAATTGCACGTTGAATCATAGTGAAACAAGAATTAAGGCTTAGAACTCTGGAGGGTAGAGTAGTCTTTTCTATTTTCCAATATTATCCTGAAGTTGTAGGGTTTTTTTTGTTGTTTGTTTCATTTTGGTTGTTTATTTTTTGAAGTGCTTTAGTATTAGAAAATTTTTTTATCCTGTCACTTATCATTATATGAAATCAAGGAGCTATATGCTTTAAGATTTCACAAAAACATTGTTAGCATAAATATAATTACAGTAATATAAGATGTGAGAGAACTTTGCTACAAAATATTGCTATTATAATTAATACTACTAATAGTATTATTTTCTTTAATCCTCAGTGAATAAACAAGTTATATCACTGTCAGTAAGCAAAAACATAATGTATAATATAGTATAGTATAATATAGTATAGTGTAGTATAGTGTAATAGACAACAGTTTCATAGTTTCGGATCTGAAAACGTAGAAGTCTGTATTAAGGATGCATGAAACCAAACATGGAATACTTTCAGAAATAACTGGGGATTATGAAAGGAAGCTAATTTCTAGAATCCTACAGAATTAAATGTGATTTTATTGTTTTAGTTATTGACTAGTAAGCCTTAGTATTGTAGTTATGTGATAATGCTAAAGAATTTAATTTTTCCCAAGTAATAGTAATACTATTATTGCAATTGGATTAGATTAAGACCAGTTTAAAGATATATGCTTACTATAGAACCACAAAGGATAACTTCCTCAGTTAGCAATAAATATGATTTTCTCACTTGAAGGAAGGAAGGACAAAAAAAGAGAAAAGGGGAGGAGAATTAACATGTAGGGTACTTTACCTGTTCTGTTAGATGCTTTCACTTATATTACATCTGCTCAGCAAAGGTTTCCCATTTCCATAATAGATACTGACTTCACAATAAACCTGAAAATCTTCACAATAACTTTCCTGTGAAATTACAAAGGTATCTTGCTTCATCAAGCTGGTTTGTGATAGAACAATGCTTCTCTAACTACAAAGTTTATGCTGTTTCTCTGCTATTACATTGAAAGGGGGCCTTGTCCCATCAAACTTGTTTATTTCAGGAAATTAGGCATCAGTTATTATGGGAAGTAATTTTTTTCAATGAAAATGATATGAACTAAATTGCATTAAAAATGTAATATATTTATCCTAGTATAAATAATATTTCCACACACCATTATATTGTATATGACTTTTTAAAATGTTTATGAGTTCATGATTTTTTTAATTTATGGAAGATCTTAATATAAGATTTACAAAATTATAATAAAGCACCACTCATATTTCAATATTATTTTACCCAAAGACTATAAGTAGACATTTATTTGTAGAATTTCTTATAATTACCTAAGTATTTTGAGTTTCAGAGAAAGGACAAAGTTGTTAAAATTTATACTACCTATTCTTCAATTCATATAATCTTCTTTTTCAGACATTTTAAAATGCTAGAATATATAAAATTTTCATGACCTATCTTTTTCCTTTAAAATATCAGGGAAATAGCTATTTTCTATAGGAAAGATTTATATGCTATAGCCTTACTATCTTCCACTGCCCTTCATCTTCAAATCCATGTTAATCCATGTTAACTATTAGTAATGTGTTTCTCCTTTTACTCCTCAATCATATAGTCTGTTATTGTATTTAAGATATTAAACAGTAAAAGAACATATGTATGTCTCTTGAAATTTACGTGTGTCTATACCAAGGAAAGTATATCACATGTGTTATGGTCACATTGACAACCCAGGAAATAACAACAAATTAATACTGAATTATTTATTCATCCATAAAATTTTAACTTAGCACTATAATATTCCATATACTAAGTTAGTTTCAGAACTTGGCATAGTGAACAAGATAGAGCCCTTGCTATTTGAAGCTTAACATTTGTCTTCAAGGTAGTTGTGAAAGAAAAATTGAACCAATATTAAGTAAAATTATGAATTTTGAGATATGATGAGTACTATGAAGAAAAAGCAACTATCAGTTTGCTCAAAAAGGTCTATTTTATTTCTCGTGCATTTATACCAATAACTTAAAAATAAGAAGCAATTGAAATGCACAGCATATGTATTTGGGATCAAAAACTTGTAATTTGGGGCATGCATATTTAGGTAGAACTCCAAATGGCAACTCATGGAGAGGCAAAAGACAGGGATTTTTACGGGAAGAAAAGAGGAGATGAGGTAAGTGTTTTTTTTTTGTTGTTTTTTTTTTTAAAGAGTTAATAAGAGTTAATTAGTGTTAACAAGCTTAGGCTATTCTTAGGCTATTCTTAGCAATACATAATTGGTTACTGATTCTGTCCTCTGGCAAAAAGTCCACAATCATCAATCCTCATGAACAGGATGTCCGTTTTCCTGCTGATTTCTCAAACAACTGTTTGTGAATTAATTGCTATTTGGCCTGGTTTGAAGGGTTAGTTCAGTTTAAACAAGACAGAAAAGCCGTTTGTCTCCAGTGACTGCACTGACCTTACTTGACTATAGCTCCACTGATGTCAACTTTTCATGCTATACATAAAATTGTTAAGGGCTCTTTTTTAATTTTAAAGCTGCGCTGAGTTGAACAAAAATGGATAATAATCACTAAGATTAATTTTAAAGATTAATTTTAAAGAGGAAATCTCCCTTTTACTACTAGAATCAGTTTCACTTGATTATGATGTATTTTTGTTGATTGGATGTGGTTTTATGCTTCCTAATATTTTATTTAGAATTTTTGCATTTAATAAACATAAGTGAAATAAATGTTATCGAAATTTCTTTGTGCAATGAGATGTCGTCATAATGTTATATTTACTTCACTTATGTTTTTCCATATTCCTTGGGTTATTATTTTTTTAATTTGGCAATAATTTTTTGGAGGAGGTTGCTCTTTGTTAGCATTGTCTATTTTCCATGGAAATAACCATGATGGTTTTTTGCTGTGGGATATTTTGTAAGTTATATGGTCCCAGAATATTTTCAATTTCATCAAAATTTTCAAAAATATTATATAACTAATAGTCTAAGAATTTAACTTTTTCTTTTTAATAGCTATTCGTTCTCATTGTATATTTGTGATTTATTTTTCTTAATTAGATTGAGATGTTATTTTAATTGTTTTTATTATTTCTAAATGATTTTTTCTACACATAAAATAGATATTATATTCAGTAACATGAATTCTTTATCTTTGGTTGTTTTTCTAAGATTATAATTTGAAAGATTTTTAAAATCATTTCTTTTCTATAACTGAGGTTAATTTTTTGCCTTCATCTGTGATGAGGTTAGGGCATTTTTTGAATATTTCGCTACTGTATAATCTTATTTTTGCATTTAATTGGAGAAAATTCATAAATGTCATGATGTAGGTTATTAATCTCCCCCTTCACAGGCAACAACTAGTTACTTCACTCTTCAGAAGTTTTCTTTTCCATGTGACACTGAGACACAGGACTTCACTTTGATAAATGTAGATACCAAGAAAATCCATAATGTAATTCAGCAACAGTGCTCAACATACAGGAAGCAGTATTTTCAAACAAGACACCAAAAGTAAATTTCACTTTGAGAATTTAGTAACACTTAAGTCTAACATATCAGGTGAAAGGTGAGCCATTATAAGAGATTTCCTATTTTAATTTTAGCTATGTTTCTGTCCAGCTTTTCATAATCTGTAGAATAAACCAGAAATTATCATAAAAATTAGTTTTGATGATATATCTTAGTCACCAACATCCATCCTATCATTACACACTACCAGCTTCTGTCCTCTCTTAAGTTCAGAGAAAATACATGACTTCTTCCAATGTCATAGCTAAATACATAAATTTGATTATGTCATTCCAAATTAAATATATCAACGGTAAACTCCTAGGAGATAATATAGGAGAGAACCCTGTCTGTCCTTAAGTATAACTGTGACATTTTAGGTATACAAAAGACACGATTCATGAAAGAGCTGTGCTTTATTAAAATTAAAAACCTCTTCTTTGCAAGATACAATGTCAAGAGAATGAGCAGAAAAGTAACAGCTTGGGATAAAATAATGACAAGATATATATCTGATCAAGGGTTTTTATCCAAAATCATCTACAAATTCAACAATAAAAATATTTTTAAAAAACTGGTTAAAGAATGAGCAAGAAACCTTGACAGACAACCTCACCAAAGAAATTATGTAATTAGTGATTAAGCAAATGAAAAGATGCCCATCATTAGGAAAGTGAAATTAAAATAGTAATGAGACAACAATTTATACTATCAGAATGGCCAAAATCTACAACAATTACAACAATAAAGAGTGGGAAGGAGGTGGAGCAACAGGAACTCTCATCCATTGCCAGTGGGGATACAAATGAACAATTTGGAAGACAGTGTGGAGGGTTCATAGGAACCTACAGATACTGTTACCATAGCGGTCAAGCAATCATGCTTCTTGGCTTACTTAAAGAGTTGGAAATTGATGTCCACACAAAAACTTGTACACAAACATTTACAGTGATCACAATCATAATTGCAAAAACTTGGAAACATCCAAAATTTGTCAGTCAGTTAATGATAAACCAAAGTACGTCCAGGAATTTGAGTATTATTCACAGACAAGGGGAAATGAGCTATCAAGCCATGAAAAAAAAAAAAAAAGTTTAGGAAAGTTAAACACACTTTTAAGTGAAGAAGCTAATTGGAAAAGCCTACATACTCTCTGATTCAAATTCTATGACTTTTCTAGAAAAGGAAAACCTATGAAGAGGGCAAAAAGTTTAGCCTTTAGCCTTGTGGCTGAAGACTGAGAAATGGGAAAGCTAAATTAGCAGAAAACAGAGGCATTTTAGGGCAGTGAAAATACTTTTTTTTTTAAAAGATTTTTTAAAATTAATTTATTTATTTATAGCACTGGGTACAGTCAGAAGTGCGGGAGGGTGAGAGAATTCACCAGAGCCAGAGCGGGGAACAGAACAGGCAGACTGACAAAATAGTCTGCCATGGGAGGGGAACTGCGGGCAAGACAAGAGAGGTCTGCCGAGCCATGTGGGACCCTCGCCGGGGATGGAACCAGCACTGTAGAGGCTGCGGGCAGCTTCGAAGCCCAGCGCTCAACCACTGCGCCACCGGGGGAGGCCCTCTTTTTTTTTTTTTAAGATTTATTTTATTTATACAAGAGCCAGGGTACTGGCCAGATGCGTGGGAGGGTGAGAGGATTCACCAGAGACAGAGTGGGGAACAAAACAGGCAGACTGGTGAAACACACTGCTGAGGGGAGCAGCGGGTGAGGCAGGAGAGGTCTGCTGGGCCATGTGGGTTGCTCCGAGGCCGGTGGGGATCGAACTGGCACTGCAGAGGCTACGAAGAGCTTCACAGTGCGGCGCTCAACAACCTGCGCCATCAGGGAGGCCCGGCAGTGAAAATACTCTTAATGATAATATACTAAATAGATCTGTCATTGTTTTTGTTCAAATCCATAGAATATTCAACACCAAGAGTGAATCCTAATGTAAACTATGGATTTGATTGATTATGATGTGTCAATGTATATTTATCAGTTGTAACAAATGTACCATTCTGGTAAGGAATGTTGATAATAGAAAAGGCTATTCATGTGTGAGGACATGCGAAATCTTTTCACCTTTGTCTTCATCTTGCTATGAATCTAAAACTGCTCTTTAAGAAACATCTTTATCAGGGTTGTTTGTGTAGACGAGTGCATCAGGAAGATGTGGTATATATACACAATGTATTATCACTCAGTTGTTAATAAAGATCTGCCTTTGTCATTGGTGACAACATAGTTGGAACTGGAGGGGATGATGCTGAGTGAAATAAGTCAGAAGGAGAAAGACAAATGCTAAATGATGTCACTTATATGTGGAATAGAGAGAAAAACAGAGGGTCAGATAAAGCCAAACCAGTAACAGATCCTAGAAATCTGACTATAGAACTGATATCAGAAAATAGGAGGAGGAGGGGCAAAAATAAAGTGGAGAGGAGCACAATGGACTAAGGTGAGGGACTAAGGGTGTTTTGGTGATGGATAATGTAGAATGACAACTCCTGAAGTGGGAGAATCTATGCCTCAAAAACACAAACATGAAAAACAACCCAAATGCCCAAAAATAGATGACTGGATCAGGAAGATGTGGTATACATACACAATGGAATATTATTCAGCAGTCAAAAAAGATAAACTCATACCATTCACAGCAACGTGGATGGAACTAGAAGGAATTATGCTCAGTGAAATAAGCCAGAAGAAAAAAGAAAAATATCAGATGGTTTCACTTATAGCAGGAATATAGGGGAACCAGGTAAGACATCAGTGAAAAAAAGATAATAACAGTACAAAACACAACAAAGCAAAAACAGACAACTATAAATCAGAGACATACGGCAGGGGAAGAGGCAGAAGAGGGATCAGAGGGAGGAAGGGAGGAGCACAGGGGACTGAGGTGATGGTGCACGGGTGCCTTAGGAAAGGAAACTCTATGGGGACTACACCTGAGGGGGAGGGGAGGAGCAAATATTGTTTAAAAATGAGCAATGATGTAAAAAATAAAAACTAAATTAAAAAAAACATGTAAACCTATACTACCTCAGTAGAACAGACAGAACAACTCTCTTATGTGGTGTCAACATAGGGATTTTAGTTAAGTCTTTTTATTTGAATGTAGAATAGCAATTTAAATACAGATTTATAGTGCTCTTTTAAACTATTGGGATGTCAGAAAAGTTATGATGTCCTTTTTCTGTTTTCTAGGCAAAAAGACGTCATGACTTTTCTGACAACCAAATATATTATCTCAAGCAATAGTTCTCTTCTTTCCTGAGAGGAAGTCTCAGGTTTCAAATTTAAACAGTTATTTCTGCTTTCAAGTTATATTCTTCCTCCATACATACTATAGCAAGTGACAAGAACAGCTAACAATGAATAGCTCAGAATTATCATGAGTTTATTATTTAAATACAGAATTATGTCAAAACTAGTCATACTATGTCTTCTTCAGGTTTAGGATGTTGACAGGATTCCTTATCAGTGGTTTTTGCCCATATATATATATCCTGCTTTTTTAAAAATTATTCCAGATGAACTACAATTCTAAAAGATTTTGAGATATTACTGCTTTCATTTAATGATAACCCTGTGCTGAGATGATCACCTGGTTTGTGGCTAATACAGTTTTATTATACTGCAAGTTTGAAACTAGAGTATTTAATACAAAGCATGGGGTTTTACTTTTTCTCTGAATTCTCAAATTTTCTTGGGAGAGTCCACAATAGAAGTTAAATTCACAGACTCACTTTCAAATCAGATTCAATTTTATTAAATGACTAACTTGAGAAACCCAGACTAAAGTAGTGAATTTAATAGACATGAATAGATGATATCATGCATTATCTGAACAAGGGATAAATTAAATGACTCAACAGCTTCATTAGTCTTTGTATTAAGGGCTCAGAGGCTAATGATCTCACTGGTATCTAGAAAGAGACAGGAAGAAAAAGGAAGAAGTTTGTTACAATGCTGTCACCCTAAAGGAATGTATAATATTAAGTAATTATTTACTGATAAGAAATGTTAAAAACTCTAATTTATGTGCATACTCCCAAATTCCATTTTAAAAGCTACTCTAGTTTTATGTATTACCTCCTAAAATTATATTGCTAAAACTTGAACTATTCTGATTTGAATTTTATCACAACATCCCCAAAATATTATAATACAGTGAAAGCTGTTTCTGATGAAAGTTATGTTTTATAAAATTTTCAACTAGAACTTGTCACAGTAGATTGAATGTGGTTTAAATTGAATGTTATGTAAGCCTTTAATAAAGATGTGAAAGAAAATCATTTAGGAACATGGAAACTAAGCTACAGTTAATTTTAGCTTCTCTCCTTCATTTTAAATTAATGTTTCCTAGAATGAGAACTGTTAAAATGAGTTAGGCTTTTCTGATGTTTTGTGCAAATGACAAATGGCAATGTTTCTAAATGTGTTTGCAAACAATGGCAAACAATAAAGACAACCGCCTTTAATCCTAAAGCCAAAAAAAGAAAAAAATTGATACAGCAGCATATGGTTGAAATAGATTTTTTTTTCTGTCAGAAGAAAAAATAAATGATTGACAATAGATTCAATTTATGAACATATGCATGGAAAATGTGTGATAACTCAGTAATTAAATTATAGACAATAGCACATTCCCAAGTGTTAGGTGGCACATAATGTTATCAACAGCTTGGTGAAATCATCCAGCTTGACACATCATCCAGAATACGATAAAATAGGTAAGGATAAATGAAATTTTTCAAGCTGCATAAACAGAGGGTAAGGAAGAAAACAAGAAAATATTATTATTCAGAAAGTAGTGTTTTTTTCATTTTTAATTAGATAATTTTATTACATTCTCAAAGAATAAAAAATACAAAATCAAGGTAATATTTTATTTCTGGTTATCTATATTAGCAGAATATTTTAAGAATGAAATATAATTTTTTTAATTAGCTAAGTTTACTCAGAGAAGGCTTCAAAGTAGAGCTAAATTGACTTAAACGATGGAGTCCATCATTTTTTATCAAAGAGAATTAAAAAAAAAATTACTTGTATTTCTGAACTCCATCTAGAGATTTTCATCTCAGTATAGTGATGTCATCAAAAACAGACATTTTGTGAGAACTAAGCACATATTAAAACCCTTTTTTACATACCAGTTGCTCATACTAGTTGTTAAATCCATCTTCTCTTTACACACAATAAATGCTATGAAAAAAGATATACAATAAAATGTGTTGTAAAAATAAGGCTCATTGTTTATTCTGTGCACTCCAGGTTAACTTCTGTGTCATCTGCATTAATAGTATTAGTCTCTGATATATTCAAACATAGGAAAACAAAGAAAAGAAATCTAAATCTCCACTAGTTCTTATTTGAATATCATCCCAACAAGTATTATCTGTGGTATGGAAGTGTCGACCAAGTACAGTTCTCATCTCTTTTTTCATCAGAGTAGTATTTGTTGGTCCTTTGGAGCTATTGTTGTTGATCTTTTTCTTAAGGGGCTTCTTTAACTTGAAATCTTGGAAAAAGTAGAATTAGCTCCTGAAAATCTTAACAGTGATGCCTGGTGACATATGCAGTGTTATCAGCTCATTTTAAAACACAAATTTATGTTATTTATGCATAATATGCTTCACATTCGATAGTGAATCTAACATCCTCATAAGAAATTATAGTTATTTCACACATGAATAGCTGTTTTAGAATTGTTTTCTTAATTCTCATACATATAAGCTTAACCAACTGATAGTTGAAGTATAAAATATATAATTTCTGCATTAAATATTGCAAATTAATTAGTTAATTTTAATTAACTTAGTTTTGTTTCCTACATATCCTTCTAAACTTTATGTCTTTATATGTAGAAATTGCTTTTGTTTCATGTTAATAACTAGAGTCCACTTTTTGTTAATAAGGCACAGAGCAAGTAAGTTCCTCTATCAAATTAATCTATGAACCTATAACTTTGTTACCCTACTCTCTTTTTTGCCAACTCCAAACTCATCAGCAAATCTAATTAACATATATTTCAAATATGCACCAAGTCTTACTGCTTTCACTAATATGCACCAAATCTTACTACTTTCACTACCCCCAATATTAACATATTAGTCCAAATCACCATTGTTAGTGTCTTACAATAACCTTGTAACTGTATTCCTTAATACCATCTGTAGGTTTTAGTCTATTTTTCTGTACAGTGATGCAAGAAATTCTTTCAAAATGTAGCTCATAATATGTCACTTTTCTACTTAAAATATTTTAATAGATTCTCATTTTTTTCCTGAATAAAATTAAACTTATTACCCGTTGCTACTTAAATGGTTTCAATTTTGGTTTTGGTTTTTTTAATTTCTTTATGTGTTTGTTTCTTTATTCAATTTTAAGTCAGTTACAACAAATAGGATTTTGGTAGAATGGAACCTTATAATAGGTGTCAGGAATGGGACATGCATTTGGTCACCTGTCTCGTCCTATATTCTGAGATGTAATTTCTTTTCTTTCTGTAAAAAATATGACTCATTGAGATTAGTTTGCCCAACTTTAAATTAAATGGAATGTCTTCTTTTTGGTGTTTGGTTTTCTTTAATTTCATTGTTAAATGCAGTACATTTTTCTTTTTTTTTTTTTTTTTTGCAGTACATTTTTCTTACATCATTGTTAATTCTTGACCAGTATTTCATTTCTCCCTTTAGGTGTGGTCATCATAGTTATGTCACCACCAAAGCACCCTTGGTCCCTCACAATATTCCCTTGTGCTGTTCCCCCTCCCCCCACCACCTCTCTCCACTCCCAACCCCTCCCCCTCCCCCCCTGAATGCCTCATATCTACACACAGCTTTCAAGCTTCATCTTTGCATCAACCTTTGTTTGATTTCTCTGTGGTCCACATTTAAGTGAAACCATTTGATATTTACCTTTATTCCTTCTGACTTATTTCTCTAACATCAATTTTTAGACAATTTTTTTGAAGATTTATTTATTTATGCATACAAGAGCTGGGGTACAGGCCAGAGATGTGGGGGGGTGAGAGTATTCGCAGAGACAAAGTGGGGAACAGATCAGGCAGACTGTTTGAAATACACAGCAGAGGGGAGCAGTGGGTGAGACAGGAGAGGTCTGCTGCTCCATATGGGTTTCTCTCTGGCCGGCCAGAGATAGAACTCGTGCTGCAGAAGCTGTGGATTGCTTCATAGTGCAGTGCTTAACCCCCTCTACCACCAGGGAGGCCCTAGACAATTTTTTATTCTAGTTTCACAGATTGATGAAATGAGGTAATTTATGAAGTTGCACATCCTTTGCCTTTCAGTCTTTTAAAAACATCCAACAATATTGATGAGAATTAACAAAAAAATCAAAGCAAATAAAAGTGACAGTTAATACTGGAGCTTATATGGAATTCAATAGTATTAAAATAATACCAACTATAGTTCATATAAGTCATTCTTCTTTAGTAAACTACTAGTTATAATGAATATTAAATAGTATGCCTTTTAAATTTCAAGAAACATTTTTTGGACCTCACTTACCTTTTACTTAAGACATGATAATTTCTAGACTATTTCTAAGTTTCCTTCATTGGCCACTTTTCTACAACAAAGATATAACTAGAAAAGTTATGTCTGCTTATTAGATATAGAAAGAGAAATTTTATGCTTTCAATATACTAGAAGCAGAATGATTATAAAAAAGAATTGGCAAATCACATTTTACCTCCATTTTAAAGAAAGCACAGAAGGAAGATTAAAGTAAATTGATGCCTATGCATTAAAAAGTAACATGGACTTTTAAATATAACTACCATATGTTTCCAAAATCAAGTCCCAAAGTTTTGAAGTTTATGTGTAAGATGCTATATTTTTCTACTGTATGGATGAAACTCTTATTATTTCAACTTGTGAAATCTATTTGCCCAAAATAAATATTGATATTATTATATCTGAGGAAATTAGTGAATATAAATATATCTTAGATACCCATACGTAGCAGAAAAATAGCCCATTAAAGAAAATACGAACATTCAAAATTATTTTCTAATTTGCATTACTAAAAAGTGCTGGAGAAAAGTAATTTCCAGGAATTGAAGCTTTGTCCATGTTTTATAATATCATTTTTGCAGCTCAAGCCTCTGTCAGTCTCTATTGAAATGCATCATGTCAAATAATTCTCCTTTAAAAGGTTCTCATTAAATATTCATATTCTTGCACCATAGAATTTTTTCTATTTGCATTTAATTAAATCACATATTCAAGGAAAACTCCCTATGTTAGTAATCTGAACATTTCACCTTCATTTTTTCTTTGGTTTATATGGGGAAATATGAGGTTTGCAAAAGCAATGCTGTTGCTTACAGAAAACATATCTCATTGCTGATTCTCTCAATTGCTTCAAATTCTTTCTGACATGCAAATCCCTGAGGTTAAAATCTTATTTAAAGTTCACATTTGAGTTTATAATGGTTCTGCTTCTGTGCTGACTGAGATTTAATCAGAATGTGAAATAAAAAGAACACATAACCTTTTACATCTAAAACAGATTACATAATATTTGTAATTAATAAGCATCACTACTCCATGGGTAAATGGCATTCTGCATGACAATTTTATAGCATCATTAATATCAATGGTAAATGTCAAAGTACCCAAATGTCAAAGCATTTTCTTTACTTTACAAATACTCTTCTTTAACAACTGGTGTAGCACCTGTGAATTGATAAAATCATCCTGGCATTTGGGAGGGAATTCATAGGCACATGATGGAGTTGATTCAATGTTCTAGCTTATATGGGACCTCCCAAAAAATTATGTTTCAAAAGTTGAATTTTTAGCATGCAAATAATGTTACCTTAGAGTTAATTAGCACACTGTAATGTCAAAATATTTGTTTTGCCAGTCAAAAAATAAAACTGACCTAACATTTGGCTCAGTGTGGATTCAGACTCCTGGGCCATGGAAGTTATAGCTAGGGTTTTGAGGAGAGAATGCTGAATTGGGATAGAGATAGAGTTAACCGCCTGTTGAGTAATCCATCCTGTACAATATTTCACTTCATTTCAGTAACAGAAACTTGATTATTCTCATACATGTCTCTCTGTATGTTCTCCAGTGTAGGCCATTTCTTGCCATCCTTATTCAAGTATTTCTACCAAGAGAAAACATTAGTGTTTTTCAAATTACTCTCTCCTCAACCTCAAAAGTTGTTCTGTTACTCCCATCTAACACCCAGACTCATTTAGTGGTCTTTCACAACATTCAAATGTAATATCACAAGGAACTTTATAGTATTTCTTCCTTCTTTCCTTTCTTTCTAAATTCCTTCTGACTTTCTGTCCTTCTAAAGTTTTTGAATTATTATGGATTTGTAGGCACATTGCCAGATACTAATAATAAACCAGTGAATAAGATATAGTTTCTCATCACTCTTCCTCTAAGATTCACTCATATGAGAAGACACTCATATTAAAGTGTCTTCTAAAATTCTAATTTTTAGCTTCCTGGATCAGTTTAATTGGTTCTCCTCCCACTTCGTTCTATTTTTTTTTCCATACCCACCATCCACCTTTAGAATCTTGTATCTTATTTAATTTTTCAAATTTCACCTTAGATACTTCTTTTCCATTAAAGGTGTTGAATTTAAGCCTTAAGACGTGCAGCATTTCTATCTTGTCAAATATATATACCCACATTAAATGAATACTTATTAAATGTCTACTTTGCTCTAGGAAAATATTTGCTTTCATTATTGGTCTATTTACTCACCAGAAACTCCATATATAGATTTGCCTAAATGGTCTTTCAATCTGTAGCACTGATTAATAGAGCATCCTTTTAGCTCTTCAATTAATATTTCTTGAAAATAATCTATCTTGTTAAAAAATGTTAATGGTGTTATTGATAGTATCCTTCATTAAATGTGTTAATATGCCTGTAAAGGTCCAAATTATTCTGAAACAAGATTGTGTTGTAACAGGGTGGTCCCCAGGAAAGGGGGAGGTTCCAGGTTTCCTGCCCCACCCAAAAGGAGGGTGGAGCTGAGCAGAGAGAAGAAGCTGCAGAGGAGACTGAGGAAGGAAGGAAACAGGATGTGGAGCCAGAAGGAGACCTGGAGGAGGCACATGGAAAGGAGAGACATGTGAAGAAATTGTGCTTGCCTTTTGGTCATAGACTGGGTGACACAGATGTGGGTGAGAGACCCATGGTGAGGTGACCATGGCAGCTTTTATCTTGATTTTGATTTTGCTCTTTTCCTTCCGGGCTTATCTGGTTGTTTCTGACCCTTTTCTGTGGGGCCCCACTGGAAGATGCTTTAGACTTGTGGCAGGCTTTGGGGCCTTGCTCTGGGGCAATCCCATTTGGATGGAGTTTTACCCACGAGGGGACGAATAACTTTGGGTGCTTGATTTAGAAACTAGATTCTTTGCCTTTCCTGTATTGTTTCTTATTTGTATTAAAGTTCCTTCCCATTAAAGTCTCATATGTTTTGTGTTGATGCAGCAGATGGCAGAACCCATTTAGAATAGGCAGGTTTGCAGGGTTTGGGCTGCCCCTCTCCATGCCCTGTAACAGTATCACTTGCATCAAAAGCAAAATAGATTAACTAAATTCTCATGAAAAAAATTCTGTATTTATCAAATTTGTCACATGTACTTATTCAATGCAATGCATATAAAACCTAATGCTGTAACTATCATATTTATTTCTAATCACTAAGAAAGGCAGCATTATAATGTTGGGAAGAATATTTGATTTTTTAATGTCTGCTGTCATAGGTTTCAGATCAATGGCAATTGGTTGTGACAGAGTGCTGAGGCACTGAGTAAACTTTGTCCCTCATCTATGTCCATAGAACTTTCAAATCTATGACAAAATTCTAGCCGATCTTAATCTGATTATCTTAAAGCTTTCCTTGATGGTGACTACCCTGTCACCTCTGACATTCACAAGCTTTCTTTTCTTTGTTCCTCAAAGTAGATAGAATAAACTACTCACAAAGAAAAATAAAACATTTAAGAACTATTTTCCTAAGAAAGTAAATAACTACCATCAAAGTTTAGGAAATGGAAAATGGATACTCTTAAATTGCTACTTCAACTGGACACACAATTCTTTACAATTTGGCAATCAATCCAAAGAATTGTAAAGTACTTTCCTTGCAAAAGTCAGAGGAAACGGGTTGCTGCAAATGGAAAAAAAATCACTTCTAGGGCACAAAGGAAACAGAAATAAAACAATAGACCTAATCTTAGATCTTTTACTACGGACATATTATTTTAAATATTTATATGCAAGTTTTATTTTTCCATATTAAAGTTATTATTTTTCACAGTTTATAAGTTAATATAGATTCATGTTCTGCTCTAGATATTTACATTTCATTTTCTTACACAGAAAATCATTAAATTATTTTTCCATGGCTATTCAACACAAAAATTCCATTTTGGGTATATATCTTAAAGCACTTAAAAGCAGGCTTCTCCCAGCTCACCGTTTACTGTGAGACTAGACTGTTGGAAGCAAAATTAAGCTAGCCTTGTCGAGCAGTCCCTAGTGGGCACAGGACAAAGATTCTGCCTTGTGCTCTGAATCCTGTGGCTGAAATCCAGATGATGCATTTCTTTATTGTGAAAATGAGATTTTGAGAAAACTCTAAAGGATATTGAAGAGGTTGAAGGAAAAAAGCTGTGTAAGTTTTCTGGATGTAAAGTAGCCAGCTAGAGAGGCAGAATGTTACTTCTTTAATTAGATAGAAAAATAATACTAAATGAATAGACTTTATTAGTGTAGCATTGTTCATATAAGAAAATATAATGTGGGTTCCAAGCAACTGAATCTTGTTTACTACCACAAAACAGTGAAAAAACCATGAAGTGCTGTGAGTTGCATAGTATCCATAAATGATAGATTTTTTAATCTCCTGAAAAATATAGGAGTAAATGGATATTAACAATACATAGAACTTTCTAAAAATGATAAAGCTTACATTATATTTCCATATTAATGCCCTTTGAAGTAATATTCTTTGGGGTACAGTATATGTGACTTTAAATCAACCAGTTGTTAAGTGAATTTAAAATTTCTCCTCAAATTGAAAATAGTTGGAAATAATATGTTCCCACCCTAATAATAACCAAACTGCCATAGAATCTACCAGTGCACAATTTTTTTGTAGGTCTTCAGAGAGATAAGGTTGTAGGCAATCAACTAATATGTAATCTTAGAGACAGTCAACGGAGGGAAAATAAAGGATGTAAACATTTGCTTACTTGGGGATGAAACAGTCAGACCCAGGCCAAAAGGGAAAAAAAATAGGAAGAATATTTAATAAGTCTGTGGAAACAAATTAATCATAGATTAGTGAAAGAGTATGACTACCTCTGCAAATATTAATGATGTTTGAACCATTTTTTGGCCACAAATCTCCCTAGGCAAGTTTCTTGAGAAAGATCCCCGCGTGGTACTGAGAATAAGGGAATAGCAGTTGCTGGGAAGGACAACTAAATTGTGTTCAAACTCTTCTCCTTCATCTCCCAGTTGTTGGGAAATTATTTTCCATGGATCCCTGTTTCCACACATCTTGCAAGTAAAGGCACAGACCTCCTTCTCTGAACTAATTTTCAGTGATATCTGTATAGTGTCTTGCTTCAGAGCAGAGGGCAGATATGAAGGCAGACATACAGAGCTTCCTGTTAGTATAACAAAGGGAGAATTTCTTCTGGGGCAAAGTTGTTGAGGGCTTACTTCTAGTCCCTTAAAAATAAAGACTTAGTTTTTGAGTTCTTCCCTATGACACCAACAAATGAGTGAATGTGAGCATAACCTTCCTGTGCTTGCTCTGTTGTGAGTTTTGCTCTGTTAAGCAGTTTTGTCTTTCACCCGGCTGTTCCATTTTCTGTCTGTGTCCACAAAAGTAAGTCCATCTAAACTGTTAGATTTAAGTAGGATACAGTTTTACACTTTCAGTTTTTTGCATATCTTTTGGGAACAAAAATCCTTAATCTGTAGAGGGAAATTAACACATCTTGATAATCTTGGAAGTCTAATGAAAACATATTACAGTGAAGGAATGAAAATGAGGAAACTTAGTCTTGAGGGAGGATCAGCAATACATGCTGGACCCAGAACTTTAATTCAGAAAGTGTTAGGGCTACTGTCTAGTATACACTTTTCTCTTTTTTTTCAGGTTTTATTTCCTTATGCATACAAGAACTGGGGTACAGGCCAGAGGTGTGGGGGATGAGAGGACTCACCAGAGACAGAGTGGGGAACAGAACAGGCAGACTGACTGAAATACACTGCTGAGGGGAGCAGCAGGCAAGGCAGGAGAGGTCTGCCTCGCCATGTGGGTAGCTCCCTCGCAAGGTATTGAACTCGTGCTGCAGTGGCTCTGGATAGCTTCATAGTGCTCAGACTTAACCCCTTGCACCACCAGGGAGGACCCACACTCTTGATATCCAGAATTATACTGCCTGCCTAAGTCTGAGGCTTAATCATAACGACAGATATTCTGTGCTCACTTTTGCAGCATATATACTAATCCTAACAACAGAGAATCACTGCAGTCTGCAAGCTAACAAGCAGAAAATCATAGGTAAGCGTGGAGGACTGCCAGCCATTACAAGGGCATGGACAAACCTCCCTGAGGCACAGAGCAAGGCAGAGACCATAAAGCTGAGATGGAAATGATTGAGAAAAACTTTTGAAAAAGTTCCCAAACCTTGTAAACAGAGGAACTGAAGATTGCTATAGGAGCAATAACCCTGAACCACAGATACATTTCTTACTAAATTACCCAGTCCTCATACTAAAAGTCCTGATGAAGGAAAGATGTGCCATCTTTAACCATAAAAGCTACTTATATTAGTCTCTTTCCCAGACAATAAATATCCAACTTGTAAAAACACAACAAATACACTTTTAAGAGACAAAGCATTACAAGAAGACTCATAAATAAAACAGATTTTGGACCTAACAGAATTTTAAATTATGTGACTCTCCTCTTCCAGTTATTCCTCATTATCATAAGTCATTTCTTAATCATCTGTATATTACTAAGTTTCCTCTTGATACACACATTTTTTGTGTGTTTTACTGATCATTTTGTGTGCAGACTGGCATGTTTTCTGGCCTACGCAAAATATTTTCCTCAAGGACCTCCCCTGTTGGTGCAGGCGGTTGAGCGCAGCGCTGTGAAGCTGTTCAAAGCCTCTGCAGTGCCTGTTCAATCCCGGTAGACCTCTCCTGCTTTGCCCGCTGCTCCCCTCAGTAGTGTATTTCATCAGTCTGCCTGTTCTGTTCCCTGCTGTCTCTGGTGAATACTCTCACCCTCCTGTGCATCTGGACTGTACCCCAATTTTTGTATAAATAAATTAATTAATTAAAAAAAGATTTTCCTCAACACCTGCTCCTTGTCTAGTGCTCAATTTAGAAAAGAGAATCAAGTCAAAAGCTGTGCCACCTCCCCTTCTTTCTTACTTCACATGTAGACCATTGACAATTCTTGCCTGCTTTATCTTAAAATACACACTGTCTTAAAATACGCACTATTAACTAAATATCTGAGTATTTACTTTCACTACCTTTATCACTAAGCTATTAATCCAATCCTTTGTCATTAACTACCTGGGTTATGGCACTAACCATCTAAATACCCTATCTCTTGCATGTTCCAAACTCTAGAATCTTTTTCCAGGAAACAGAGTGATCATGTTGCTGTAAAAATATAAATATGATCATGTTGCTCCTCCACTCAGATACCTCAAGCGACCTCCCATCACAATTAGGCCCAATCCAATGTACCTAACCTAATCCATCTCTTACAACTCTTGATTTTGCTATCCCACTCAAACATGCTCCTCAGAGTGGCCAACACACATCCACATCAAGTCTTTTTGGCTACTCCCACCTGCTTTGTGGCACTGCTCATATGCTCCTCAGGTCTCTGTTTCAATGTAACATCATCTGAGAAGTCTTGCTCATTAATAGTTTCCAAAAGACTTCTGTTTAATACTTCTTCTAACTGCAGTTTTATTTCTTTTCTCTTTATTTCACTAACTTCATACTGTCTGCCATTAGAATACTTACTTTTTTTTACTCTATTTACTAGAATATGAGCTTTTGAAAATATAGACTTTGTTTTAATTCATGACAAATTTCCTAGGAAATATTAAGTTCTAAATAAATGCCAGTGAAAGAATAAATCAAAGTTCAACAGGTATTTGAATGAATAGGGACCTCTCTGGGCTCAGGGGTTAGGCTCAGCGCTATTACTGCCATGACCTGAGTTCGATCCCCAGCCAGGAGCTAACCCACATGGTGCAGCAGACCTCTTCTGTCTTGCCTGCTGCTCCCCTCAACAGTGTATTTCCCCTCATCTGCCTGCTCTGCTCCCCGCTCTGTCTCTGGTGAATCCTCTCACACGCTGCATGTCTGGCCTACACCCTGGCTTTTTTATGCATCAATAAATAAAAAAGAAATCTTAAGAAATATGGATGAATACATGATTAAAGTAATAAATGCATGAAAGATAAGATGAAGTTGTGAAAGTCATCATTACATTTGGCAGGCAATAAGCTAAACCCAAGGAAGAGCAACTTCTATGTTGAATATTCCAGCACATTAAATATACATCTATGCATCAAGATTTAATTATATGTCCAAAATACCTATTTGTATATTAGTTCATGATTTTTATGATGCCACTTATGAAAAAGCCCCTGAAATTGTGTAAGCCATTGTATCCTGTCCAGTATCTTTTGCCAGGTAGTCAAGATTTTCTGCAACTTGTCTATAACCTGTTTCCTTTATGTTATTATCATTATCATTCAATACAAAACTCCCTCATAAGTCCTGTGTCATCAAAGATTTTAAAAATAATGCTAATTCCACACACTCACATTTTGTTTTCTAATGTTATTCACCCACAACAGAAATTACAGTTCTTCTGGAAGTTATTGATCCTATTACTGGAGCTCAATAAATAAAGCCAACATCATAATAGAAATGTGTCCAAAAGGCACAAGAAGCAATCAAAGGAATCAGAATAGCCAAAGGTAGAACAATTTTGGAAAAAAACAAACAAATGAAATCGAATTGAATTGTAATACAAAACACAGACTGCATGTCTGATTCTATACTGATGTGAATAAGTAATTGAATAAATAAATGGGGGAGAAAAGACAAATGTCCTGTGTAGAGTTCCCAAACATTTATGTATCTGCTGGAGGTAGTGCATAAATCCCTGCTCCTTAAGTGTGAGCTCTACATAGAGATTACTTTTCAAATAGTACAGGAGGAAAAAATAAAAAAGAATAACTTATAGTGGAGAATTCTGACAAAATCTACCATAGTCAGGTGATCAAGTTATGAGTCATATGTGTTAAGTCATGTTATACCATGTATCCTTGGTATGATGAGATTGGCACTTCTATAGTCTTTCTCTCCAAAACTCATAAGCCCAGTTTAATGTGAAAAAAAAAAGTTTGAAATTGAGGGATAGTACAGAAAATATGACAGTACTCCTCAAAAATTGTCCAGTCCATCAAAAAATAAAGACATTCTGAGAAACTACCAGGTTACAAAAAAGACTATGGAAATATGATGCCTAAATTTAATGTGGTATTCTTAATGACAACCTGGATGAGAAATAGGACATTAATTAATAATCAAGAAATCTAAATAAAGTATGAACTTCAGTTAATAAGAATGTATCAATGTTTGTCCATTAGCTGTGAGAAGTGTCCATACTGATGTAAGATATTCACAGCAGAGAGACTGAATATGGGTGTATGGGAACTATACTAACATTGCAGTTTTCCTGTAAATCAAAAGAAGATGGTTATTAAAAGATTTATTCTGAATATACAGCTGGTAGAAGGAATTTGAGGCTAGAGATGTATTCAGAACTCATCATTCCATCTATAAACCACAACTACCTAGAAAATTTAAATAAATATTTTCTCAGCATTTCTATGTTACATAGTCTTTGGCTTGTAGTTATCCATGTCAATTCCAAGGATGTTCCTGAAAGAAAGAATTCTAGATAACAATTTCATAAAGGTTATAAAATTGGTCCTTGAATAGTTCAGACTTAAGGAAATGTGTTCATGTATATTGCCTTGTGTTCATATGCTGACTATTCCTAAATCAAACAGTATTCCTTCCTTCTCATGCAATATTTTACTGAAACTATAATTTTGGAAAGATCCATTTTTTTATTACTTTAAATTAGAAAGATGTGACACCTGTTTTTTTTAGGGGGGTGTGATTATTATACAAATTATGCATATAGCAACAACTTATTTTGTAAAGTCCAATATCTTGTACTGATGAACTCTGTCATTCACATCACTGACATGAATATTAGAAAATCATTTTTGTCCTTCACAGCTTTGTCTCAACTGTCTGTTTTATTTTGACCATAGAGACTTCATGACAATGTATCATTTGACTAAGGAAACAACTTGTTCATTTTTATTTCTTTAGAGAATTGCTTTGTTTCTTGTATTGGCAGGAGAGGAGAAAGCTGACAAGATGATTTTGAATCGATATCAAAGTCAGCCAGTTTGGGTCATTAGCTTCTGTGCCAAGCATCAGCTTCACATTTGGCCTGAAAACAAAGACAATTTTTAAAATTTCTTAGTGCCAAATTTCTTTAATATTTTATGCTCTTTATTATCATCAGAAGGAGCAACAAAGATATCTATTTAATAAGGCTTCAATCTCATGGCATACTTTAAAAAGTTTGGCTTTATAAAGCAATAACCATGGTAAATAGAATTAAATTCAGGAGGTATTATAGCTAACTTTTTTTTTTTTCAGTAAGTCAATAAGGTTCACATCATCTAGAGCCTGTAATTTGTTTTTTAAAACATACTGTGTTATTTAACGTGTTATAAAATTATTGAAAAGAAACAAATTTTAAAAGATATTCACAAAATTCATGCAAACACTTGTAAGCTCTTCAAGATTTTCCCGAAAATTGATTTATGCATTTGTTTTCAACAGAAAACAAACGTATGTGAAATTGCAAGTCCATTAATTTTTAAGATTAGAAATGTTATTTTTCTTTCTTATGTCAAGAATATTCTAATATGAAAAGAATTACAATTGGCATGATAATTTACAAATCTTGGCAAACAATATATTAATGTTTGGCAATGTACCAAATTGCATCTAAACCTCCCTGCCAGAATGTTAATTCTTTTGTGCTTATAGTACTCTTTTTTAATTTGTCATAATGGCAGAAACAAATGTGTTAGCATGAATTGTTGTTTACTATATAACAAATAGTAAAGTTCTAATTTTGTTGCATCTCTGCTAAACTATTGAGAGCAACTCATTAATCCTGACCAATTTTTTGCTTTTGTAATGTGATATTATGATGTCCATATCCATTATCCATCTATCAGTGGATCACTTTTAATGTAAATACAATTTTCAATATTCATTTCATTATATTTGTTAGTAGCTAGTCCTCTGGATTTTGTATAGAAGATCAAAAGCATTCATTATACTAAATAATGTTATTTAAATAGTATTCAATGACTTTACTTCTATTAATGAATTGTATGGTTGAAATGGAAGACTTGGTACACTCACATTTACTTTTGGATTCAGTTTTATATATGAACAACAATACAGTGAATAGCTCATTTTTTCCCCAAAATATTAAATTATTTTTTAAACTCTTCAGTCATTCATTACTATTATCACCTATGTTTCTATAGTTCTTTAGAGTTGGCAGTTTTTAATAGTGTCCTAATCATTTGGTTCTCACAAAGATTTTTTTTAAAGGTTTATTTATTTATGCATACAAGAGCTGGGGTACAGGCCAGAGGTGCAGGGGATGAGAGGATTCACCAGAGACAAGTGGGGAGCAGAACAGGTGGACTGACTGAAATACACTGCTGAGGGGAGCAGCAGGTGAGTCAGGAGAGGTCTGCTGCGCCATGTGGGTCAGCTCCCTGGCTGGCCAGGGTATTGAAATCATGCTGCTGCAGTGGCTGCAGAAGGCTTTATAGTGCTGTGTCTTAACCCCTTGCACCACCAGTGATGCCCTTCACAAATATTTTATAGTCAGGTGGCAAAGTAGTTACTGAATCCAAACTTCCTGAACCAAGTCTTTTCATTATATGTTGTCTCTTTTCAAAAAAATCTTTGAAATATATGATCTGTATCATTTCATACCTCATTTATCTTTGGGGATTTGTGAGCAACTAAAATAAGCTGTCATGGGGCCTCCCCGGTGGCGCAGCGGTTGAGTGCTGGGTTGCGAAGCTGCCCACAGCCTCTACTGCACCAGTTCAATCCCCGGCTGCTCCCCAGCCACCGGAGGAGGGTCCCACATGGCGCGCAGACCTCTCCTGCCGCCCGCTGCTCCCCTCAGCAGTGTACTTCGGTCCCTCTGCCTGCTCTGCTCCCCGCTCTGGCTCTGGTGAATTCTCTCACCCTCCCGCGCTTCTGACTGTACCCAGTGCTTGCATGTATAAATAAATAAATAAATATTTAAAAAAAAAAAAAGCTGTCAGATTTTAAATTTAATTAAATTGTTTATGTAATTGCTTAAACAATGCAATCATGTACTTCTTTCATATAATATGTGCTATCAGATCAGCCATTATGACTATCTGGCTCTACCCACCTGTCACTCTACTGACTGACATTTTAGGAAAAAAAAATAGAGCTTTTAAAACATACAGATGACTAGGCCCACACCTGGGAAACTAAAGGTTGAGGGGGTATAGGTCACTGGTTAGTCAAGGCAAAAACTGCACCATACAAAGCTAACACTATTAAAGGCTATTGCATGAGGAAAAAGAGATTAAACTCAATTCCATTGAAAAGAAAGGTAAGAGAATTTTTAATGGCTGAATGGGGAGAATTATAAAATTCTAGATTTGTAGACCATCGTGTTTACAGACAGCAAAAGAAAATCATATTTTCTTATTTAATAATTGACTTTACCAAAAAATCAAATTGAATTAGCCCTTCACTTAGTACAGGTATATAGAGTATTTATACTAGCAGCAATGACATGGGCATGTGATCCCAAAGAGTTCAAAGTAGTAACACAGCTTGGCAGAATACTTGTCTAAAGATTTTTTTTTAAGATATATTTATTTATGCATGCAAGAACTGGGGTACAGGCCCGAGGTGTGGGGGGGATGAGAGGATTCACCAGAGGCAAAGTATGGAATAAAACAGGCAGATTGACTGAAATACACTGCTGAGGGGAGCAGCGAGCGAGTCAGGGGAGGTCTGCTGCGCCATGTAGGTTGCTCCCTGGCCAGGGATTGAACTCGTTCTGCAGTGGCTGCAGATTGCTTCATAGGTTGTATCTTAACCCTTTGTGCCACCAGGGAGGTCCCGAAAGATAGCTTTTATTTTAATATATTTTAGCACTCTTCTCTAGTATTTTATTTTTCAGAAATTTAGATTTGATTTACAAAAACAAGAAATACAGGGCCTCCTGGTGGTGCAGGCAGTTGAGCACAGAGCTGTGAAACTATCCACAGCCTCTGCAGTGCCAGTTCAATCTCCACAGACTGTGGAACAACCCACATGGTGCAGCAAACCTCTCCTGACTCGCCCACTGCTTCCCTCAGTCAATCTGCCTGTTCTGTTCCCCATTGTGTCCCTAGTGAATCCTCTCACCCCCACACCTCTAGCCTGTACCCCAGCTCTTGTGTGGATAAATAAATAAATCTTAAAAAAAAATAAGGGGATAGGGTTATAAATAGGTCACTGTAATTGTATATGTCTTCAGAGAGTAGATTTTAATATTTTCAGGTGAAAATAGTCCTAAGCTCATAACAAAGGTCATTTAAGGTGAAATTTAACATTTTATTTAAAAATGAAAAAAAATACAATTTTCAAAAGGAAAATAAAAAAGAGAATGAATATGTCCCCAGGAAAAAAGTTCATGAGTTTTGCTGAGAAAATGTTATTAAAACCAAACCTTCTCTGAATCCAGAAAATCTATGAGGATACAGGAGAAAAAAAACAGTTTAGTTGTTGAATAAATGTTAACTTGAATGTGATGCACATCACAGGAAATTTGCTAAAAGACTGCAAGTCTGCAAGAAACCCAACCCTTTAGATAGCCAAGCAGATACAGTTCATTACTTACATGTTTTCAAGATCAATTATAACTAGTCCTCAAGAAAGAGGATTTGACAGCATCATTTGTCACACATACTATATCCAAGCTTTACCTGGTAATGAGAGTGAATGTCTATACTGTCTAATTGAACTTATCTGGAGGAAAAGAAAATTCTCATCTCTTAATGACAGGAGGTATCTTTCTAACTGGAATAAGACACCCAACTAATCTAGTTTCCTACCTACCTATAGAAAATAGGAGATCCTACTCCCTCCTCCCCCTCGCACCCCCATAGTGTGTCTCTGGTTTATAGTTGCTTGTTGATTTTGATGTTTACGTTAAGGGTGGGAATTGTATGGGGACTATAACCAAGATGAAAATGCATACATTGTGCAAAAATGAAAAATAATGTAAAAAATGTATAAAATAAATAAATAAATAGCTAAAAAAGAAAATACCCTAGTGGGTACCCAGTACACGAGGAAAATAAAAAAGAAAATAGGAGATCATGGTGCTTTCCCCCTTGATGTTGGCATTTCAGAGATGGTGCCCAAGTTTCAGCTAAAA
The DNA here is from genome assembly GCF_964194135.1 of Talpa europaea. NCBI lineage: Eukaryota > Metazoa > Chordata > Mammalia > Eulipotyphla > Talpidae > Talpa > Talpa europaea. The sequence goes on along the minus strand of NC_140072.1, from coordinate 111,996,391 downwards.
AGGCCAACTGAGAAAAGATCTACTGAGTGTTTGTAAGGATTTACATAAATTTCAAAGAGATGAGAAAACACCGGTTTACTAAGGTAAAAGTAAATATATTAATAAATGCTCTATTATAAACAGGGAGAAGTAATTCTCTAACTTTTAATTTGCATTAGTGCTTAGAGTTTCCATTTACAAAAGGCAACAATAAATGTCAGCATATAGAACCAAGTATCACTATTATTAGAAATTAATATTAGAGGGCCTCCTTAATATTAATAGCATATTAATAGTATATTAAAATTAATATTAGGGGGTTAAACTCTCAGTACTATCAAGCTATGGCCAGCTACTGCGACTTGAGTTCAATCCCCAGCCAGGGAGCTAACCCACATGGTACAGCAGACCTCTCCTGTCTCACCCGCTACTCCTCTCAGTGTATTTCAGTAGATCTGCCTGTTCTTCTCCCCACTCTGTCTCTGGTGAATCCTCTCACCCCTGCACTTCTGGCCTATACCTCAGTTCTTGTATGCATAAATAAATAAAACAAATCTTTAAAAAAAAAATTAGTATTAGTAAAACAAAATGGAGCAATATGACTAGAGGCTTTATAAAAGGTTTACCTTAACTGCCTTTGAAACAATCAGAAGGGGATATTATTTATTTCTGGAGAAAGATAATGATAGCTAAAATACTTTATGAAAAAGACAAATGTGCATCCATATTTTTTCTCTATCAAGGAATATAATCTTCAACACCATTAACAGCAGCATTTAAAGGGTTAAAGTATATGTCTGCCTTTACATCACTCTCACCCCAAATCTGGCACATTTCTTGGAATCTAATAGGTATTCAGATAATGCTTGTTTATTAATAAATGGGGATTACTATTTACAGTGCTTGGACCATATTTCATTGGAAAAGGAAGTAATTTTAATTATGTAATTGACATTGGATTTGTATTTTACAAAAGATCTTTTAGAAATTCTGTGAATGTTGGATTTTAAATGAGCCTGATAAAGGCATGGGTAAAAAGTGAAGAATTCTTACAGCGAGGGATACAACTCATATTTCTTCCTGGGTTACTTTGCCTCCTTAGATTTAGATAAAACTGTATTACAAACCCAAAAACACCCTGTGAATTTCTGTGCACTCAAATTTCTCCTCATCACCTCAGGCTCTAATTTTTTTGCTTCTACAGAATTCTCATTATCTACTCTATATCCTGTAGCTAATTTTTCATCTCTGCCAAGATATTGACAAAAATATTAGTCATTGCATCACTTAACATTTAAGCAGAGCAGCGGAGTTCTGTATGTGTCTCTGTGTGTGTTTGCACATATATATGTATATATTTTTAAAGATTCATTTATTTATGCATACAAGAACTGGGGGACAGGGAATGAGAAGATTCACCAGAGACCGAGTGGGGAACAGAACAGGCAGATTGACTGAAATACACTGCTGAGGGGAGCAGCAGGCTAGACAAAGAGGTCTGCTGCACAAGGTGGGTTGCTCCCTTGCCTGCCAAGGAATCAAACTTGTACTTCAGTAGCTTTGGCTAGCTTCATAGTGCTGCAAATTAATCCCTTGTACCACTAGGGAGGCCCAGATACATATATAAAGGGTCATATGCCATAGCAGGAACATGGTAACTGGATAGCCATTACTATAAAGCTGCTTCAACAACTGTTGCTTTAATTTTATATTCATGGAGTATGCCGTCAGTCAAGGTAAATCAATAGATGTAAATTGTGGAAGATCTAGGGAAGTTTGAAATTATACAAGGACAAATCAGATTCTCATAGGATGAACAGAAGCCTATTTTAGTTCTTATTGCTTCATAATTATTTAGTGATGTAGGTATCCTGTAGAAGCCATGTCCCTTCATCACAAAAATGAACATGCATGAGTGCCAGGAGACAGAGACTAAGAAGTATTCCAGGGAAGATAGAGCAGATGGAGGCCCAGCTATTGCTATATTTACATCAATGCTGTGAGTTAACTGATTAGCAATAATGTTTGTGAATTGAAGCATGACTGCTACTTCCCACTGCCCTCCAAATCCCCCAAGACTCTTTTTTTCACCATAAAGAATGTTTGTTTGTTTGTTTTTATTTATATATTTATACATTTTGACATCATTGTTCATTTTTGTACAATGTATGCTTTCTCCTTTCAGATGATTCCCTGTAAAATTCCCATCACCAATTCACCCGTGACCCATCACCATAGTCCCTTGTGTTCTTTGCTCCTGTTATGATTCCTCTCCCACCCCCTCACTTGCAGTATGTCTCTGATTTACAGTTGCCTGCTAATTTTGTTTTTTTTTTTTAATTTATTATTATTATTTTTTTTCCTGATCCCTTATTTGGTTCCCCTATATTCCTCCTGTAAGTGAAATCATCCAATATTTTTCTTTTTTTCTTCTGGCTTATTTCACTGACCATGATCCCTTCTATATCCATCCATGTTAATGTGAATGGTGTGAGTTTATCTTTTTTGATTGCTGAATATTGTCCCATTTTCTTCATTCAGTCAACTATTTTGGGGCATTCGGGTGTTTTTATATCTCACCTATTATAATCAGCAATTCTACTTCTAGGAATCTACCTAAAAGACACAAAAGCATTAATTCAAAAGCATACCTACACTGCTATGTTTATTGCAGCACTATTCCCAAATCTCTTCTTTGTGGCCCATCCTAATCGGATAAATGCAAGAAAGTGAAATTTGGGAAAACTAGTTAGGTCTAGCCAATGTGACATCTTACAAAGATGACACTCATTACAACATTACATCTACAGATTTCATCTATCCCTCGCCTTTCCCCACCAAATATACTCATATGCAGTCACTGTTCACAGTGTACTTTCATTGGAAACTTTTGGTTAATAGCAATTTATATGAAAAAATATTTCAGTCTCATATCAGCTTGGGTATCAATTCCCTCTCATGCTTCTCACTCACACTTTACTGAATGCACATATCACTCCATAAGTAACACCTGTCCAGATGAAATGAACACACTTTATTAGTCTCTTTTCTGTAAAGTTAAAATGATTAAACCAATACTATAAAATTTAGCATCAATATTTTTACAACAATCATATATTAAATAGTATTAAAAAAAAACCCTCTTTTCTATTGTTGCACAAATAAAAGTTGTTTTCTTGAAGAGACAACATAGGTCTACAAAGTTACCAGTCAAGATTGTCTGGTTGTAATGAGAGGAAACGCCGTTTTAGATAATTCACAAGATAATCAGTAGGTGGCACAATAAAAGATGAAATACAGGAGAAAGAATGCATTTGACAGACTAAATAGCCTTTATTCTTTGTCTTAAAATCTTTTCTTCTTACTGATGCCTTTCCTTAGGGAAAATTGTCCCTGTTGCATATTCCTTATTTAAATGTCCTGGAAAATGGTTATGATACTTACTATAGACCAATTTGACTAGTTTATGCTCACACAGTTAAACTATGATGTTATAAATCTAAGCCCTGCCAAATGTTCTTACATTCTACTCTGCAACTTGCCATGATCTTCTATTATTTTTCTTTAAATATTTTATGTACTTGACAGAAATTCAATAGTGCCTGTATGGTTTGATGATGTTTTGGGTTTTCAAGGTCATTTATGGTTATTGATAGATCACAATCCCTATAAACACACATTGTGCAGCTCTGCATCTGGTAGCCAGTTATTGTATAAAATTAGAATTTATTTTCAGTTATTATTATTATAGTTGATATTCCCTATGAACAGAGATGATTATTCAGGAATTTATTTCTTTTTTGGAATTTACTGTGAGACAATTTTTAAAATTGGACATATCAAATTTAGTAGTAATAAAACAGTATTTCAATGAATTAAGACAGACATTAGGAATATTTGAAGTAGTGTTATAACTCTAATGAAGGTATAGGTATGTATTTATGGGTATGGGCATATAATATGATTTTTAATAAATACCTGAATAATGATTTGCACATAAGGGAATTAAATAATAGGAATTAAAAACAGCATGATGTTGGTATAATCTAGTAATCTAGTTTCCTGTTATGAAACCGATAACCAATCTTATTCTTAAATACTTTTCAAAAATTGTTGGCCCCTCTTTATACAAGTACATTCAAGTTTTGTGGAATCTGTTTGTGTAACTCTATTTTCAAAAAAAATAAAAAACATACAAAAGAGGGAGCAAAATGTCTCTAAAGGCCAATCTCAGACTCAGGAATCATCTTGGCACTTACAGGCATCAAGTTCTGGAGATACTTTCCATATTATCAAATCTGGGAGATAAAACATACCTTGTATGGTACCTATTACATGTATATAGTGACAATATTTTTTAATTTTGTTTTTAAACTTTAATCTTACTTTCCCCACTAGCTCACATTTCCAATTAAAATTCAAAACAAGAAAATTTGAAAAAAAAAGATTTCAACATTATTATATATCTATTCCAATATATATCCTCTGGGTCTCTGAAACTGCAGATATCTTGTTTCAGTAAAAGATATAAAATATTCAAAACAACTCAGTGTTGAAAGTATAAAGGGCAATTTTATGTGCTTGGGATGTAAAAATCATAAAAATAAGTGTCCAAGATTTCTAATTAATATTAAAGAACAGGAAAACAGCCTATTAACAATTGACTGAGAGATTATTTGACATTTTAAGAAATTATTTTAAAACACCAACAGATATATATGATATACGTATAATATATAAGCTTAGAATCCTCAGGCGACAAAACATTTGCACATTTAAAAAATGTTTATTGTTCCAGCCAAAAGATGACAGTTGGTGTTTTATACCCCAACCCTGTGCCCCTCCCCCCATGTATGGATGATTGAATATTGAGATGTATGATCTGCAATTCTTGCTTTAGACTCAGATAATTATGGGATTTGCTGTTGATTCTCTGGTGATATAGTTTGCAGCTATTTCCAATTATTAGTTTCATAGGCTGCACAATGCTTTAATTCCAACTGAGAAAGGTATTGCATACCAAATTAGATTCTAGCTTCTCTCTTGATGAACAATAAGAAAAACATGCTTTGCACTGTGTACATCTTGGAACAGTGTCTTGACTAAGTGGCAAACCATTCTCCCTTGGAATATCTTTATTTTTGTACTAATATCTTAGATTCACATCCTAAAGCTCAATGAAGAGATAAGCAGTTACAAATGAATCCTTGTAGTTCAGTTAGAAACCACATTCCATTCATTACCAAGGAAAATGACATTTCAGATTCTTGGTGCGAATTCTATTACAATGTGTTATTAGAAGTAAGTTCCAACTAAATTATTGGCTTGCAAAAGACTTCCTTCATTAGAAGAATATACCTGGCAATAACTAGCCCTGCTGGTATAGTTTAATAGTTCATAAATTAGCAATTGTCACTGCTTTGAACTATATCATTTATTTTATTGCAGTAAAAAATCTTGGCTTGTTGGTTTAGGTCATTAAACATTTATATAGTTAACCTTCTCAGCACTAAAATCCATGATTCTTTGGCAATCCCTCAACACACTATAGAGTGCTTAATATTTTTGTCCTCATAAATTGGAATATAATTCAGTAGTATAAATTACTTATCTAAAATTGATCTGACTCTGGAAGCTAACAAATTAGGCACCTCATTTAAATGACTTGCTGCCTTATATATCAGGAGATTTCATTCATTTTCATGGACTAATTACATCAATCAGTTGCATCTAATAATTTTTAAAGTCAGCTTGCTATAAATCATAAATATATGGAGAACAAATTTGCATAAATCAAATTATCAAGAGACCCAGTTTTATGAACTAGTCTGCCAGGATTATGCCAAAGTTATTTTATTTAGTATGTAATTAGTAATCTATTTTAAGTTTACCACTTTAAATTTATTTTAAAAGGTTTTATGAATTCAGAAACAAAGAGGAGCATCTTTAATTAGACTATCTGGACATCACTTTGCACCTTCACAACAGACCAATAATTTATACTGCAAACTATCTTGATATTAAGACAAATGAAATAAAATGAAAACAAAACAATGATCCTTGAAAATATAAGTACTTTTATACTTTTGCCAGCCTTCATTAAAAAACTTCTCTTTACTTCCCTGGAAATTTCTTCATTCCGGGGAGATTTATGCAATTGTCCTTTTTTTTTTTAACAGAGAAAGATGTTTTGTTTTTATTAATTATTCTGGAATGATAAGCTCTATCACAAGAGTAAAGGATTTCAATTATGAAGTTCAGAGCAAACATGAAAATCAATGAGTCTCCAGATAAAATACAAAAGTCCAGCAAATTTGAGCTTCAGATAAACAATGGATACTTTTTAATTCAATACATTTTTTTTCAAATGTGTAAATATTATAAGGATTTTGTGGAAGTATGTTTTTAAGTTATATGTATTGAGGTAATGTTGATTTACATCACAACATATGTTTAGGGGTATAGGTTTCCACCCCTACAAATTTATGTTATTTCACCACACCCACCACTCATACCCCTGTAATCCTCCACTGGACCTCTGTCCCTTCTGGCCCCACCCAAACACATGCCTCTTCCGGTGGCCTTAGTGATAATCTAATATGCTCTTTCCCCTCTTGTTTTCATCTCTTCCTTTTTCCCTCCCTCTTCCTCCCCACTCCTGGTTGCCTCAAATCTATGGTCAGCTTTCAAGGTTTGTTTTCGCCTGATGTTTTGTTTGGTTTCTCTATATTCTACATATATGTGAAACATCTGGTATTTATCTTTCTCTTTCTCACATATTTTCTTTAACTTAATCCCTTCTAGCTCCATCCATGTTGCTACAAATAGCACACGTTTATCTTTTTGGTTGCTGAGCTGTATCCCATTGTGTATATCTACCACATCTTCTGATCCATTCATCTGTTTAGGGGCATTTAGGTGGTTTCCATGTCTTGGCTATTGTAAATGGTGCTGCAATAAACATAAGAGTACAGGATTCCTTTTGAATTTGTGTTTTTAGGTGAATGCCTAGGAGTGGAATTGCTGGGCTGCATGGCAAATTCATTTTTAGTGTTTTAAGTAATCTCCAAACAGCTTTCCTTTTTATCTTTTTTTTTAAGATTTATTTATTTATTTATGTAAGCACTGGGTACAGTCAGAAGTGTGGGAGGGTGAGAGGATTCACCAGAGCCAGAGCAGGGAGCAGAACAGGCAGATGGACCAAAACATACTGCTGAGGGGAGCAACGGGCGGCAGGAGAGATCTGCGCGCCATGTGGGAACTTCTCCCGGCAGCTGGGGATCGAACCGGCGCTGCAGAGGCTGAGGGCAGCTTTGCAGCCCAGCGCTCAACCACTGCGCTACCAGGGGAGGCCCCCTTGTTATCTTAAACATGAGTTACATTTCAATTTTTATTGGGCACGTGACTAAAAAAGCCTGCTCAGAAAGACGTTGACAACTGAGCCAGAGACCATAAAGTTACATTTTTGGAAGAATTCATTCACATTTTCCTGGAAACTTCTTTCTTCTTTGTGATGCCCAACAAACTTTAATATTATTTTACATTTTCTTTATTTGGCCCCTCATTAGTTATTCCTTTACATTTAAAGATAGCTGAGTCCTAAAATACTCATTAAGGGGTAAATTTTTAGATCAAAGTCCACTAAAGTGTCTAGACACAATGAGTGTTCAAAAACCCCCTGTCATATCAGAGACAATGCTTTCTTTTTATGTGTATATGAGTGATGTTTGTGTGTATGTGTGTATGTATAATAAACATAGGAGTACAGGTTACATATATATATTCATTATATATATATAATTTTCTTGTGATTCTAGATTACAATGCCAAATAAAATATCCGAAATCTTCTAATTCCAATTTTCATAGTCTGTGATCTCAGCTTCATTATGATATTCTATGGATTAACAATGTTCTATAACCCCAGTTTTTTTACCCTTACTGTGAAAGAGAGTAAGTAGAACTCTTACTGTTCTTTATCATGTAGGTTGTGAGGTTTTCTGTGCCTTTAGGCACAGAATGATAAGTAGACAGGATAGTTGGATGGTGAAAACTGAATTCTGTAGTGTAGTCTAAGGAATTAATTGAAATGAACTTAAAGACAGTCCTTCAGAAGAATAGATAACACGAACTTGAGATGGAATGTCATCTCAAGATTGAGGAAGGGGACAGGGGGACCTCCAGACTGTAGCTAATTCTTTAGAAGCACAGGTAATGGCCTGGGAATTACCTGGAACTTGTGACCAGTATCTGAAGTGGAGGGCAGGCTTGAGAGTGTAAGCCCTTCATTTGTGGAATCTGATGCTGTTTCTAGGTAGACAAAAAGCAGGCTGGTGGCTAAGAATTGCTTGTAGATATGGGGAAATTTCCACACACTAATTGGAACTGAGTCCAGGAATCCAATGTCATCTCTCACATAGAACATCTTCTTTTTCACATTACAACAGTATCGCAAAGACCTAGTAAATAACTCGCCATTTCTTTAACTAATGCCATGCAATTCTGTAGTTTGCGAGTCAGATTTCTTATGTTGTTACTCAGTTGGTTAAACACTTCCCAGCCATGATTCAGAGAAATACTCCTACTTTTGGCTGCACCCAACAACCCTTGAACGTTTTCCTTCAATTGCCTATGTGCTCATCAATTTCCTATATGCTATTCTGATTCTTTACACCAAGAATTATAATCCACTATCATTAGCAATTAACCACTTGCTATCATTTATTCGTGAATTTGCTTTTGATTTCAAAACTGAATAAAAAATACTTATTTTACATTAATATCCAGTGGGACTCTTTAAAGACACATTGAAGGGCCTCCCAGGTGGCGCAGCGGTTGAGCGCTGGGTTGTGAAGCTTCCCGCAGCCTCTGCAGTGCCAGTTCGATCCCCGGCTGCTCCCCGGCCACTGGAGGAGGGTCCCACATGGCGCGCAGACCTCTCCTGCCGCCTGCTGCTCCCCTCAGCAGTGTACTTCGGTCCTTCTGCCTGCTCTGCTCCCCGCTCTGGCTCTGGTGAATTCTCTCACCCTCCCGCGCTTCTGACTGTACCCAGTGCTTGTAAAAATAAATAAATAAAAATAAATCTTAAAAAAAAAAAAAGACACATTGAAGATATATTGGGCTTTCTTATATTTAAAACTCATGTCCACCTACCAAATAATTACTTCTTTGGATAAGTAATGGTATCTTCTATATCTTTATGAGTATAGATCCCAGCGCATTACCCTGTATCCAGAAGATATTTAGACCATGTTTCAAGGAAGAACAAGCAGGGAAAAAAATGTGAAGATTTAAAAAAATAAATAATGCATATATAGCCATTTTTCAAATGTATTTTACTTTTCACTCTATAAATGTGATAAGCCACCTATTAATTTATAGCATTCTATAAAAATTTCAGAAGGACTGAAGAAGTGACATAACTATTGATGTGTCTTGACTTCCAGCAAAGTAGAGTAGTAAGAAGTTTATTATTCTGTCAATTATTTCCAAAGAATAACCAATCTTTCCCTGAACTGGTTTATGTGTACTCCAACAATTGTAACACAACCTGACACTAAATGGAACTAAATGACACAATAAACTAATATTAGAAAAGGACAGCATGTTGCTGTTTACCTATGCACTAGAACTGTGGGACTCAAATAAAATGCAAGAGCTAGAATTCACTTTCCACAATATGATGTTTACTTTGATTACCACTTTACTGCACGAGGGGGGAGTTTTCTATAAGATAATGTAGAAATGTATAACATAAGAAAAATAGCATATATATATATATAGTCAATGCTACTATAAACAAAGTAATTTATCCTCTAGATAATCTTTTAAAATTATGAAGTTTTTTCAGGATCATTTTCCTAACTCCTCACATGTCAATTTTACTTGATTTTCATCAGTTTTGTAATTTGTGAGTTGTTCAGGGTTTCTCAAAATCTATGATGTTTAGGCATCACCTGCATATATGATGAATGTTCAGACTCCAACTCAGTAGATCTGGGATATGGCCTGAAATTCTGCATTTTTAATATGATTTCAGTTAATGCTGATACTGCTATGTGATGACTAAAATGTGAGAATCAAGAAATCAAACAATTAAAAATTAAGATTAATCAATTAAAAAAGTAAGATAAACCCTAGATCTTTCTCCTGAAGTAAGATGCAATTGAGTAGAATTTGATGGCATAGCCATAAAGTTAATGAGTCTTATATTTTAGATTAATATAAAGATTCTCCATTTTTAAAGATATTGTTCTCTATGGATTTATTCTCAGCCCTGCTGGCTGTATATTATAATAATGCAGTAAACTTTGTGGACTTTATTCTGGCCATGGTGATGTAAAAGGGGCTAGATCTAACCATTCATCATAAAAAAACTAGAAATTGAGCAAAATACATAAAGTATTCAGCCATCCATTGGGTAATAGAAGCACAGTGCAATGAAGCACATTATTATGTCTGAATTCAAGTTGTCTTTGTAGACTTGTTGAGCTGACACAATATTTTTTTTCCCAAAAATCCAGTGGCATGGAAGTTGTGTGAAAGAATTCTTGATATACAAGGAACATTCACAGAGCTCCAAAAATTTGTATTGAGGGTATCTCAGCCTTTGCTTAAATGTAAGAAATGTGTGTATGAGATATAAATCCATGGATTCATGAAAGTGAGGCTGTGAAGCAATGAGCTAAAGAGCTGGCAGCACTCATCAGAGTGAGTGGAGTATCATTGTTGGACACTGAGATATTCATCAGAACTGCAGGAGTGTCTTACCATTGTAGCAGAGCTAAACCATCCAGGATTAAAAATGACTCTGATGTATATGTTAAAAAGTGAAAAATATATTTATACTCCTAAAAAGAGCAAACAGAATCACTGAATAAATTGAACTACATATAGAATAGAGAAGATAAAAATTAAAGGTAAGAAATTTAAACCAGTATTATAAAAATATCAAAATCTCGAAAACATGGACATAGTATGGAGAGAAACAAGACTATAAAATGAACTGTAATTACCTCAATTACCTTCAAAATAAATATGGAGATGAAAAATGTATTTGAAATGAAAATTTCACTAGATACTAGAATTTACAGCATATTAGGGAATACTTTATAAAGTAGAAGACATAGCAATAGGAACAACCCACAATGAAGCAAAATGGGAGGTGGGGGAGAGTTAAAGAATTAAAATAGTTAATAGAGTCTCAGTGTTCTCTGTCACAATATCAAAAAGTACAACTTTTCATGTACTTATGGTTCCAATAGAAGAACAGAAAGAGAAAGCAACAGAAAAAATAAACTGAGAAATAATGACCAGACAATGTGCAACTTTAACAAAACTGTAAGCAAAATGATTCACAGTATTGAAAAGTTCCAAAAGATAAACACAAAGAACACCCCATAAATGCTCACTATCATCAAAGTCCTGAAAATCAATGATAATTAAAATGTCTTAAAAGCAGCCTGAAATATTATTATCTTAGGCACATAGAAACAAATATAAAAATTGCTTCAAGCTCTTCCTCAGAAACAAAGTCTTAAGACAAAGGAACACTACAACAGTTAATAAGGAAAATATACACTGTCAACCAAGATTCCTATATTCAGTGAAAATTATTTCTCAGAAATAAAGTCATTGGAATGAACAAAGGATGAGAAAATTTGTTTTTAGCAGAAATTCACCATAAGCATTGCTACAAAATTTCTTTCAGAAGAAAATTATTAGTAGGGGACTTGGATATACACAGATATCAAAATTATCATGAATGATAAATGTTGATACAATGTAACTTAAATTTTCTTAGATTGTAATTTGTATGAGATATTTGACTTTTATTTTTAAAATTTTTTTAAAAGATTTATTGTTTAAATGTATGTATGTATGTAGGGATACATATATACACAGGATACATACGTATATATAGGGATACATATATAGGGATACATATGTATGTATATAGAGATACATATATCTACTCTATATATGTAGACTATATATAAACATTTTATATATGTTTATAATTTGGTTGCAGATACAAGGCGTTTTTCATTTCTCTATTCAACAACATGAAACAACTAAGTATATTAAGTATATGAACGTTCTTTTTTTTTTAAATAATAAATTTTATTTTTATATTCCCCATAAAATTGCAGCCCCCCCCATTCTGACCCCAATCCCTCCACTCCCACCCCCGCCCCCCAAAAGTGTCTCTGGTTCATAGTTTTTTGTTGATTTTGATTTTCACTTTCTTATAGTTATTCATTTTCCTGGTCCCTTATTTAAGTTTTCTAGATTCCTGCTATGAGTGAGACCATCCGGTATTTTTCTTTTTCTTTTTGGCTTATTTCGCTGAGCATGATCCCTTCCAGTGCCATCCATGTTGCTGCAAATTGCATGTGTTTATCTTTTTTGAATGCTGAGTAATATTCCATGGTATATATATACCACATCTTCTTGATCCAGTCATCTATTTTTGGGCATTTGGGTTGTTTCCAAAGCTTAGCTATTGTAAACAGTGCTGCTATAAACATAGGGGTGCAGGTGTTCTTTGGAATGGATGTTTCTGTGTCCTTTGGGTAAATACCTAGGAGTGGAATTGATGGATCATATGGAAGCTCTATGTTTAGTAGGTCCAGAAATCTCCACACAGCTCTCCACAGTGGTTGGACCAGTTTGCACTCCCACCAACAGTGCAGAAGAGTTCCTTTTTCTCCACACCCTCGCCAACATTTGTTGTTGCTAGTTTTTTTAATATGTGCCATTCTCACTGGTGTAAGATGGTATCTCATGGTAGTTTTGATTTGCATTTCCCTGATGAGAAGTGATGTTGAACATTTTTTCATATGCCTGTTGGCCATTTGCATTTCCTCTTCAGAGAAGTTTCTTTTTAGCTCTTCTGCCCATTTTTTGACGGGATTATTTTCTTTGTTGTTGTTGAGTCTCATCAGCTCTTTGCAGATTTTTGTGATAAGTCCTTTATCATTAGTATTGTGTGCAAAAATGTTCTACCAGTTGGTGGGGTTTCTCTTTGTTTTTGTTATTGTCTCTTTTGTTGTGCAGAAGCTCTTTAATTTGATGTAGTCCCAGCTGTTTATCTTTGCCTTCACTATCACTGCTTTGGGTGATGTGTCTTTAAAGATGTCTTTGATGTGCAAATCACGTAGTGTTTCGCCTATATTTCCTTCTATGTATTTTATGGTTTCAGGTCTTATGTCTAGTTCTTTAATACATTTTGAGTTGATTTTTGTGTATGGTGTGAGGTAGTGGTCAAGCTTCATTCTTTTGCATGTAGCGACCCAGTTTTCCCAGCACCATTTATTGAACAAACTTTCTTTGCTCCAATGCATGGTCTTTGCTCCTTTGTCAAAGATTAGTTGACCATCAATCTGTGGGTTTATTTCTGGATTTTCTATTTGATTCCATTGGTCTGTATGTCTGTTCTTGTTCCAATACCATGCAGTTTTGATGATTATGGCTTTGTAGTATAGTTTGAAGTCTGGGAGTGTGATGCCTCCATTCCCTTCTTTTTTTTTTTTTCAGGAGAGCTTTGGCTATTAGGGGTTTTTTGTGATTCCATATGAATTTCATCAATAATTGTTCTATTTCTTTGAAGAATGACATTGAAATTTTGATTGGAATAGCATTGAATCTGTATATTGCTTTTGGAAGGATGGCCATTTTAATAATGTTTATTCTTCCAATCCATGAGCATGGGATGTCTTTCCATTTCTTTGTGTCTTCTTCTATTTCTTTTAACAGTGTTTTATAGTTTTCTTTGTATAGGTCCTATACCTCTTTTGTTAGATTTATTCCCAAATATTTGATTTTTTTGTTTCAATAAAAAAGGGATGGTTTTTTTGATTTCTTCTTCTTCAGATTTATTGTTTGTGTATAGGAAGGCTACTGACTTTTGCGTGTTGATTTTGTATCCTGCCACTTTACTGAACTGATTGACGAGTTGAATTAGTTTTTCTGTGGAATTTTTGGGGTTCTCTATGTATATTATCATATCATCTGCAAATAGTGATAGTTTGACTTCTTCTTTTCCTATTTGGATTCCTTGGATGTTTTTCTCTTGTCTTATTGTTCTGGCTAGGACTTCCAGTATTATATTGAAAAGCAGTGGTGAGAGTGGACATCCTGTCTTGTTCCAGATCTTAATGGAATTGCTTTCAGCTTTTCACCATTGAGAATGATACTGGCTGTTGGCTTGTCATAGATGGCCTTTATGATGTTGAGGTATGTTCCTTGTATCCCAAGAATTTCAAGGGCTTTTATCATGAATGGGTGTTGCACTTTGTCGAAAGCTTTCTCAGCATCTATTGATATTATCATATGGTTTTTATATTTCTTTTTGTTGATGTGTTGGATAACGTTGATTGATTTTCGGATGTTAAACCATCCTTGTGTCCCTGGAATGAATCCTACTTGGTAGTGGTGAATTATCGATACATTGTTGGATTCTGATAGCTAAAATTTTATTGAGGATTTTTGCATCAGTGTTCATTAGGGAGATTGGCCTGTAGTTTTCCTTTTTTGTGTTGTCCTTGTTCGGTTTTGGTATTAGTGTAATGTTGGCTTCATAGACCGTGTTTGGTATTGTCCCTTCCTTCTCAATTTTTTGGAAGAGTTTGTGAAGGATAGGCACTAATTCGTCTCTGAATGTTTGGTAGAATTCATTTGTAAAACCATCAGGTCCTGGGCTTTTGTTTTTGGGGAGGTTTTTGATTACCATTTCAATTTCGCTGCTTGTAATTGGTCCTTTTAGGTGTTCTATTTCTTCTTTATCTAGCTTTGGGTGATTGTAGAGTTGTAGGAATTTGTCCATCTCCTCTAGATTGTTGAACTTGTTTCCATATAACTGTTCATGGTAGTTACTGATTATTCTTTTGATTTCTGCAGTGACCGTTGTGATTTCTCCTCTTTCATTGATGATCCTGTTTATTTGTGCTTTCTCCCTTTTTTCCTTTGTGAGCCTGGCTAGGGGTTTGTCTATTTTATTGATTTTTTCAAAGAACCAGCTCTTGGATTCATTGATCTTTTGGATTGTTTTTTTAGTTTCAATTTCATTTATTTGTGCTTTGGTTTTTATTATTTCTTTTCTTCTACTGGTTTTGGGGTTTTTTTGTTGTTCTTTTTCTAGATCTTTGAGCTTCGAGATTAGGTTGTTTCTTTGAGTTCTTTCTTGTTTCTTGATGTGAGCTTCTATTGCTATATATTTGCCTCTTATTACTGCTTTTGCTGCATCCCATACATTTAGGATATTGGTGTCCTCCTTGTCATTCAATTCAAAGAATTTTTTAATTTCTTCTTTGACCTCCTCATTAGTCCAGTGGTCTTCCAGTAGTGTGGTTTTTAATCTCCATGAGGTAGGAAAGTTCCTTGCCTTCTTTTTATGGTTTATTTCTAGTTTGATGCCTTCATGGTCAGAAAAGATGGTTGATATGATTTCAATCTTGGTGTATCTGTTGATGTTTGTCTTGTGCCCCAGTATGTGATCGGTCCTGGAGAATGATCCATGTGCGCTTGAGAAAAATGTGTACTCCGTTTTTTTGGGGTTTAGTGTTCTATAGATGTCTGTTAAGCCCAAATGCTCTAGGTCCTTATTTAGATCTTTGGTTTCTTTACTTATTTTTTGTCTTGTTGACCTATCCATTGTTGATAGTGGTGTGTTGAAGTCTCCCACTACGTATGTGTTTTCTCTGATGTCTGTTTTCAGAGAGGACAACAGTTGTCTGATATATTTTGGTGCTCCTTCGTTTGGTGAGTATATGTTAATGAGTGTTATTTCTTCTTGAAGTATTGTCCCCTTGATCATAATGTAGTGACCATTGGGGTCTCTTTTTATCTTTTTGAGTTTGAAATCTGTTTTATCTGATATAAGTATAGCTGTTCCTGCTCTCTTTTTTGGTCCATTTGCTTATAGGATTTTTTCCATCCTTTAACTTTGAGCCTATTTTTATCTTTTGTAGCTAAATGTGTTTCCTGGAGACAGCAAAAGGTGGGGTTTGTTTCTTTTTTTTTTGTTTATAGAGGCATGTTTTCTTTCTTCCTTCCTTCCTTCCTTCCACTGGGTACAGTCAGAAGCGCGGGAGGGTGAGAGAATTCACCAGAGCCAGAGCGGGGAGCAGAGCAGGCAGAAGGAACGAAGTACACTGCTGAGGGGAGCAGCGGGCGGCAGGAGAGGTCTGCGCGCCATGCGGGACCCTCCTCCGGTGGCCGGGAAGCATCCGGGGATCGAACCGGAGCCGCAGAGGCCGCAGGCAGCTTCGCAACCCAGAGCTCAACCGCTGCGCCACCGGGAATGCCCGGGTTTTGTTTCTTAATCCAGGCTGCAACTCTGTGTCTTTTTATTGAAGAGTTTAGTCCATTTACATTTAGAGTTAATATTGATATGTTAGCATCTGTATTTGCCATTGTGTTTGTCTTTTCTTTGATTTTATTTATTTATTCTTTTAATAACTTTTTTTTTTTTGGCCTTCTTTCATTGTTATTCGTCCCTCTGAGGTTCTGGCTTTAGGACTCCTTGTAGTATTTTTTGGAGTGGGGGTTTAGTTGCAATGAAATTCCGGAGTTTCTGTTTGTCTGGGAAGGTCCATATTCTTTCTTCAAAGAGAAAGGAGAGCTTTGTGGTACAGAGTATTCTTGGTTGGCATCTGTTTTCTTGGAGTCTTTTGACTATGTCCCTCCACTCTCTCCTTGCCCGTAGTGTTTCTTTGGAGAAGTCTGATGTCAGCCTGATTGGCTTTCCTTTGAATGTTATCTGTTTCTTCCCTCTTGCCAGCTTCATTATTTTTTCCTTGTCCTGGATTCTTGGGAGCTTTACTATTATGTGTCTTGCTGTATTTTTCCTTTTGTCGTGGAATTTTGGTGTTCTTCTTGCTTCTTGTATATCAATTTTCAGCTCCTTCTTCACATTTGGGAAGTTCTCTTCAATTATCTCTTTGAATATTTTCTCTGTTGCTACTTCTCTCTCCTCTCCTTCTGGTATTCCTATAACTCTTATATTTCCTTTCCTCATGGAGTCAGATAGTTCCCGAAGTCTTTCTTCATTCTTTTTCCTACGTACTTCTCTTTCCTTTTCTGTTTTGGTTCTTTTTATTTCTGTGTCTTCAAGAGTACTTATTCGTTCTTCCATTTCATCTATTCTGCTTTGATTGCTTTTCCCAGAATTCTTTAGTTCTTCCATTAATTCTTTGATCTCCTGCATTTCTTTTACTTCCCTCTTTAGGGACTCGATTTCATTCTTCTGATCGTTGATTATTTTTCCCTTATCATTGTTTTCCTTTATGACTTCTGTCAGTTTTTTAATCACGCAATTTTAAATTCTCTTTCTGGAAGGCTCAGAAGTTCTTCCAAGTTACTGTCGTTGCAATCTGGGGGCTGGTTTTCTTTTTGTGGTGTGCTTTTTCCCTGGGGAGTTGCTAGGTTGCGTGTGGTTCTTCTACTCCCTACTGTCTGTTTTCTAATTTGCCATATGCGTTGGGACACTGTGTTGTTGGGACTGGCCGGCATCTTGGGTGAGCTTCTCTGCTCCCCTCTGGTTCCTCCAGGAGCCATATGTCAGTTTCAAGCAGTCTTTACTGGAGAAAGGTCCCTGTTCTAAAATGCCGATGTGGGGACACACTCCCCTGTGTACCTGGTCTGCCCCGGCGGTGGGTTCCTGCTCCCCCTCTGGGCTTGGACTGCAGGTCAGAGGGGGTCTGGTGTGGGTGAACTTCCCCCTCTCACCTCTGGCTCCTGAGGAAGCCTTCTGCAGGTCGTCTTTACTGAAGAAATGTCCCTGTTCTAAAATGGTGATGTGGGACACACTCCCTGCGCGTCCGGTCTCAGGCACACTCTTCTGCTCGCCTGGTCTGCCCCGGCTGTGGGTGCTCGCTCCCCCTGTGGGCTCAGACTACTGGTCGGAAGGGGCCCGGCGTGGGCTACTTCCCCAGCTGGCCACTGGCTCCTCCAGGAGCCTCTGCTAGTTTCAAGTCGCTAGGTGGCGCCAGAGATCTCTCCTAGAGCCCTTGGGGAGCTGATTTTCCACCCCGTGGGACAGGGAGCAGAGCGGGAATGGTAGGGTAAACCTCAACGGCTTTGGGGTGCTGTGTCTGCTTTGTGCCCCACCGTCGTGGGGAACCCACGCCCCTAATTTCTTGCCCCGGGTCTCAGTTCCAAAGCCCTCAGTTCCAGGCCGCGGGCTGTAGAACAGTTCAATGGCGCGGGAATGGCGCCTTTTGAATCCCGCTCCAGTGCCTGGGCGCCTGGTTCCTGCTCACTCAGTGAGGGCCTTTGCGCGTCTCCCCGCAAGCCTAGGTCGCAGGCGCGGGGTCCTGGGCAGCTGCGATCGGGATCCGTGTTTGCTTTTCAACCGCTGCTTTTCCGCGCGATCCCGATTCCGATCCGCGTCTGCTTTTCCAGCACGCTGCTTAACCGTGCAAGCTTACCGGCCAGCCAGGGGCTGTGTGCTGGTGCTGGTCTCCTCCTGGGGGGCGGGGTCTCTCTTTAATGGCGCCTGGAGCTCACCTCCGCAGTGGATCCTGCAGGGTTCTCCACAGCTCCCGTTCACGGGGTGTGGTGGCTTCAGTAGTTCCTTTCCACTCACAGTCCCGCTTGCTGCGTCCTTTGTTCTTGTTGGTCATTTTAGTGTGTTGTTTTCCTCCTCTCTGCAGGTCGGAGAGTGCTGACTCTGTGGGTGGGGGAGGGGAGCAGGGTTCTGCGCTTTCCTCCCTTCTGGTCCTCTTTTATGGCAACTTTCTTCTTCGGGAAGTTTGCTGGAGTCACCCGTTTATCTTCCGTTTCCCAGTTCTCACTGGGACCTGCTGCTTTTCCTCCCTATTAACTTTTTTTAATGGGAGATCTTACTCGCAGCGTCTCCTCACCGCCATGTTGCTCCGCCCCCCCAGTATATGAACGTTCTTGTACAAGCAGAAAAGCATTATCATAGCTTAGAAAATTAAACACACCCCACTGTCACCATGTTGTTTATCTTTTGGATTGTTCCTTGTACACTCAAAGAGATTCTGTGTTACTGTTTCTTTTTCTTCTTTCCTCTCTTTTTAGAATTGCTTATTGTGTGTTAATTTGCCAAGCATTAGCTTTATTATTTTATTTAATTTCAGACTTAAGATATAAAATAGTGATATTTAACTGAACAAAATGTTTTCACATATCCCATTTTACGTGAAATATGAAAACAACACAATATAATTCTATTTTGTCTTTCCATCTTAGTTATTTTCGCTCATTTCACTTCTACATGCATGTTAAACTGCAAAATATATTTTCTTTAAAAGTAAAATATCTTGGGCCTCTCTAGTGGTGCAAGGAGTTAAGTCTCAGCACTAGGAAGTATCATCACCCACTGCAGCACTAGTTCACTCCCTCACCAGGGAGCTGACCCACATGGCACAGCAGATCTCTCCTGTCTAGCCTGCTGTGCATTTCAGTAGATCTGCCTGTTATACACCCCTCAGCAGTGTATTTCAGCAGATCTGCCTGTTCTGATCCCCACTCTGTCTCTGGTGAATCCTCTCACCCCTGCACCTCTGGCCTATACCTCAGTTCTTGTATGCATAAATAAATAAAAATATTTTAAAAAAGAGAAAAGGTAACAGCAAGAGAATCTGGCATGGCATTACAGTTTCTGCTATATTAGCTGTTTAAACTGTACCAAACAGTCTGGGTACAAAAGTCAATCTGAAGTGAGCCATGTAAGTTCGACTTTATTTTAAGGCACTCATACATGTTTTAGGCAACCTCTTCCAACTTATACTTGCACTTTCACACACAAACATATACATACTTTACATTCACTACCACTCAATTACCTTCAATGCCCCTGCACACATATAAACACAGACATCCTAGACTCTTTGTTACATTAAGATTTTAGCATCAATGGAAACTTTTGGCTTTGATTGGTTCTTTAGCCTTTAGAAAAGGCTCTGTACATTAAATCAGTACCAACACTAGAATTTTACTAGTCAAATGTCACTGTAAGATCAGGAGCAGTGGGATCACTTAGTAACTTATCATATTGCAGAAACTCAGAATCCAACTAACCTTACTGGACCAGAATCTACATTTAATAAAATCCTCAGTTATGCAGGTAACAGTTAAAAAGCACCAGGTTTTAGTACAAGTTTTGTAAAAGTGTAAGTTTATGTGTGCATGTGTGTGTCAGGACCATGTCTCTTATTATTTGCTATCGTGCTGTCACTGATTACTAGAGTTCTTGACACATAGACGTGCTCAATAAATAATTAAGGAAAAAATGATGAAGGGAAGTGGGTGGGAAGAAGAAAATAAATGAATTTAAAGCAACTGTTGGCAAAGAGATAAGAGAGCCTGAGAAATATTTAAATGACAGAATTTGTAGAATGGCTGAAATTCAGCAGACCAGAAATACAGATTTTTTTCAGTGTAATAGTTGAATCACAGGTGATGAAAGATAGTAGAATTATTGTCTGTAGGGTCTGATACTTTCATTCAAATGCAGCATATCTGATTAACACAATTGCAAATCTAATTTTTATTGTATACCTGCATGATGCAAATGTAAATGCTTGTTTTGTGCTCTCATTTATTTTTCCATGTTAAGTCAATTTAGAGAGAACACTTGAAGTTTACTTTTACCTTATTGGGTTAAAGAGCCATCTTCGTGGGGAAAAAAATGAGTTCTGCAAATATAATCATAAACCACACTAACTGCTACAGGAAAAAACTTAACTTCAATTCCATTGATTTTATTTAATAGTATGAAGTGTTCAGGCAATACAGAAAGAAAAACAAATTTATCCTGTAATTAAATGATGATTTGATGTGTGTTCTGCAGTCAAATATTACTGTAATTTATTTGTGAAGCATCGATATTTGATTTTTTCACCTGTTTTCCAACATAACTCCTCAAGTGCTTGTTTTCCAACTCTTTTATTAGGCTATTTCAACTAGGTTTCTGTCTATTTAACTTTTCCAGAGAAATCTAGACAATCATTCTTGGGAAACTGATAAAATATATAGTTAATCTACTTGAGCATGAAGATAAGAATACAGCTTCATAGTGGTTCAGGGTCAGTGTTCCATACTCCTAGGACAGAAATTATAATACTATCACATTATTTCCTATTTCCTTCTGGTTTTATCACTCATATGTCCATAGAGTAGATTATACCACATGCTTACATATCTCTTACCTCAGCGTTTTCTCTCTGTTACATTGCCAACTAATGAAGCAAATATATATATTAAAAATCAACTGTGATCCAACACCTAAATTATAGCTTATGAGTACAAATACTTTGAATGGCTAGATTGTGATTTATATCATTTTAAATTTATATCTGAATTAAGGTGATGCTTCATAATGGGTAAACATCTTTGATCTTTTTCCACTAATGGGAAATACATTACCTATCAGTGGTATGATAAATAATTACTCATCTCAAAAAAGTTGATAGAACAAGTGTTAATATTCCTCTATTTAAAGAGAAAAAGGCAAGTAAAATCATAGTTAAACAAAAGAGAAAATCTTTTACTTTCCTGCCAACCTATCTCTGGAACTTTGATTTTACGCACACACACACACACACACTCACTCAATCATTCCATTTCTTTTTCTACTTCATTATTAAAAGTTCACAATTTTATGAATTTAAAATTTAAAATCACCCTAACCCACTTTCAGATATTTAATTTAAGAACTGCTTCCTTTTCAATGAAGAATGTGAACTTTCACAGCACTCTGCTCTGTTCTTCCATATGTCATATTTGATTTCATTTCTGTTTTCTCATTCTTAGACTGCTTTTATCAGGCCAGTGCTTGATATAGGTGAATAGCCCTGACATTTAAGGCAGAAGAACTTGAATACCATGAACTTGGCATTTAAAATTACATTTACCAACTGGAAATCACAAATCCAAACAACTTACTAAGCATTAAAATCTTTATTCAGAAAATCATATCAGAAAGCAATATTTACTTCTTTGAATTTCATAGTTTTTTATAACAATATGAATGATTTAATATAGTAGAGATACTTTATTTAGAGAATTAGACACAGACTTATTGTGGTTCAATATAATACAGTATTCTTTTTCATTTGTGAAAGCTCAATACTTGCAAAAATATTTCTATCCTTCAAATCAATATAAAATTACAGTTACAGGTATGTCTTAAATTTATTCATTTCCTTAGGTATATTCTTATTATGAATAATAATTCAATACTTTCAAAATTAAATAAACAACCATTTTTGATATTTGATTATATTTAGGTGGCATCAATTTATCTTATATGCAACAAATGCTATTATATGTACAGTCTAAAATTATTTACAGGATCTAACTTGTGAATATGTATAATATCATGTTCAATAGATAAAAGGAATTGCTTTAATTTGATAAAGATACTTAGTTTGTTAAGCAATCCATAATTAATCATAGCCATGCTTATTGTGAATATGTAAAATATAATGGAGAGAAAACAAATATAGTTTTTCACATCTGCCCCGTATTTCTTCCTGCACTGCATAATTGTAAAAATCTAATGAAATATAGAATAAAGTAAAATGTGTTGTTATATTTATTTAGAAATACTGAATACATTTTAGTACATAACCCAACTATATTAATTGTGCAAATGTATTTTATTTCCATTACTGAATGTATTCAAATAAAATAAAGAAACATTTTTAAAACCAAAGCATCAATAATGAATTATGCATGCCATCTTTATCCTTCACTGAAGGTAATGAGAGTGTTTTGCACAGCAGTGACATGTAGTTTTAAAGACAGTGCATTTCTTTCTGCTGACTGGTATATTTATTTTATTATTAATATTTTTTGGAATTTAAAGTAGTACTTATATATTCATTCAGATTCATTTGCTGTATGTGAGATGCTGAATTTCAGAATTTAAATGCAAGTAAAAGTTTGTTGCAATCAATAAAAAAAATATATTATCACCCAAGTCCTGCCCTTTGCCTAGAGTTTCAAGAGAGATGGAATCCAGATGACTACAATATTGTGTTTCCGCATGTGAGTGTATTGTTGCCTGGACCAGTAGTTCCCTAAGTGAGATCTCTTGGTCAGTAGCATTAGCTCACTTGTGACAAAATTAGATATACATATTCTTAGACTACAGATCATTATGAAGCAAACAAAACTATGAGAACCACTGCCTGGAGTATCTCATGAGTTTAATTTTATTTATTTATTTATTTTATCTTATACATTTTTTACATCATTTTTCATTTTTGCACAATGTATATGCATTTTCATCTTGGTTATAGTCCCCATACAATTCCCACCCCCCTTGTTTTGAAAAAGAAACTATCTCAGTAGTTTTTCCTTTTATCTCCTGTAATCAATTTCAAATATAACTTAAAAATTAGGGCCTCTCTTTTGTCACAAGGGTTTAAGTCTCAGCACTGTGAAGCAATCTGCAGCCACTGCAGCATGAATTTGAAACTGGGCTAGGGAGATAACCCACATATGATGCAGCAGACCTCTCTTATCTCGCGCACTGCTCCCCTCTGCAGTGTATTTCAGTCAATCCACCTGTTCTGTTCCCCACTCAGTCCCTGGTGAATCCTCTCACCCTCCCCTCACATCTGGCCTGCACCCCAGTTCTTATACACATAAATAAATAAATCTTTAAAAAAGTAACTAAAATATAAATGCCCCTGAAACCTCTACAGCAAACCCAGCATCTTCAGAACCATGGTTTATCTTTCATAGAAACTGACAAAAAGAAAAAAAGATTTTGTGTCAACATTATCTCTATTACAATTAAAATATCTACGTATTTTAAATTTTGTTTTTTCATACTTCAGAACACCTAGCTAAAGGTGGTGCCATTGTGTTGGGAAAATATTTTCTTTCTTTTACTTATTTATGACGGTAATCAATCCCTGACACTAGCACTTATTGTAGTTTGTGCATGCTCTCCTAACTGTGTTAGCCAAACTATAGAAAGGAAATAATGAATTAAGGGGTTTTGAGTGGAGTAAGTGAAGATAGATTAAATTAACAGATTGAATTAAGTATTTCTTAAAAAGTCCTGTAACCATGAAGAGCTCAACATCTACATTCCCTTTCTTATATTTTCATACCCATAACTTATATTTTCTTGCAAATAGGATCTCAGTGGTTCTTAAAGTGATTCTCAAATTGACTTTCAAAATTATTTCTAAAATGAGTAGTTTTACTCTAGCTGCTCGAATAAGTACAAAGCAATGCACTGCTATCCCCTCCTGAATATGTAGTACTTCCTAAAATGCTTCTGTTTCACCCAATTATATGTGTCCTTGTATACAATTCTGGCTGCTCTAATTTTCTTTCTATGGGGTATAAAGACCTTGAAAGCAGAAAGCCTCATTAGTTTTCATCCTTAATGCTACATCACTTAGTAAAAAGCTTTGAGGGTAGCATGCTGTTATTTTATGGCAGGCCACATAGTCTCATCTGTACAGCAGTCTCTCTACCTTGGGAGAGAATTTTAGGCATTTTCCTAATTATCCTTCATCTAGTTCTTCTCTAATAATCTGCAAGGTCTACTCAGTTTCACTTTCGGAAGTTGACTTATTAACACCATTTGTTCTGCTACCACAAAGAACTAAAATTTTTCTTACATTGGCTTAAAAAAGCTCAACCAAAATTGCTCAATAAATATTATATTTCCATTACACTAACTTTAATTAAATTACCTAAACTCCAGAAACTTGGGAAATTATTTACCAAGCACCATTTATTTTCCAGTGTCCTACTAAATCCACAAAGTTGCCACTAAAACTTATTTATTGCATATCACATATACTTGAAAACATTCCACTGTTCCACAATTGTCAGAAGCTATAATTTATTTTATGTGTTAAATATCTATGTTAATCTAATTTTTCTTTTCCTCTTTTGTTCTAGCTCTTTATACTATGTGTTATTGCCCTAGATACTAAACTTTTTGTTTCGTATTCTTATAAAGTCCATTTTATATATTCAGGACCATTTCTATGGTCTTGATTCATTACTATGTTAGTCATATCCTACATATATTAAAGCAAAAATATACTGAGTAAGTATGAAGCACATTGAAGAGAGTGTGTCTTTGTTTTCTAGAATTTTATGGTTAAGAATGTATTATAGTGTTGGGTGCAAAAATGTTCTCCCAGTTGGTGGGGTTTCTCTTTGTTTTTGTTATTGTCTCTTTTGCTGTGCAAAAGCTCTTTAATTTGATGTAGTCCCAGCTGTTTATCTTTGCCTTCACTATCACTGCTTTGGGTGATGTGTCTGTAAAGATGTCTTTGATGTGCAAATCACGTAGTGTTTCGCCTATATTTCCTTCTATGTATTTTATGGTTTCAGGTCTTATGTCTAGTTCTTTAATCCATTTTGAGTTGATTTTTGTGTATGGTGTGAGGTGGTGGTCAAGCTTCATTCTTTTGCATGTAGCGACCCAGTTTTCCCAGCTGATGAGACTCAACAACAACAAAGAAAATAATCCAGTCAAAAAATGGGCAGAAGAGCTAAAAAGAAACTTCTCTGAAGAGGAAATGCAAATGGCCAACAGGCATATGAAAAAATGTTCAACATCACTTGTCATCAGGGAAATGCAAATCAAAACTACCATGAGATACCATCTTACACCAGTGAGAATGGCACATATTAAAAAAACTAGCAACAACAAATGTTGGCGAGGGTGTGGAGAAAAAGGAACTCTTCTGCACTGTTGGTGGGAGTGCAAACTGGTCCAACCACTGTGGAAAGCTGTGTGGAGATTTCTGGACCTACTAAACATAGAGCTTCCATATGATCCAGCAATTCCACTCCTAGGTATTTACCCAAAGGACACAGAAACATCAATTCCAAAGAACACCTGCACCCCTATGTTTATAGCAGCATTGTTTACAATAGCTAAGCTTTGGAAACAACCCAAATGCCCAAAAATAGATGACTGGATCAAGAAGATGTGGTACATATATACCATGGAATATTACTCAGCATTCAAAAAAGATAAACACATGCAATTTGCTGCAACATGGATGGCGCTGGAAGGGATCATGCTCAGCGAAATAAGCCAAAAAGAAAAAGAAAAATACCGGATGGTCTCACTCATAGCAGGAATCTAGAAAACTTAAATAAGGGACCAGGAAAATGAATAACTATAAGATAGTGAAAATCAAAATCAACAAAAAACTATGAACCAGAGACACTTTTAGGGGGGCGGGAGGGGAGGGATTGGGGTCAGAATGGGGGGGCTGCAATTGTATGGGGAATATAACAATAAAATTTATTTTAAAAAAAAAAAAAAAAGAATGTATTATAGGGCCTCCCCTGGTGGCGCAGCAGTTGAGCGCCAGTTCGATTCCCGGCCACCGGCGAGAGTGCCTCAAAAAAAGAAAGAAAGAAAAAGAATGTAATATAGTATCTAAAATTTCACTTTAAAAGTTCCTGTAAAAGGAATTCATGTATCCTATTAGTTCTGTTATTAAATACTTATTCTTTTCTACAATTATTCTCTGTACATGTGTAATCAAGAACAGCTACATTTAAATCTCAACCTTGTGGTTTGTTTAGTATATGACCTTGGTAATTTATTCAAACTCTCCATCCCTCTGTTTCATCATCTGTAAATTGTGTGTGATAATAATGGTACCTGTTCTTTTAGAACACTTTTAAAGTGGGTGACAACATTTAGTACTGACATAGTTATGTTGTAATGATCATTAGGATGAATTTTTTGAGAACATCAGGCTTCATACTAAGGATACATGAAGTGCAAAACTGTCATTCCAGAAGTTACAGGTCTATTTTGAAAATAGGTCAAATAACTAAAGAAATCAGCAATGTGACGTACCCTATGTTAAGCTACACATAGTTAGGACATTTAATAATAATCGTTGGATAGTAATGCAAGTATACAGTTTAGTTTTAATGAGGGAAAGCCCAAATATTTTAGTTAATAGTTTTGTTGGTGGTGGTGGTAGTGTTTTTTGTTGTTGTTGTTGTTTTCATTTTTTGTTTGTTTGTTTGTTTTTTTTTTTGCTATCCTGATTCTGCCAAATATCAGGTGTCTAGCAGTTAACAAGTTGCATCAACTACCCAAGATTTAGCTTTCTCACCATAAGGAGAAAAAGTAACTATTAGTAACTATTAGCTTTTACAGTCATTTTGAGACTATATAAAGTTCTGAGCATGCCAAGAGATGAGCAAACTTTTGGTGGGTGATTTTAATGTTTATAATTCTAAAATCAATAAAGAAAACAAGGCAGGATTTGAATAGAATAAAAAAATGAATTCTTTAAATGATAATACTCAAGCACTTAGAAAATTGAAGAAATACATGAATAAATCAACTAGCTTCATATATATCTGAATATGGGAAATAAAACCAGGATATCCACTGTGAAAGAAAAAACATAAAATCATCATTATTGTTAGATACTCTCATAATAAGTATACTCTCCTAATAACAACTCACTTTTAGCATCAAATGTAATTCACTCTAGTATGAATATAGTGAATTGCATTATACTCTAGTATTTTAATTAAAATAGTGTCTCAAATTCTATAATTATATTTATAGGTAGCAAATACTATCTTTAAATACTGATGGAGAGTCTATTATACAGTCTCAAAATAATATCAGTAGCTATAGTTTAGTATAAGGAAAATAGTAAGTGGTCAGTTATAACAATTATGAACTGTCATCGCAAAGTGTTTTATCATTTTTATTTTTTTCTAAATTATCACTAGGACACTTAAAAACACTCGAAGAGCTCTCCAAGATCTTACTATGTATAGGTGATGATTCTTTGGTAACTGCTTTTCTTTATAGAAAAAATTGATGTCAAATGATAATGCCAGAGATTTTCTTCAAGTGCTAAAAAGGAAAGGATTTTGGGAAGTGGGTTGTCTCTAAGGAAAGTTTAAAATAAATTGTTCTTTTTTTTCCTGATAATTAGTTTAAGCATATTCATAAGTCAATTGCTCTCCTAAATTAGCTTGATGATATATTTTACATTCTTTTAGTATGAAGAAATGATTTTATATCATGAATGAATTTCTGGCTTTACCTGTCAAATTGTAGATTTCCTTCCTTCCATTAAAATATTTAAAATACTCAACTGAAATTGCTAAATAAATATTAATTTCCCACCCCACTAACTGCGCTCCATTCTGTTTTATATTATGTATATATTTTCTTGACTGTTGAAATTATCATCAGAATAAAAGTAATGGAACTTCAGATACTTAATAATTGTTTAGGTGATTAATAGAGATGTTGAGACACTTATTACAGTAGTTACTAAAAAAGATCTTGAAGCTGTTTTGAAAATTTCTCAGAGTTGCCTTAATAAACTAGTTTTTTAAAGAAGAAGAGGCTGCCTCTGTTTGGATAAAGGACACTTCCTTTAGTCACAAAATTAGAAAAAGTCCCTGATTTGAACAACTTCTGGTGAAGGAAAAAGGAATTGATTTCAGCCTCACCAAGTCGATGAATGAGGTGCTTTTGTTTAAGGAACACACTGCATCATGATCAGTGACTTTGACCTCAGCCAAAGCCAAATTCTTCATGAGTTTTTGATTAATTGAAGTGATCTTATAATTATGTTATAGGAGAAATTTTTTTTGATCGTCTCATAGGCAGAAACTGTGAAAAGGAAGGAAAACACTTTGTAATGAAATACATACCAGGTTCTAACAAGTATAATTATTCATATAGAATTTTAAAATGATGAATGCATCTGACAGTTTTAATTTTAAAAAGAACATTTACAAATTTGAAAAACAAAGAAAACAGCATTAAAATTTATAAAATGTGGATGATAAAATGAAAAAAATATCAGAAGCATTTCTAAAATTTTGTATATTTATATATATATAATATATATATTTAATGATGTATGCATTTTATATTCCCAGCCTGTTTAATTGGGAGAGATGGACAGGCAGGATCTTTGCTCATTGTGTTGTTTTAAATTGCAAAGCTGAACGTTTATTTAAGAAAAAAAAAATTGTTTTCATTAAAAACTATGACCTGCCCTGCCCTGGTGGCGCAGGGCAGTTGAGCGCTGCGCTGTGAAGCTGTCCACAGCCTCTGCAGCACCAGTTTGATCCCGGCCGGCCGGCGAGGGTCCAACATGGCATGGCAGACCTCTCCTGTCTCGTCCACTGCACCCCTCAGCAGTGTATTTCGTCAGTCTGCCTGTTCTGTTCACCACAGTGTCTCTGGTGAATCCTCTCATCTTCCCACACATCTTGCCTGTACCCTGGTTCTTGAATAAAATAAATAAATAAATATTAAAAAAAATATATGACCATTCACATAATTAAATAGTTCATATTGCAGGAAATTTAACAAAACCTCTGACGACAGACTATTTTTTTTTTCTCTATAGATATTTTGGTTTGAAGCCCTTTAAATTACTTGAATATTTAGCTATGATACTGGAATAAAAATGGATACACAAACCAATGGTACAGATTTGGGGGTCTGGAAAGATATACGTGTAGGCAGTTCATGTATGACAAAAGAGCCAGGAGAATACTGAGAGAAAGGAGAGCCTATTGAACAAACGGTGTTGGAAAAACTGGATAGGTACAAGTAATAGAATGAAACTAGACCACCGTCTCATTTCTTACACACACTTGTTTCCTGCTGGTGGGAATATAGACTGGTATAGACTTTATGGAAAATAGTATGGAGGTTGCCTAAAATATTAAAAATATAACTACCCAAGGTTTTTTCCCTGGTGGCACAAGGGTATAAGTCTTATGTTGTGAAGGGGAGGGTGATGGAGTGAGAGTGAGGGAAGGAGGGAGCCCAGTGGAACATGATGGAGGATTTTTTTTTTTAAGATTTATTTATATGTTTATACAAGAACCGGGGTACAGGCCAGATATGTGGGAGGGTGAGAGGATTCACCAGAGACAGAGCGGGGAACAGAACAGGCAGACTGACGAAATACACTGCTGAGGGGAGCAGCAGGCGAGTCAGGAGAGGTCTGCTGCGCCAGGTGGGACCCTCACCAGCCGGCCTGCCGGGATTGAACCTGCGCTGCAGAGGCTATGGACAGCTGCACAGTGAGGTGCTCAACTGCCTGTGCCACCAGGGGAGGCCCCTTGGTGGAGGATTATCAGGGCATTGATGGTAGACTTGGTGTGAAAATATACCTTTGTAATGGTTTAAACCTATAACCCCCAAAACCAATACAAAGATGTAAATCAACACTATGTCAATCAATATAATGTGGGAAAAAAAAATCACACAAAACAGCAGGGAAGGACCTGGTAGAAGTGAAATAAGTTATAAATAATGACCAGTTTCAAATACATTTAGAGGGAAAGTCATCAGAACTGTTTTTTGGAATGTACATAGAATAAGGAAATTCAAGAATGACTACAAATTGTTGGTCCATGAACAAACATGACCTGGCATTTTATTTTATTTTATTAAATATTTATTTATTTATGTGTGCAAGAATTGGGATACAGGCCAGAGGATGGGGTGGGGGTGGGCAGTGAGAGGATTCACCAGAGACAGAGTGGGGAGCAGAACAGGCAGACTGATAAAATACACTGCTGAGGGGAGCAGCGGACAAGACAGGAGAGGTCTGCTGTGCCATGTGGGTAGCTCCCTCACCAGCTGGCTACAGAATAGCTCCACAGTGCTGTGCTTAACCCCTGCACCACCAGGGAGCCGCCTGGACCTGGGATTTTAAAAAGAAGAGTAGAAAAAGGGAGATCTTGAACAAGTGATGAGGAATGGGTCAGTGTTTTTTGTTGTCATTGTTGTTGTTTGTTTTTAAACATATTTTGTATAAGATCCCTATTTTATGTGTAAATGTAGATGTTGAGTTTTCAGATGGCTAAAAGTCTGAAGTTGTAAGGCAGATGCTGATTCTCAAGCTTTATTATTATATACTATAGCTAAATGCAATTATCACTTCCTTGTCATTTAATGATAATAACAATTTAGAATAAATTTTGTGAGGTCTAAAGATTTCTCAAATTCAAATATGAAAATTCTTTTGTATGTAAGATTTTTCAGGTTTCTTGGATAATTGCAATAGGAAACACATTTCTGAATGTGATGAGCAAGCAAAAATAGATCTTCCTAAAGTAGCTGATGGAATTTTAAAAACTAAAAACAATACCATTTTTTCCCATATGTGTATAAACTGTGAAGGTAGAGAATGCTTTTTTTCTTTTCTGACTAATGAGTTAACAATGAAA
Source organism: Talpa europaea (assembly GCF_964194135.1). Lineage (NCBI taxonomy): Eukaryota > Metazoa > Chordata > Mammalia > Eulipotyphla > Talpidae > Talpa > Talpa europaea. The sequence goes on along the minus strand of NC_140072.1, from coordinate 111,965,195 downwards.
ATTCTGTTTATTCTACACCTGTATCTACTATTACAAATTAAACATGGTGTTTAATTTATATACTCAGCAGAATGTTTGTTTATGTCCTGATGCTAACACATTTCAATGTTGTTAGTAATAACACACAAAGAAAGATCACAAGAATTTCCTTTAAAATGCCTCCTTTTTGGTGTCAAGATAATTAAATTCCCTATACAAATATGTTTAGCTTTTTGCTTGGTTTGGTTTGGGTTTTGCCTGGGGCAATGCCTTAAGTCTTTCAGAGTTCTTAAGGTCTCACAGCCACTCTTATTTTGATCTTTGGCCCCAAGTCTCATATTACTTTGAGAATATTTTTGTAGCTGTGAAGGCTAGGGTTCAGTGACAGTTTTATTTTCCCAACCTAGCAAGTCCTATTTCTTCTCCATTGCTTCTCAAGTCTGCTTGCAAACTGATGGTCTCCTTTATATCTTCTCTCTTACCTCTTCACATGCTATGTACCTGTTTAGTGCCTCTCTAGGAAAAGCTATTTATGTTTACTCCCATAAATTCAATTGAGTTTATAATAATAGTCATAATGATTGATTTTTATGTAATTATTTTATGAATACATGTCATCGACCTAAATCAATGTTTGGTTTGTATATAGCAAACTATAGGGCCTACATGGGCTATTTCTGTTATACCCATTGGTAAAGATTGTTTTATTTATTTATATACATATCTACATGGAAATCTCTAAAGTATAAATATGACTATTAAAATATATAACCACTCCTTTGATATGTAATATATTACATAAAATGTAGTGAAAACCTAGAATTTAGAATGACTGAAATAAAGCCAAAAATAAAGCTTTAAAGCTATAAAAAAATTGGTTGACTATACAAAGTAATTTGTGAAATCCTTATGATTGACAAATATGCATAAAATCAATTTTTCTTTATGGTCAATAGCAAGATTCTTGAATTGACATAGATATAACCCCTTATATGCTATAACTCTTCTAATGAAGGAAAAAAAGACTAATTTGAGGGAGATCTGAGAAAATTTCTGAATTTTGCTCAAATGTGAAATGATTCCTCCATATTATGATATTCTTCTTTTTACTAGTATTAAAATGTCATATGTTAATGAAAACTTTTGAAGAACTATTAGCGCTGTTTGAATTGTCTTCTGTGACATTGACAGAACTGTTCCTCTAATCTATAGAGATGACAAAAAAATTTCTGTGAATAGGTCGATTGGTTGATGTTTCAAATCAAGACTATGTTAATTCCTTTAAATTGAATGCATGGTTAATTTTAGAATAAAATATATCATGTAGTAAAATATACTATGTGTCTAAAGCAGAAGCTCAGTTATAGATATTTATTTTTAGAAGTAGTTACTTAGATTTTATTCTCTTATATGCCATAAACTCTTCTGAAAATCTGAGAAAAGCTATGAAATCTTGTTCTAGAAAAAAATCTACATGTGCAGATTATGACAATTTGGGAGGGAAAATCAGAGATGTCATAGATTCCCTCATACCAAACCGTAGGTGTCTACTAACTATGAACCATATATTAACAGTAAAAAAAAAGTAAACCAATCAAGGAACTAATAAGATTTTTGAAGGAGCTATAATTCATAATTTCAATACATACCACAGGTGATACAGAATCTCTATAAATGATTTGCAACAACAGCTGTGCTGATTTTAGAAGTTGATTTTATATAATCTATTTTATTATGTTTTTCTTTTTTAATCAATTCTTTGAAGAGTAATCTACTGAGAAGACCCCAGTACTATACTTGGACACTCATTTACTTATTGAAAATGTTTACTGTGTAGTATAAATTCAAATACCAGAATTTTAAATACAAAATGGATGATTTATTATCATTGTGTCCATAAATCCTAGAGTAACGATTAGCTCAAAACAAAATAGTGTCCTTCATGAAAAGAAAATATATTATAAAAACTAATTAGGCTGTGCAAGTTCTAATTAACAAATAAATCCTATTAAGACAGGGCTTAAAAAACAAAATAGGAAGCTGCACAAGCATATTAGAGTCTAGCTGAAGAAAATATATTTGCCCCAGAAAAAACCAATACCTTATTAGATTATGTTATTTTACATCATTTGTCCACACTCAATATTACCTGATTTGTGTTGAGCTAACCACCAAAAGACCTGTAATACTTAATAATATCAATTTAAATATACACTATTATACAAAACATTTTACTAATTTTCTGAAAGGTACAGCATTTCAGAAAGTGTTGACCACAAGGTAGTTAAAGTTGTTTTCTTGACTATCTTCTTTCAGGATCAGTAAATTAGTCATAACTATAATCATTATAAGACATATTTTGTTCATTTAAATGATAGAATGAATAAAGAAATAGGGAAGATATTGAAAACATACTTTGAATTGAACCATGTATTAAAAATTAACTTTTTTTTTTAGGGCCTCCCCAGTGGTACAGTGGTTGAGCGCTGGGTTGCGGGGCTGCCCGCAGCCTCTGCAACCGGTTCTATCCCCAGCTGCTCCCTGGCCACCGGAGGAGGGTCCCACCTGGCACGCAGACCTCTGCTGCCACCTGCTGCTCCCCTCAGCAGTGTACTTCGGCCCTTCTGCCTGCTCTGCTCCCCGCTCTGGCTCTGGTGAATTCTCTCACCCTCCCGTGCTTCTGACTGTACCCAGTGCTTATATAAATAGATGAGTGAATCTTTTAAAAAAATAAATAAATAAAAATTAACTTTTTTTAGGCTGTGCTGCAACTCTGAACTAATTGCCAATGTCATTTCCATAATTATGTGCCATATTCATTTCACAGAGCAACAATTAGGATGGAAATAACGTAATTTAGCATACCCATTTCAGTAAGCTGTAGAGTTGAAAATATGCAAGAATAAATTTTAAGGTATATGGGTTCTTGGAATAGCAGTGTCACAAAATGTCTGGGAAGTAAACGTTAATATCATCAAATTAGTTATTTTAAACAACCTTGAGCTCATGACTTTACATAAACCTTTATTTAAATTCAAAACAGTTAAATATGATTAATGCAAATTTCTCTACTCTGATATCTGTGATTAGATAGACACAAACTTGGTTTAATTTTACCCAATCAAGGAGATATTTTGATTTATACATAAGCACTATGGTCTACATTTCAAGAAACGTATTTACTTTTTTGATAAAACAAACTTTCATAAGCATTTTTATTAAACTTAAGAACTTCTCCATGTGACATGAATTTAGCAGATGCTTTAGTAATAAACATGGTTTATTAGAAATAAATATTTCTTGAGCTGGCTTACATAATATTATTGAATCCACAGGTAATCTTGTGACAAAGGAATGAATATTATTATCTCACAAATGAGAAAAAAGTTTTAGAGATGCTAATTTCTAAAGATGACACAGATAATAGGTGCTAAACTGGGATACTATCTTGGATCTTCTGGATTTATCCTTGTTCCAAATCTGGGGTGGGTTCTTAATATAATACTCTGCTCAATCTTGACATCTCACTGGGTATTTTAAAGGTGTTTTCTGGGGGGAAATGTACATTGGATCACCAGCTCCCTTCCTCACTCCTACCTCCCCAAATTTTGCCCTCTAGTCTCCAGAAATGAAATCTCAAAACCCTGACCCAGGTGCTAGAACCAAGTCACAATTTGCAGTTTAGTCATGAAATTCAAAGATCTAAATATCTGCTTCTACTGTTGGTTATTTCTGGAGTTCTTCCTAGTTAAGGGTCCCTTTGCCTTCTGTAACTAGACTTGGTATTGCACGTGTGAACTGCAGTCCTGAGACTCAGCACTGTCTCCTCCTGCCAGACCTCATGATTGCTGCCCCCTTTATCTGAGTCTCTGTATATTACCTATTTTGAGGTTCACATTACTGGGCTACAAACCCAGTGGAGTATCCCTACTTGCTATACCCTTCCACGTATCTTCTCATTTGAGGTTAGCTTCTGAGTGGATGTTGATATTTTGTTGCCTCTGTTGAACACTATATTTATTAGATACCATGACATTCATTAAGTGATACTGGACTAACTAGACACTAATATACATTTAATATAAAGATACAACAGCCCAAATAATATTGATTCAACATGTGGATTATTTCTTTTAATGAGCAGTTACATTTTAATGAAATTAAATTTTTACTTAGAAAAGGAAGAGTCACTAATTTCTAACTGTAAAAAAACCTAACAAACAATGGTTCTCAGTGCCTACTAAGGCACTACATTTATTCTCTCTGACCAATATTTTAAATTGTTTAATTTGGGGATATTTGATAAATACAATACCATCATTTATGACTGGAGATTAATGTAAAAATAGCTTTATCTTAGTAGTATAAAATTATAGTTCTCTGTGTATTTTTAATCAATTAAGTAACTTTTGTGCCTTATTTTTGAAACTATAAAGATAGAGGATCTATAAGGTGTGATCCTTATAGGATTAGTGTGATCCATTTTAAATCACCTTTGATATTAAAATTATATACACATATATAATTTTTACTAATTATATATTTTTTAAATATGTATTTATGTATACAAGAGCTGGGGTGGAGGTCAGAGGTGCAGGGGGTGAGAGGATTAATCAGAGACAGAATGGGAAGCAGAACAGGTTGATCTACTGAAATACACTGCTGAGGGGAGCAGAGGGTGAGACAGGAGAGGTCTGCTGCGCCATGTGGGTACCTCCCTGGCCAGAGATGGAACTCATGCTGCATTGGCTGAGGATTGCTTCACAGTGCTGAGACTTAACCCCTTGTGCCACCAAGAAGGACCTACTAACTGTATATTTGTTTATGCTTCCAAATATATCAATCACTGTGCTAAACCCAGAAATGCCAAAAATGATGTTGCCAGCCCTTGATATCTGACAGATTATTAGGCAAAGACAAATAAGTAATTTCTGTAATTGAAACAGGTATAAGCTACACCATGCTATGCCACAGTTTATTTCAATGTGATCTATGCCACAGTTTGATTTTTCTAACTTAAAGGGAATCACTGAAATTTTTTAAATCAAATGAATGAAATCCTATGTATACATGTATAGATAAAAAAAAATATTTTAGCTCTGGTCCCTAAAATGTCACTGTACATAATTATTATGTTTAGTTTAATTATATAATTGTAATACTAAAATGAGTTAACAGGCATGAAATTAAAGAATTTTTATAAAGCAAATATATTTTCTTATGTAAAATTTTTGGAATAGGTCAGACTTAATTTTCTGTTAAGTAACATGCCAGAAATTATTCACTTTTTATTCCATTGTTAATAGTTCATAACTGATCACAACTGATCCCACTTTGCATTTTCTAATTTCCTATGTGCTGGGCATGTCTCTATTATATATATATATATATATATATATATATATATATATAATATATTCTACAAATAAAGTATCAAAAGGTATCAAAGGATATTTTATCAGCTTTGAAATGGAATAGTCCACTAAGGGGAAGAATATCACGAACAGTAGCCATGTATTCATGATCTTTTTTGAATTAACTAACATTATGGTTAGTGTATAATAATAATGAAAAAAGCACTACAATTATAATTATTATCACCAACATTTCGTTTGTAGTCAGTATAGAACAGTATAACTGATATCATTTCTCAAGTGATGCTCTCTCTAGTTTTTATATTTCAAGCAATAGACATAAGGTGCCATTTTTTCAAGGTCCACAGAACCATGATAATATTATTTTTAATATCAATAAATTGATAAAATAACATCCTAGTCCATGGAATTCAAAGAGATTTGTACCTGGCCTATCTGTTGGAGATTAAAAATGAATGGAAATATTAGCAAGTAATTAAATTTCATACAAGAAGCTCTGCATTTTTTATTTCAGTTATTCTAGGATCATGTTATTTCAGACTTCTTGGATGTTTGAGTTGGAAAGATGAAGATAAGAGGTAGAATATTTCAATGTGATCTTTGGAATTTCCCAGGTTAATATCAAATTTGAGAGATTTAAATAATTTTCAGCAGCAAAATAAAGTTATGAAGAATTGAATTCAGTGAATAAGCAGCCCAACTTTTGTATTTCTCTTTAATGCTCTAACCTGGACCATATATTTTAAATTTATTGTGTAAGAATTGAAGGCAGACATATTTTTCCCCCAATAACTAGATGTTATTAATGGAGCACATCCAAAGATCTAAGTTTTGTACTTCTGTAATTTTACTCATATCAACCAATCATTATCATTATCAAAGGCATTTCTCAGAGCAGTCAATATTGTTGAAGTCAGATAAATTCTATAACTAGGCAACCTGAAGTGTGTGGGTGTGGATGAAGAATGGTTCAGCAAGTTGTCCATTACCAAAATGTCTAAGGTTAAGTGGAGAATTAAACTGACCAAGGCCTGCAATCTAATTTCCTAGCAGGGCAGAAAATCAGTTACCTCTCTTTAACAGAAAATTCCTTTATCTATAATTACCTACTTTAAAGTCTTCTAACATCTGCCAGCATGAGTCTCCTAATTTTATAAATGACTGCACTATTAGATTTTTTTTTTCAGTTTTCTAGTGAGTCCTTTAAGAGAGAATTAGAAAACTCCTTTCTCCCCAAACTCCCACTGCTTGACAAAATGTAATCAATGAGGTAATGTGAAAAAGTAACAGATCTGAATGATATCTACCCACTCCTAAATTTTATATCAACTCTCTAATATTTTATCAGTACTGAAAATGGCAAAAGTTGCGCTGTCTGGCAGAATGGTTTCCTTAAGAATTGCATCATTGAGCAATTCTTAAATTGAACACAGCTACTCATTTTATGTTGAGATGATTTATAGTTCATGAATGTAAGAAATTAATTATGGATTAAAAATTCTTTCTAAATAACATGTACAGAAGAAAAATGAATTGGTATGAATCTGGCATATCTCTCTTTTCTCCACTCAGATTTCCATTCAGTTTCTCAGGATCAAAGTTGAAAATCAGTTATTCTATCATCCATGAATTCTCAAAGTGCTATTAAAATGCAGAGTTGAGGCAGTCTTTATTAGCCAACATTTTATATTGAGTTAGTATAGATTAAGTAGTAACTAGTTTCTGCCCACAGACTCAAAAGCCAATGAAAAATCAATAAAAGTTTTAACCACTTTTATATTATTCTTGATGGAATTCTCCAGAATTGAGTGTGTAGCATAGACAAATAGTTGAATTATGTGTTTAAAGCCCACTGGATTTTTTACAATAAAATAGTAGCATATATTATGCAAATTTTAAAAAGTGGACATTACTAAAAACTGAAATAGGAATGTTTTTTGAGAGACAGTAATTTCCCCTTTGAAATAAGAATGAACAAGGACAATGCTTTGAATTTATGTCAATAATGGTACAAATATGGAATGATTTTTTAAGTTTTAACTATATTATGAAATCTAAATTTAGTAGTTATTCTTGAAATTTGGTATTCTTGAAATAAAAACTAGTAAGAGAGCTTTAATAGGAATAATGTGTATATAATGAGAAGAAAGGATAATAGTTTCCCAATAAAACACCCAAACTCTTCATCCCCTATGTGCAAATTCCTAACCAAATAGGGTTGGCCAGAAGTGGGGTGCTGAGGCTTAAAATGTTGCACTTTTGGCAGGAAACCATACAAAAGGGGCCAAAGGGACCAGCAAATCTGGGACAAAAGGAGCAAAATCAAAGTACCAATCAAAGTAATGGTGGCCATTGCCAGTCACCCCGCATGTCTCTCCTCCACCTGTCTCCTCCATGCCCCTCAAGTCCCTGGTGCAAATTCAAAATCTAAAAGCAAGTGTGTACCTTCTCCACACGTGCCTTTCTCCCCACTTTATGTCCCAGAGCTCACCTGCATTCCTGTTATCTAGCTTCACCTGGCCGCTCAGATCCACCCCCTAGATCCCAACTGCTAGTCCAAGGCTACTGCATGTAAATGGGATCTGGGAACCATGGTACCGCCCTCTTTCAGGGAGGTACCACTGATAAACACAGACAAGTGGGGTTCTGTTTATTTAGCCTAAAATCATCCTTCATTATCTGTGATTTTAGAAAGTTGTCATTTTTCCCATCTACTAACACTGGACAGAGTTTTAAAAGGAAAGGACAAAGAGAGATTAAGGATTTGAAAGATGAAGCTTGTGAAAGGTGGGAACTTTGAGATATTTAGATTGCATGTTCAGTAGGAGTAAAGGTTGGAAAACATAAAGGTCTAGTAAAATCAATTACATCACCAATAGATTCAGTATGGCAAGAGATTAATTAACAGGAAAAAATGTGAGAAATATCTAAAATAAGAGGACTATGACAACTAGGTATCTATCTTGGGCAATCAATGCACATAACCTCTTTCACCTGGAAATCAAGTAAGTGGTGAAACTCTGGAAAGGGGAAGATGACATGTATGTATGATATGTGTATATATGATATATATGTATGATGCATCTAGATATATATCATATATATATATATATATGAAGAGATATACGAGATAACTTCTGCCATCACTCTGCACCAAAGGCCATGGCAGTCTAACCTTTGCTGTCATAAACTTGTAACTTATTTGTCTATTTGCTTTTCTAGTTTTTTACCAAGTTAAAAATAACAAGCTTTTTTTAAAGATAATTTCTGTCACAGTCTAAATACCCATCTATCAAAAGCAAAAGTCAGCTTGAAAGTAGGAGCTAATAGTACATCAAGTTGAGTATTGATGCTGCATCCATTGCAAATGGTAAAGCAAGATAAAAATGAGATTTAATAAAGACTAAAGCCAATCCAGAAAGTAGATTCACCAAAATACAGGGGTGGAATGGATTTGTGAATAGGGAGACAAGGCTGGATTTTTGGCTAGGTCTGTTGAAGTCAAGCGGAAATTAATGTATATCTGTAAACTGAGTTCTATGTGATGGAAACCAGCCCTAGATTATATTTTAAGGGCCATGAGTTCTAGCGTTCAGTTGGGTAACTATGGGTGTCTCTCGGCCACTGGTTTTCAAAACATAGTCTACCTAATCCACATAATCCACAGAACTGGGACTTTTACAAGGTGTCTGCAAGGTTAAGGAAAGCTACTAAGAAGTTGTTTGCTTTTTTTTTTTCATTTTATTGACATTTCACTCATGGTACAAAAGCAATGGTAGGTAAAACAATGTTCCCTTAGTCAGAATTAAAATTTGACACACCAGGTTTTATACTCACACTCATATCAACTTATACCACACCTGCAAGATAAAAATACAAGCAAACAAAACTCTTAGGTGAGACTGATGTTATTAGAGTAATAGTAAAATTATTAATTTTAATAAATCTTGACCAAGCTCTACATTTTTTTTATATTCTATGTGCCATAATTAGAAGTCTTTGTAAAATAATTCTGCTACCTACCCGCCAAGTTTTTTTAGAAAATACATGTGCAATGTTTGAGATGCAATGTCAACTATTTTTTGTTGGAAAAAAATGAAAATTAATTGACAGATACACTATGATTATTCAGAGCTGAACATCTGGCAGACAGTTTTTCAAAAAAAAATGAAGAGAACCCGTCACTTCAAAGAAAAATATAACTGACAGCATTTGTTGTCAATGACCATCACTTTCATCATCGTCCTGTTTAATATATCCAGATTCATTATCTTTTTTCCAAAAGTAAAACTTTATGAAGTTTATGTTCATCATTGTGACTTTAACACCTTCATGATACTCAGACTTTTCTGATGAAATAGATGGTCATATTAACACATGTGATATTTTAAATAGACATTTTATAACACGATGTGTCAGTCTTTGTAAAATATGCATAATTCAGTGAACCAATACTTTCCAAATGACCAATGCATGATGTAACAAAATCATGCATGAATAAAAAAATGCATTCTAAGTGCAAGATAGATCCCTGAACTTTAATGTAGCAGATTACTTTTTTTTTTCAAATAGGGTTTCAGATACCATATCACAACAAAACATTTAGCAACTGCAACTTGACTTTTGACATAGTACCAAAAAAGAATATTTGCAATCCGCTGAAAAGAATAATGATACAGACAGAGAAGCATAACACTCAGATCTTCAACAGGCATGGAATGAGCTAAGAACATACCACAAAGAGCCACTGCAGAAGGCAGGTTAGCCTTGCTCTCAGACAACTACACCTCAGCAGTGATTAACTGTGTTAATGTAGGAGATGGGTTATTTCTGTCCTCCTTGTTTCTCATTGGTGTAACCATGATTTTTTTAAAAAGTTACACTGGCATCTGAGAATCTTCCTCCTGGGTTCTTTTTCCACCCCTTTTGTCCATTTTCCTTTCTTGAGAATCAAACATGTATATGTTCTAAATCTTCCTGACTATCTTATCTTTCTTCTTTATTTTTCAAGGAGGACTTCTCCAATAAGAATCTTGCTCTTCTATTATTATATTTACATAAAAGGTCTATTGCTGTTTAAGATCAATTAGATATTTCAACCTATTTGGATCCAGTATGTATTAGTTTTCTGTTACTACTCTAACTGATTATCTAAGAGGCAACATATATTTATTGTTTTACAGTTCTATATGTCTGAAGTCTGAAATGGGTCTTAATGCCTAAAAGCAAGGTATCCATATCACTGTGTGCCAGACTTATGAATTTTTATATTTATTTTGAGTATCATAAGAAACCTAGTTAACTTTTCGTTGTTTAGTGGAATGAATGGAATAAATGCATATAAACATATTTATACTTTTTATATTTAATCATAACATTCAAAATATATCAATTTCAATTTTGATATTAAACCAAGTGATCACAAACTATACTATACATACAATCAACTATCCTTTCCATGCAAACATTATTCAAGGTGGACAAGAGGAGATGCTCTCATTATTGGGATGGCCAAATTTATTAGCCAAATTAAATTATAGCCCAGGAGGAAGAGAGGGAAGTAGTCATAAATTTGTTAAAGTTGATTATTTCTATGCATGAGAGTTACCATTTTATAGTTTTCAAGTGCACAATTCAGTTCACTGGTATTAAGTGCATTCACATTGTACAGATGTCACCACTATCCATGTCCAGAACCTATTCATCATTCTAAACCATTAAACAATAACACCCCATTATCCTCTGTTCCTAGCCATGGGAATCACTACTTACTTTCAATTGGTAAATCTGAGTTAATTTTTGAATAGGACATTTAAAAAAAAATCAGATACCTGAGGATGGAAGAAATCATGGAATATCCATCAAATATCTTGATTACCAGACCAGATGGTTTCTGCCAGCACTCAGAAGCTAGTGACTTGCTTGCTTCCAACTCTGTTGCATCCTGCTTTCAACCACTTCTGCAATAGCTCCTCATTAGCCACAGATATATTGCCTGTCAGCTGAGGAGTGTCCCATTGTCACGATGATGTCTCTTCATTTTCCCATCCAGAGCATAATGTGCAAACTTCAGAAAAGTTTAGTGGCCTATTTTAATTCTAACTCCTATTATTTAGATGCTAAAATTTCATCCACAGATAGAACAGTTGGGAATCCTTATGTCAGTTGAATCCTGTGAGATGAGAAGGGGGTTATTTAGGTGTCTGGTCTCCTGGTAAATTTCATATCATATTGTAGTGGGCATTTACTCAGACTTGAGACATGGAGCTGCAAATATCTAAATCAATATTTATTGCCTCTTGATATATTTCAAAACCCACAGAGTTTGTTGGTATGTGAAGTCTAAGAGCAGGTACAAGGTGAAAATTGAATCTGAACTGTGTGTGTGGATGGAGTTGATATTTTTAAGTAGGAAAATAGTATGAGTAAATTTCATTCACAAGTAGTTGCTCCACAATTGGGATTTTTAATATAGCTGGATGATGAATCAAGAATAACACAAGGAAATGAGAGAAATGTGTAATAATAAAGATTATCTGTGGGATGAAAATGAATAGAGAGAAGTGAGCATCTAAAGGTGTTTAGGAATACTGATGAGGAAAGAGAAACAATGGTTTGTAGATTCTTATAGAATAAATAATTGTAGGTGATGGTGCACCAGAAGAAATTATCTAGAAATACAAGAGGTATTTATCAGTGTGGAATCATTAAAATTATAATTATAGTGTGGTTTCAGTAAAGAAAAAGACTTGGCTATCAGTGGGCAAGCATATTCCCTTTTTTTTAAGATTTATTTGTGCATACAAGAACTGGCATATTGGCCAGAGGTGCAGGGGTGAGAGGATTCACCAGAGACAGTGAGGGGTGCAGAACAGATGGATCTACTGAAAAACACTGCTGAAGGGAGCAGCAGGTGAGTCAGGAGAGGTTGGCTGCACCATATGAGTTAGCTCCCTGGCTGTGGATCGAACTCATGTTGCAGTTGCTGGCGATAGCTTGGTAGTACTGTGTCTTTAACACCTATGCCACCAGGGAGACCAGGGTATTAACTTTTGGTTGATGCAAATCACTTACCCCAAATATATTAACCCATGATTTGCCCCCGTGGTTATGAGTCCATGTTAGACTAGCTGAGACCCTGTTAGGCTCCATTCAAAATGGGGCTCGGCTATAATTATACCTGAAGGTTTATCTAGAACATAATCAGCTTCTAAGATTGTTCAGTTGATTTTGCAAATTCCATCTCCTTTTGGTTACAAATCTAAGGGCTCTGCACTTTTACTGGCCGTAGGCTGAAAACTATCCTCATGACACCCAGTCCCTGTCCCATGGTCCTCTCCAGCATGACTCTCTCATACAAAGATGCTAAGATGGAGTATAACATAAAGGTATGTAATCAAGGGAGTGACAGCCCATCAACTTTGCCTTATTCTATTAGTAAGAAACAAGTCCAGTTTCCACTCTTACTGAAGGGTAGAGATTAAGACATTATGGGTCTATTAGGATGTATGTTAGATTGATATTTAAGCCATCAATTAGTACCCACATTTCTCCTTAATTTAATTCCAAAGTTTCATTTTACACACACATACATACACACACATATTTGTCTTCCTGATATAATTACTTGAAATCAAGAAAAACAGGAATTAATATTTTTCTTTTATTGAGTGATTCTGTATATGGTATTTTATTGAACATTAAATTAGAATTTGTTTTTTTTTAAAGATTTATTTATTCATTTATTTATACAAGCACTGGGTACAGTCAGAAGCACGGGAGGGTGAGAGAATTCACCAGAGTCAGAGCAGGTTGCAGAGCAGGCAAAAGGACTGAAGTACACTGCTGAGGGGAGCAGTGGGTGGCAGGAGAGGTCTGTGCGCCATGTGAGACCCTCCTCCAGTGGCCAGGGAGCAGCCGGGGATCAAACTGGCGCTGCAGAGGCTGCGGGCAGCTTCGCAACCCAGCCCTCAACCGCTGTGCCACCGGGGAGGCCCTAAATTAGAATTTGATACCCAAAATCCTCACACCAGGCAGGTTCTGGATGATGCTAATCTTGACATTAGAAATTAGACTTGAGATAATATTTCAGTTTGTAATATTGAGATTTTTATAAATAAACCAACTAAGCAAATTAAATATTAGCATATAATTGCACATTTAAAAATCATTGGGAATTGATTGTTTACCTTACAAAATTGTTAGCATCTATTATTTTGGAGCTGAATACTAATTATTAGAAATCTGTGCTGAAAATTATAGAAAAATTAATCTACATACAAACAAAGGATATTCTTTGAAGGATACATAAAGCTAAAATTGTATTACATTATTTTGCAAAAAATAATTGAATACACATATATCTGAAAATTTCAAAAGGAAGAAAAGAAAGTATCTATGCATATCAATATGCATGCATAGTATGTATACTAAGTAGAATATATATAATACCTATGTAAGTAATAAGCCAAAATCTTCCATATAGTCTATCAACTGAAAGTTTTCTCTGTAAAATGATCCAGAATTTATTACAACCCCAAATTTTTTTTTAGGTTTATCTAAAATTGCAGTACTTTCATCATAGATATTCAACAACTGTCTAGAGTTCAACAGATTCATATAACCGAAGAATGAAGTGAAGCTAATAAAACTGGAAACTCATTGAGTTTTAAAAGGTGTGACCATGGAGATAGAAGTGCAGTGTTTCAAACTGGCAGGCTGGTATAAATCTATGCATCAGCTCTGGATATAGACCTGTCACAGATAAAACTGTGGACCTAGGGAAAAAGAATCACTGACAGTAGCCTCAGTGAAAGAGGAATTGTGTGAAAGGAAAAATCCTGTACAATTAAAGAAGTTTTGTGAACTTTTGTCCTCAAATCATTTTTTTTTTTAATTTATTTATGCATACAAGAATTGGGCTTCAAGCCAGAGCTGTGGAGGGAGTGAAAGGATTCAGCAGAGAGAGAGCAAGGAGCAGAACAGGCAGATGTACTGAAATACACTGATGAAGGGAGCAGCGTGCAAGACAGGAGAGGTCTGCTGTGCCATGTGGGTAGTTCCCTAGCTGGGGATCAAACTCATGTTGGGAACTCATGCCGCAGTGGTTGTCAATAGTTTGATAGTGCTGAAACTTCCCTTTTCCTCTGCCAGGGAGTCCATGAAATTATTAAAGGAAAGCAATCACTTGATTATTTACTTGATATCCCTTATATTATTTGTATGTAAATTGTATGTGGTATGAGTTTCAGGGAGAGTATCCATTCTGTGTTTTCTGAATCTGAAAAAAATATTTAGTACAAAAACACTATTTTAAAAAGAAACACTCTTTTCACCTCTCTGCTGAAAACAACATAAAGATTTATTTTTCTTCATGGAATAATTTTACGTTACTAAACTGAATTAGAAAATCTTACATTGATTACTTGCAATTATAACTAAGCAAGAAAAAAAAAAAGGCCTGATTCTAGCACTTTATATTGAATAGCAAAACTATAACATAAACTAAGTGAAGTTTCATATAGTGAAAAATCAGTGCTAGGGCCTCCCGGGTGGCGCAGCAGTTGAGCGCTGGGTTGTGAAGCTGCCCGCAGCCTCTGCAGTGCCGGTTCAATTCCCGGCCTCTGGGTGAGGGTCCCACATGGCGCGCAGACCTCTCCTGCCGCCCGCTGCTCCCCTCAGCAGTGTACTTCGGTCCTTCTGCCTGTTCTGCTCCCCGCTCTGGCTCTGGTGAATTCTCTCACCCTCCTGCGCTTCTGACTGTACCCAGTGCTTGTATAAATAAATAAATTAATTAATTAATTAAAAAAAAAAAATCAGTACTATAGGAAGTATTGCTTAGACTGTTTTTTAATAAAATATTCATACAAAGAAAACTCTGCATCTTAGTTTGTGGAAATAGTGTGTATTTGTTTTCTGTTGCCACTGTAGCAATGCACATGGTGGCTTAAGACAACACAAATTTATTTTATTACATTTCTGGAGGTTAGAAGTTCAAATAAGTTCTCCTAAACTGAATCCAAGATGTCTTCAGGGTCATACTACTCCCAGAGACGATAGGAGGATATTTACTTCCTGTTTTTTCCAGCTTCTGGAACTGATTCCTTACATTCATTGGCTCATGACACCGATCTCCATTTTCAAGACCAGTGGCATAGCATCTTCCAAATTTTCTCTGCTTCAGTTTCCACATTAGCTTTTATCTTATACGGATCCTCTGGATCATCCGAACCACACAAGTTATCTGGGATAACACACTGTCTCAAAAAATCTTTAATTCAATGACATCTGCAAAGTCCCTATTGTTAACATTTTTACAAGTTGTTAATATTAGTACATGGACATATTGGGGCACTATTATTCAGTCTAACATAAATGTTAAGCATCATTTATACATTTATGATTTCTAAGTTCTAAATATCTCTAAGGATTATAATAAGAAACTTAGAAAAATGAAACAAAAATTGCATATAGAAATAGGAGCTACTATTTATCCTCTATGTTTGTTTTATTTTTCATATTAAAGAATTTTTCACTTCTGTAAATATTTATATAAAATAGTTTACTTATACAAACATTTCAGTTAACACAAATTAACAGCAATAAACAGTTATATAAAAGGGAGTAAGTATGGAGTGCAAATGTATTTTATTTTTTGATGATCATATTGCATAAACAAAATGATGACCACATGAAAAAACAGTCATTTTTAGTGTATAATTTTTAAATTACTGTTAGAAAGTCATTGTCAAATATTTAGACAATTAACAGCTAAAGTAATTATAGAAATCCTATTCAATAGCATGCCATGTGGTATACATTCATGCATGAGAGAATATAACTACTGGAAATATTTACAAAAAACAGAAAAACATCAAAGTAATAGAAATATGAAGCCTCCAAAAAAGAAAGTTACTTAACCACTTACTGACTGAGAGAATTTAATGTATGTACATAAATTTTAATTACTTTATCAAAAAAAGTTGTATATGTCATTGATTAGCATACATCCCAATATTTAATTTGGTGTTGAATTAATGTAATAAAGGCATTAAAATACAAATACTAATCTTATTTGAAAAATGTACATTCTAAATTGTAGTCCTAGTATAACTGGCAGATTTTAAACCTTACAATCTATGTGAAAATGGAGAAAAAAAAAGGCAAAGGCTATAATCTTCTTGTCTTATGTGACATCTTAAACAGCGACATGATATATTTTATTTCCTTTATAGAATCTTTTGTGAACATAGAATTATTACAATTTATTAACTTACTTATTATGACAAAATATATTTGTACCTACTCTGTATTTTCCTTCTATCTTATGGAATTACATATTGACTCAATGTAAATAAATTGTAAGATCCCTGAAGACAGAAACTTATAGCTTGTATGGTGCTTTAAGCAACAGACACTGAGTCAATGTGTGATGAATTGATAAAGTGATTTTAATAATCAAAATTACTTAGATTTACTCTGAAACATTTCAGGGTACTTTTTCTGACTAATTTTACTTTCTGAATCCCAAAGTTGACACTTCTCCACATAATACAAATGAAGAAAATGCATTCATTGGAGTAAAAAGTTTTTCAATAATGCCTGAGCCTGAAGCAGAGCAAATATATTTTACAGTTTTATCATGCTATCAAATCACTTTAATATGTTCTTAACAACACAAGGTTTTGCAAAGTTTCTGATCATAATAAGTAAATGCTGAATTATATGTGTGATTGATTTCAACAAAGATGTCATGCATCATTCTGTGTTGAAATTCAAATTGATGTTTTTTGATATATCATCTTCCTTCATATTGGCGCAATCAACATGCTAGTACAGTACTCACTCATAGAAAAATATATTACAAGACACCGTTGAAATAATAATCTAAAAGTTTCTATATGTGAAAACATATTCTAAAAAAGTGTCTGTATGTGAATTCTGTAATAAAAGACTAGAAAACAGAAAAATAAACAAGCTTTTGTCAACATCAGACAAAACAATCATTAATTTATTCAACAAATATTTATTGAGATCTACCCTTGTTGCTTAAGGATATATATATCCAGATCACAAAAGAAAATAAAATGTAAAACCTATGTTTATACAATAAACTTTTCAAGGTTAAAGGATAGTATTTTTTACTGACTGTATTACATACCAATACCTAACTTTTTGATGTGTATTATGCATATAGGAGTAAATGTTTATATGTGGGACTGGATATATATGGAGTATGCTGTTTATATGTGGGTGTGAGTGTAGTTTTGTGCCGTGTGTGTGGTTATGTGGATGTGAATATAGAGGGATGTGATATGTATGTGGCATATGGGCGTATATGGAATAAGTGGGAATGTCACGTATGTATAAAATTGGGTGGGTTTAAGAACCACTTGTGCCAGCAGTTCTTATCCATAAGGCATTTTGTCCCCTAGGGGATATATGGCAATATCTGGAATTATTTTGGAGTGACAAAACTGGAGAAGTATGTATTAACTTCTAACATGTAGAGATTAGTAACTCACTACCTGCTACTTGAACACCTACAGAGCATAATGAAACCATGCATAATAAAGAATTTCCCAGAAAAGAATTTCCCAGAATTTCCCAGAACAGGCACACCAAAGTGCCTGAGAGAAATTGTTGTGTGTGTGTGTATGTGTGTCTGTGTGTGGTAATTTTTAACAATGATGTTATAAAACTTGCATAGAGGAAGGAATCAGTAACCTTTCCTGTGATTTTCTTCTTCATGTCATAAACAAAACCTCACTCTCATCACTTTCCTTTGCCTTATTTGTATCCAAAATCTCTCAGAATTTCTCCGTATTCTTGCCTGACAAAGCATCTACTAAGAAACACTTAGCATGTACTTAATGTGAATATAAAACACAAAATTCTTTAAAACCATGAACAAACTCTACCCGAAGAAAGATTATTTTTATAGACTCTCAGTGAAGCAACCCTTTAAGCTACTAAAATAACCCTATTCTATTTTTGTTAACAACAAAAAAATAAATAATGCCTATTTAAGACTGAGTCTCTGAAAAAATGCTCAATTTATTATTTGTTCCATTAGTGCATACAAAATGGAATCCACTTTATGTTTGAAATCTATGTACATTGACTGTAGCATATTAAATAAATGAAAATGTAAATTTTTCCTTTATTTGTACCTTATCTTAGCCATAGTACATGGAAGCTTTTCTAGTATTAAAAGTTCTGCCACTCACTAATTACATCTGCTTGTTTCCAGGAAAATTCTCCTTTTCCAACCATATCACAAGCTTTATACTAGGTAGATGATTTTTAATGCCACTTCTTTCATTACGGTTTCTATTTTTCTGTTTCCAACTTTTTTCAGGCTCATTCTGGCAGAAGAAAACGGTGAAAAATGATATCTCCAATTCATTACTGTATTTGTCTGGGGGCACTTTTCTGATTGAAATGACACTAAATCCACTGGGAAGCAGAAACTGTGGACTTGATGAGGATATATCCCACACAGTTGTGATCAAACCTTTGACTCTGTTACTACAGCTGTCAAAACAAACTGATATGAAATATGAAAAAAAGTTATTTTTGACTGCCACATTCAATCCTGTAACTCTCTCAATATTTTGTTTTCATTATATAAAAGATGCTTACTTTTTCTGTCATAAAGTTGTAAAATGCTTAGTATAAAGGGATTGTGTACATATTTTAGACAAACATGTTTATATAATACACAAGTTTATTAGCACAAGGGCATACATGCTACAATCTCATGGATAAAGTTATGTCTGGCAACCTTTATCGAGCTTATTTTTAAAGCATGTATTTATAGTAGCTATGTGCTGTTGTTTTTCCCCTAAAATAGTGAAGACATAATGTCACAGTCATTATTACTATGCATTATTCCATAGAGAAATATTCTTTTGTCTCTGCAGAAAAATACTAACTGCATGCCTTTTGGGGGATTCAGAGGAAAGATATACCAATGTACTTATTTTTCACTTTCACTTCTGTAATGGAATCCAAGTGAAAATGCAACCATTTGGGTAGTTTTATATCCTTTTATAAGAAAGTTACTACAAAAAGCCAGATTATATGAATAAATTATTTGATATACTGAGTTTGCATAGCTGTCTTTTGGTCTGCCTAAAACGCTAGGTTTCTTCTCTTTGCACATTTCACAGAAGCTTTAAAATGGTATCGGAGAGAATGGACAATCACTAATCTGCCTGTAAACTCATTTTTACTACATTATTATCTGTCTAGTTTTTCATTTGATAAACAAGGCAACCCAGAAGATACCAAAGCCATTTTCTCTTGAGGTTAGAACTGCACTTTGCTGCTTCCTTGATGAGCAAATACTCACAGCCCAGAAAGACACATTGGCATATATTTTGAGATTAACTAGGATGAGACAAATTTGTTATAAACTTTCACTCACAAATCTTTGGAAGTAAAACTTCTTCTTTCTTCTATTGAAGTTTCTGGATTTAGGGCTCTTTCATCCTTATGAAATTTGATATAAAAATAGAGTAACATTTATCCCATTCAGTGGGGATAAGATTTTGGTATATGCAAATAGGTGTTGAAGAATACCAGGTGACATAAAAAATGCTAATAGATAGCAATTAGCAAAGGTAGAATTAGGGAATTCTTGTATTCCTATCTTAGTAACAATTGTAATTTTTTTTTTATCAGCTCATTAACATTTTGGTGGATAAAGAAGCCAGTGGTCTATGCTCTACTCGAAGTTTATTCACCTATTCTTTAAAGTTTCCTTTTTTCACTCATTCCCAGATTCTGGAACCAGATTTTATTGAAAGGATAAATACAACACCAATTCCCCCAGACGTAACAAATTTGGTGGTACACCGTGCTAGTCGATATTGAAAACTAAACATGTTGGTCCTCCCCGTGGCGCGGGGTTTCTTTGAGTGCACTCTTTGAAGCTGTTCGCAGCCTCTGTAGCATTAATTCGATCCTTAGCCGGCCAGAGAGCTGCCCACATGGAGCAGCAGACCTCCCCTGTCTCACCCCCTGCTCCCCTCAGCAGTATATTTCAATAGATTTGCCTGTTCTGTTCCCCACTCTGTCTCTGACGAATGCTCTCACACACACCCCCACCCCGTGCGGCTGGCCTGTACCCTATTTCTTAAAAAAAGAAAAAAAAGGCATGTTACCAGAACTCTTTAAATTAAGAGATTTAATTTCAAAGTGAAGCTACAAGTATGAAGAGCAGATATTTCCTTTCTATTAATAATGTATCTAGATTAATATTTGAAGAAAAGTGTTATTAAAGAGTTAAATTGCGTCTAGCATATTTAAATATTTAATGAGAACAACATTAATGAAGAAAAGCATGAGGATACAAAATGATGAAGGTCATTTTCATATATTTTGGGAAAGTAAAATAAATTTAAAGATGTCAAAAATTCTAACTATGATATATATAAAACCATAATTATTGAATACCTTTTAAAATCTTAAAATCTAAATCTGTAGATGTAGCAGCGATAATTAATAGTTTAGTTGTGACTAATTTTAGATCTAGAAATACATTCAGAAAATTTATTTTCTCAACTACATATTAGATATAGAGCAAGAATAAATGGACTAGTTCAGACTCAAACATACTGTGTACTTTGTGTAGAGCAATCTTGGGTATATCACATTTTCTATATTTCCACTTACATCTAAAGTACAAGAAGTAACGCTGACCTCCCTTGATTTTTGTAATGACGTGCTGAGAATATTTGGTATAAAAAATTATTAGAGATTGAAAAGTGTCAAAATTTTAACAAGCATTTATTAAATATAAGTTATGTACCAGAAACTGTACAACATGCTGAGAGGCACAGTTAAATTGAAAGTAGTTCTTTCTTTTCAAGAGAGGTTACATACCAGTGAGAAAGAGAGCTCTTGTCATACATTTAATAGAATATGCTAAATACTAAACCATGAGCAGTTAAATAATTCATCACTATGTTTCCATTGCATATAAAAACACTGCACTGCAAAATTGTGATTCTTACCTTAAAAGAGTTTAGTATCAAGATTAAATAATGGCCCAAATATTTATCACTTCTTGTTCATTTAATTCCTTCAGGCTAGAGAAAGTCTTTCAGGTAATTTTTTTTTTTTCCCCTAGTGAAAGCCAGATAGCAGTGAAGTTTCATCCCTTTCTGTTATTTTAAACTGTTTTTTTATTTCATATTCATTCTTAAAGTGTCATAGCCATATTTCTAGATAGAAATCTACAGAATTAAATATTTATAATAGTGTTCTCTTACATAAAATAGACTTTTCTCTGGCTCCTTTCTCTATTTTCTCTTACATTTTGGTGTTTAGTAGTTTGAAATACAATGTGCCCAGATAAGGTTTCTTTGTATTTGTCTTGCTTAGGGCTTGATAACCTTCAAGAATCTGATAATTTAGGGCCTCCCTGCTTGTGTAGGGGTTAAGTCTCAGCACTACTACCACGAAGACCTGAGTTCCATCCCTGGTCAGGAAACTAACCCGCACTGTGCAGCAGACCTCTCCTGTTTTGCCAGCTGCTCCCCTTTAGAGTGTACTTCAGTAAAACTGCCTGTTCTTCTCTCCACTCTATCTCTGGCAAATCCTCTCACTCCCTGCACCTCTAGCCTGCACCACAGTTCTTCTGCACAAAATAAAAATCTTACAATAAAGGAATAATTCTTAAAAAAAAAAAAAATCTGCTAATTTAAATCCTCGGCGTATTACAAAAGTTCCTGTCATGGTTTTAAAAATAAATTTCCTCCTATATCTTTCTTTTTTAAAAAAGGATTTATTTTTATTTATACAAGAGCTAGGGTACAGGCCTGAGGCGTGGGAGGGAGAGAGAATTCACCAGAGACAGAGTGGGGAGCAGAACAGGCAGACTGAGGAAATACACTGCTGAGGGGAGCAGCGGGCGAGACAGAAGAGAGATCTGCCACACCATGTGGGAATCTCCCTGACTGGCTGGGAATCAAACCAACGCTGCAGAGGCCGTGGACAGCTTCACAGCACTGTGCTCAACTCGCTGCGCCACCAGGGAGACCCCAGATTAGTTTTTCTTGTTTGGATACTTTATATAAATGGATTAAAAACATAGGTATTAGTATGTATTTAAATCCATTCACTCAGCAACTTTATTTGTGAAATATATCCTTATTTCATTGCCATAATGCTTTCCAATGTATGAGCAGTGCTCAAAAACTGTATTTTCTCTATGTATGAATATCTGTGTTGTGTTCGTATTTTTACTTTCAAGTATAACAAATTGTTTTACCAGGCTTGAATCTTAAGAGTACTAATTTCCACAAATTGCATATAACTGCCATATGAATTTATTGGGGGGAATCCACATTACAATATAAACATATTCCCCAATTCACATGGTAGCAAAAAGAAGATTACTAACCTCTTCAAAGACTTGGGAGACTGGCAAACCTGAGTCTGGTGAACCCATATGGAGATTTCCTCATAGCTGTCCATCTGCAGGGATGGGAACTTACTTCTGAGAAAGAGTTCACAGCTCTCTAGCCAAAAGCTGGTGAAGGCTTCAGGACTTCAGGCAAGGAGTCCATAATCCTTTCAAATCAGTAGCTATATTTATTCCACTTTTCAGAGCTACAGTGTCAGATGCACTGTTAATTTTAATTCAGGCAGGGCCTCTCAGCTGTCAGGTTTTATCTATTCTTGCCTTTTGCTTATCAGTATCTTCACAAGTGTTTACATTTAATTGAAATTTTGTCTAACTCAATTGCCCCATTCGTATTCCATGAATGTGTCAATTCAATTCTCATGACACATGGTTATGAATATTTTGTAATGTTGCTTAGGATAAATATTTGCCGAATTCCTCTTAGAGTGAAAAAATCAGAGTATTAATATATTTAGCTTTAGTTGATAGTGACAAATAATTTTAAAGTTATATTTTCTACTCACCCTCTAAGAAGAAATGTGCAAGTATTTTTTTACTGAAATTTCTTTCTGCTTTATCCCAGTTTTCTCAGAACAATATAAACATTGCCAATTCAAATGGCAGTCTTTCTAAGGAATTTAGAACCTAGTAAAACAATTTGTTATATCTTAAAAGCAAAAATATGAATGCAACACAAATATTCATCCACA
The DNA here is from genome assembly GCF_964194135.1 of Talpa europaea. Classification (NCBI taxonomy): domain Eukaryota; kingdom Metazoa; phylum Chordata; class Mammalia; order Eulipotyphla; family Talpidae; genus Talpa; species Talpa europaea. The sequence continues at coordinate 111,941,715 of NC_140072.1, read as the reverse complement.
GTAGAGCAAATACATTTTTTGAGCACTGTTCCTACAGTGGAAAACATTATGGCAATGAAACAAGGATATATTTCACAAATAAAGTTGTTGAGTGAATGAATTTAGAACAGTCTTGCTAAATCAGTTTTTCTTTAACTTTAAGAATTTGTATCACCAACAATAAAAGACTAGCAGACTTCAAGCTGTCCTTTTACTAACTGATCCTTCTCAGGAAATATTATCTCAAGAGACAACACATCATTTCTGTATAAAAAAATGAAATGGATATGTCACAGAGGAGGGGACTGTCAAGTGGGCAAAATGCAGTGAAGCTTCATCTCTCAGTGCCTTGTCAGTTTTTTTTTTTCTAATTTCTACAATAAGCAGGCTTTTTTTAAGATCTTAGTAAACCTATAAAAATATTAAAGGATTAAAATAATTATTTTCTTAACAGTAAATAATGAAAATTGTGTGTCTTTTATGTGCATTTTACCCAAAAATTTGATTACAGCATTGTAGGGGCAGGACAGGACACAGTGCAGGTTTTCTGATCCCATGCAGACCGGGTAAAGGAGGAGTCAGAGTCCTCAGTGGTTATTTGCAGGTCTTTTATTGGGGTTCACCAGGCACATGGCAGGCAGGGGTGCTGGGGGGCCAGAGGCTGGCAGTCCTCCCAGCCCCCAGCAAGTCTTCCCTCTATCTGGGCTCTCTGGAGTTCTCTGCTGCTTCTTTGCTTCTCTTACAGCTTCTGCTTCGGCTTCTCCTGGCGTCCCCGTGACGCCACCCTTAAAAGCACAGTCTTAGCCCAGGTGTACCCACTCCAGGTGCCTGCCATCAGGCATGCATTCAGGATCACAGGGTTCCCTCATCTATCCTGATGGCGGGAGGGCAGAAAAGCCTGATATTTTTCCTTACCCTACAAGCATACTCTTGCGCTCATAGTTAAATCTTTGTTTATTCAAAAAAACTAGGTGGGCCTCCCCTGGTGGAGCAGCGGTTGAGCGCTGGGCTGAGAAACTGCCCACAGCCTCTGCAGTGCCGGTTTGATACCTGGCCACCAGCAAGGGTCCCTCGTGGCACGACAGACCTCTCCTGCCACCCGCTGCTCCCCTCAGCAGTGTCTTTCCATCGGTCTGCCTGTTCTGTTCCCCGCTCTGGCTCTGGTGAATTCTCTCACCCTCCCACGCTTCTGACTGTAACCCGCGCTTGTAAAAATAAATAAATAAATCTTAAAAAAATAAAAAAATAAGGTTTTTTTTATATGTTTTGATGAGTTGTTTATATTCATGGAACTATTCTTAGCACCTGGCTATCTTTCCTTGAGCAAACTTTAGTTTGTCTCCTCTGAATACTGGTTCCTACATTTTGGTACTTTCTGTCACTCTTTACATGGACCAGTTTACCATCAATTCCCTTGTCAGTTTACTCATAATTCCCCACTCTACTATCTTTAGATAACTTTAGTATCTGATTAAATTTCTTATGATCCTTATCAAGATTGCCTTGTCCTGCCTTTGCAAAAAATCCTTTAGATCAGTTTTTTAAAAAAATTATTCTTCCCTCTTAGTAATTTTCCATCTACCAGTCCCCATCCATCCTGCCCTCTGGCTATAAATCTCTACTCTCCTTGTTAGGTTCAAATTTAAGCCCAGTTCTATACTGAGATCTCTTTTCCTCTATTGCAATAGACTCAAATAAAACTTTTTTTTTTTTCTTCTTTACTGCTTTAACTACTGTACAGCTGTAACTTTTTTTTTTTTTTTTGTCTAAATACAAGTCAGAGTTTTCAGATGTGAGAGAAGATTTTGCAAAGTTTCATTTCAGCTTCAATGGTGTTATGGTTGTGAAAAGCTGACATCAATAAAGGTATTTTTTAAGACAGGGCCAGAGAGTTATTACTGAGAAATTAAACTACCTGTATCCTTGAACTGGGCCAAAAGCAATTATTTTAAGAACCCATCAAGCAACAATAGTTTGAGAATTCATCCAAAAAGAAATGTTAATTATGGACTTTTGGCTGAAAGACAGAATGTCAAGTTCTTTAATCCTTTCTAGAGAATCTGAAACCAATTATATATTGAGAAAATAGGTTAAGCTTGTTAACACTCATCAACTTTACAAACCTCATCTTCCTATTTTCCTCCTACAAAAACCCTTGACATTATCCCTCTATTGAGCACATTTTAGATAGTCTCAGTATCCTGATTTGCAAATTTTGGATTCCACAACTGTGTATTTTGTCTTTTTAATTGCCTCCTGAATTTTTAGTTTGACATAGTGCCTATAAAGCAACATCAAGATCTCAAGACTTTAAAAGAACAAATAGTTACTTCTTGGTAACTATTTGTGGAAAATTTCAGAACTGTTGGGCCCAACTGGGGTTGCTTTGGCTTCATGTCTTCTTATTCACAAATCCAGGGTGCAGGTCTAGGGGTATAAATGGGAAAAAACATATATATTGTTTGCTCAGTTTATCTTTTCTTTTTTTTTTTAAATGTGATTTTTTTTTTTTAAGATTTATTTATTTATTTATACAAGCACTGGGTACAATCAGAAGCGCTGGAGGGTGAGAGAATTCACCAGAGCCAGAGCGGGGAGCAGAACAGGCAGAAGGACCGAAGTACACTGCTGAGGGGAGCAGCGGGCGGCAGGAGAGGTCTGCGCGCCATGTGGGACCCTCCTCCGGTGGCCGGGGAGCAGCCGGGGATCGAACCAGCACCGCAGAGGCCTATGGCAGCTTCGCAACCCAATGCTCAACCGCTGCGCCCCAGGGAGGCCCTCAGTTTATCCTTTTGATGATAAGATTGGGGTCTAGTTTAAAAATCCTGCCTTGGAATTAAAAAAAAAAAAAAAAGACTGAATAATGAGAAAGTCTCTTCCCTTCTTATTTGAATTTACATATCAAAAGGTGGGGAATGGTGAAACAAAGAGCCATTGGGCCAGTCATTTATATTCCCAAAATAGGTAAATTACTCTGGGAACAAGTTACTCTGAACAGGTTTATTGCCCCCTTTGTCAAAAGGGGAGAAGGAATTACTGTCTCACTTCAGTGGACTCTCCCAGATTCCTAATTTGAGGGTTCCACTCCTGTGGTATAAGATATCCATTCAGGGCCTCCCTGGTGGTGCAAGGAGGGGTTAAGACGCAACCTATGAAGCTGTCCGCAGCCACTGCAGCACGAGTTCGATCCCTGGCTGACCAGGGAGCAACCCACATGGCGCAGCAGACCTCTCCTGACTCGCCTACTGCTCTCTCAGCAGTGTACTTCGGTCAATCTACCTGTTCTGTTCCCCACTGTCTCTGGTGAATCCTTTCACCCCACACATCTCTGGCCTGTACCCCAGCTCTTGTATGGATAAATAAATAAATCTTTAAAAACAAAAAAGAAATCCATTCAGCACTTGCTAACCAGCTGGTTCTCATTCCATGACCCTGAAGGAGAGGAACTGGGATGTGGTGCAACTCTGTAAAGTATTCCTGTAGTGTAAACAATCTGTGATTGCCCAGGAAAAAAAAAAAAACTGTGTTATTTTCAGGATAATACATATAAATATACACACTAAAAACTTATTGGTAATGACTTCTCTTATAATGAAAAGAAGGAGCAAAAAGTTGTACAAATATATATGTAAATGGCCTCTCAAATCTTCTGCTTAGAACACTCACATTCAATTATGCTTGTAGTCTCGTTGCCAAGCAGGTTACATGCCCGTTATAAATCTATGGGGTTAGAGAAGCATGGCACGGAGAGGAAAGAAATGCAAATTTTGAGCAAATAGTATAACAGGGTGGTCCCAGGGAAAGGGGAGGCTCCAGGTTCCCTACACCCAAGGAAGGGTGTAGCTGGGCAGGGAGAAATAGAGCTGCAGAAGAGACTGAGGAAGGAAGGAAGAAGCCTGGGGAGCCAGGAGGAGACCTGGAGGAGGCACATGGAGCAGAGACATGTGAAGAAGCCGCACTTGCTTTTGGTCCTGGACTAGTTGAAACAGATGTGGGTGAGAGACCTGTGGAGAAGTTAACAATGGCAGCATTGATTTTGATTTTGCTCCTTCTGTCCCAAATGTGCTGGGCCCTTCTGCCCCTTTCCTATGGGTCCCTAGCAGAAGGCAACATATTCTTAGACTTGTGTCAGGCTTCCAGGACTCAGTGGCCCTGTTTTGATCCAACCATGTTTGAAAATTTACCTACGAGGGGATGGGTAACTTTGGGTGTGTAATTTGAAAACAATATTTTTTGTCTTTTCTTTGATGCACACTAATTAAATTTCCTTTCCAGTGAGGGTCTTATTTACTAGCGTATGTTTTGTGTTAATATAGTGGAGGGCAGAACCTATTTATAATAGGCGGGTTTGGGGGTTCTGGCATACCCTTTCCCTGCCCTGCAACAGCATTACAGTCCACCATAACCTGCTGGTCTCAAATATTTGCCACTTTACTGCTTACAAATTATACTTATCTCTTTCAAAACATCTCCCAGAGGTTTTATACAATTATAACAGTAAATTAGAACAAAGGTTGTGATTAAAGTCAAATCTATATCTAATTCATTTCTGAAATAATCATCTCTTGATTCAGAAAACCAACAACTAAAACAAAAACAATCATTTACTCACTTGATATCTACAATGGGAAAGAGAGACAAGAGGACACTAGTAAATTATTACATTAAGAAAAGTGCATGATGGGAATCACATAGGCAGTCTTTGACTCATGAATTCTGAAATTCAGCCAGGGTGACAAATGTTGGAAAAGCATTCTGTACTTCAGGTAGACTGTGGTTTTTGATTAGCTCTTGGTTTTGCCCCCTGAGGGTAGGTATTCTGTTCTTTGTTCTTCATAGAATTTTGAATAAATTTTGGCTGCACATATTAAATCTTCTCCACTATTCTCCCTGACCAGGTTTGAAAAGGGAGTTAGAGAATATACATTCTTTGGCAGCTGTGCTGCTTCTTCTGCCTGCTTCCTGCCAAAGATTGCTGCTGTCTGTAGTGTCATTTTATATCTCATTGAGTCAGAATCTCTTTTAACCCAAACCAGAGAGAATTTTAATAAAAGTGTCTCCTAAAACATATTCGTGCTTATAATCCATTCAGTATCGTTTGTAAATAGTCAAACCGAAAATTCCTTTCAAGGTCTTTCAACTTAGAGAAACTTTGAACTAATCAGGTTTTCAAAGGATCCATGACTCTCCTCATCTTTTACCTGGACCATTTTTTTTTTTTTTAAAGATTTGTTTATACATAGAAGAACTGGAGTGTAGGCCAGAGGTGCGGGGGATGGGAGGATGAGAGGATTCACCAGAGACAGAGTGAGGAGCAGAGCAGGTGGATCTACCAAAATACACTGCTGAGGGGAGCAGCAGATGAGTCAGGAGAGGTCTGCTGCACCATGTGGGTTTCTCCCTGGCTGAGGATTGAACTTAGGCCTTATCAGTGATAGCACTGAGATTCAACCCCTACACTACCTACCTGGGCCATTTTATTTAACTGAAAATATGCACTCGGGTCACTTCATTCAAACAAAGTTTTTTGAAGAATGACTTGAATGAGTTTCATGGGCAAATATTTTCATAACAATTTTGCATTTAATTAAAATCTGAAAAAAATTATTCTTTTTTTTAAGATTTATTTATTTATTTACACAAGAATGGAGGTACAGGCCAGATGCACAGGAGGGTGAGAGGATTCACCAGAGACAGAGTGGGGAATAGAACAGGCAGACTGACGAAATACACTGCTGAGGGGAGCAGCGGGTGAGATAGAGGTCTGCTGCACTATGTGGGATTCTCGCCAGCTGGCCGGGATTGAACTCACGCTGCAGAGGCTGCAGACAGCTTCACAGCACAGGCGCTCAATTGCCTGTGCCACCAGGGAGGCCCGAGAAAATGTTTTAAAATAGAACTGTTTCTAAATATACAAATTCTGGACATGCAGTCATTATAAATCAGGAGCAGTTTGCCTCTTGCTCCTTGACTAAGTCTAACAGATTTTCTAAGATAGTTTGGCTAAGTCTAACCAATAACAAGCCCAGACTATAAAACTGAGGGTACCAGAGTGGGAGGCAGGGAGAAGAGAGAGATTGGGGAGGGGCACAGTAGATATAGTGGAGGACTACAGGTGCTTTGGTGGTAAGTGTTATGGAGTAAAAACATCTGAAAGGGGAGATCCTATACAACATTGTAAATAATGCTACCTCAGTATTAAAAAATAGATGCCCTCCCCCACCCAAAAAAAAAGATTTTTCTCCTGTTCTGGATTTTCTGAATAAAAGGTATCCACTGATAATTTGAAATACTTTGTAGCCCTTCTTTGGGTGAATGCAGTTTATGATAAATTTCAACAGAGCAGAACATATTTCCATCACTTTTACTGTCAATTGATGGTTTCAAAAAATAGAAACAAACCTGTCCTTTTGCTTTCACCATGCAACAGCTGATAAATTCTGAATGGTTGCAGGTAGGAAAACTCAAGGTAGGAAACTGCCTGTCAGATTTCTTTTACAAGGGCAAAAGACAAAGTCTCTGATAAAAAGATAATTAGGGGTAAGTTCAAAACAATAGATAAGAATGGCTTAAAAGTCATTTCTTGTCTCCTTTATTTTGGTCATCTTTCTGCTTCATTGCCTTAGACTAGACGTGTATTATTTCTCACACTTTTTGTCTATTTTATAAAGACACTTGCCACCAGTACCTGGCAGATATAACATCTTAATTTCCTTTATTGTATTTAACCACAGAGGTTTGGTAAAGTCTCAAGATTATTCCAAAGTCAGGCAGGGAGTAGTCAGATACAAAAACATTTCTTTCTAGTCAATATCAGCTGCCCAGAATTCTCAATAGTTGGCTCACAAATTATTAAGCATGTCAGATTTTTTTGCCAAATAATAGAATTAATATTTCCAATTGGAAAGGGTAGATAAATATCAGCTATTAAATATAATAGCAATATTTAACCACTAAAATATGTATGAAGCTGAGAAAGTAAGTAAAACCCTATTGCAGATAATGTGGTAGCAATAAAAAAAAAGTACTTGTTTTAGAAGAAGATAGTTTTTATTATGTATCATAAAGTGATGCTTCTGCAATGATATTTAGCCACCTCAAGAGTACATATTGGTAATTAGAAGGCAGATTTCATATAGAAAGCATCATTCATATGTTAAGCTGATTCCTTATTTTTCTCTATCCCTTGAGTGGCATTTGTGTGGGAGAATGTGATACATTCTTTACAAATCTGCCCTTTAACCACCAACATGCATATAAATGTTCTCCTGAGTGCCTGTATTCTGGTGATCTTTTTCTGAAATTTATATAACATTCTCATATTTGAATCTTTCATATATAAATCCTCAGTAAAGGAAGACAGGATTGTGAGAATATAAAACCTAAACTAGTTTTTCCCCTCAGCAAGATAGGCCATCTATTTCAAAGTGATTTCTTCATTGCAGCAGATTGAGTCAAGGAATAATGACATACAGGCATCTTACAATTCCACTTCAGATATATAGAGAATTTCTTCTGGTTCTGAGACTCAAACATTGTTTATAATTACCATTTACTTACATGAAAAAATAATGTTGTTTACAATATTACCAAGAGAAAATTTCACATTTTTATATTTAAATCTGTACCTTTAGAAATTTCCAAAAGATCTTTAAAAACATTCTTGCTCATAATTGGCACCAAACTCCCTTTAGTTAAAGATTTCTAAAACTTTTCTTTTATCTTCTGAGTTATCATGACCCTTACCATTTTATCAGAGCAACTGAAACCTTTTCCACACTGTGACAATTTAAGATATCCTGACATTTTCTCATATGATCATAGTATTTGGATCAACAATGTTATTTGTCTTCAAAGAGAGTTGGGAAAAGATCATTACTATATCTTCTGTGCCAAGGTCAAAACCTGCTTTAACCGGAAGAGAATGTAGTAACTTCTTTAAAGTCCTAAGGACAAATAACTATCTAACTTTTTGTATGTAAGAAAACTCTTTCATTTAAGAAAAAAAGTAGAATCCTGGGGTTTAACGAAAACTAGTAGAGTTCCCAGATTCTCTCTAAAGTTGTTTTTCAGAAGGGAAGAGATCCCAGGAAAAATCTCAACAGAAGAAAAGATTGAATGTAATGGTAAATCTTACAAAAAAAAAAAAAAAAAACTAAACTAAAAATAACATCATCTTTGAAAGTTTAAGCACTTAAGAACTAATACAACAGAGATTAAAGACTGAATCAAAATTTATTATTACTGAGCATATATGATCATATTCTTTTGATTCTTTTTAATATATTTTAACAAATCTGGTCTACTGACAATTTGTGTGTGGCCCAGAATATAAGAATGGTTTTTGCATTTTTTTTTACATTTGAACAAAAATCAAAATGGTAGCATTTCATGATACATAAAACTTATATATGATTCAAGCAGGCATAAATAAAATTTTATTGTGACACTCATTCTTTTAGGTCTTGTCTATGACTACTTTTATGCTACATCATAGTTGATACACCAAGATAGTGTGGCTACAATATCTGAAATATTTACTGTATGACCTTTAACAAAACAGTTTGTCAATCCCTGTTCTATAATCCCAGGCTCATTCACTGATACTTACGACAAAAATCTGAATTTTGGCTAATTCAGACATCATCAGCATGCAATGTTTTCAACATTTGTGGATGGAGTGCAGCAAAAGCAGTGCCTATTGTTATTGAAATGACAATAACTTTAAGATCAATAGCTTAAGCTTTCACTGTAGGAAATTATTAAAAAGAGAGAGAGAAAATGTTAAGCCTAAAGCATGTAGAAATGACAAAGAAATAATAAAAATTAGAGCAGTAATCAATGAAATTGAACAGTAACAATGGAGGAAATTAACATAACCAAAATTTAGTTAGATCATAAGATTAATAAAATGGATAAACCTCTAGTGAAACTAACCAAAAAAATGAGAAAGAAAACAAAACCAACAAATCTTAGAAAACAAAAATAAATGGGAAAAAGATCTAAATAGACACCTCGTTACAAAATATATACAGAGAGCATACAGATGGCAATTAAGTACAGATAGCAATTAAATACTTGAAATATACTCAACCATTTATCATTATAGAATCTCATTAAAATAACAATGTGGTATCTTTACATACTTATTAAAATGACTAAAATCCTCAAAACTACCAATCAAGTTCTGGGGTAGTTGCAGAATAGCAGAAATTCTTATTCATTGCTTGTGAAACTGCAAAATGTTATATCCACTTTGGAAGAGAATCTGGCAGTTCTTACAAAGCTAAACATAATCTTACCATATTATCTATAACTTCTTGATATTTCCACTGATTTGAACAGACAAAAACCTGCACATAAATATTTATTGCAGCTTTATGCAAAATCACAGAAAACTGAAAGTACCAAGATGTTCTTTAATAGGTATGTGGATAAACAAACTTTGGTACAGTCATATAGTAGAATATTATCCAACAATCCGAAAAAAAAAAAAAAAACAACAACAAACTATCAAGACAGAATAAGACACGGAACACGGAGGGAGCTAATATGCATATTTGGCAAGTGAAAAAATCCAATCTGAAAAGACTGCACACTATATGACTCCAATTAAGTGAGATTCTGTCAAATGTGAAAATATAGAGATGGTAAACTAATCAGCAATTTCTATGGGTTTGAGGGAGGAAAGAGTTTGGAAATCAAGTACAAGGGATCATTTAGGGTTTTGAAATTATTTTGTGTTACTGAAATGATATAAAATGATTCTATGAATTTCTCTAAATCCATAGAATTTTACAACACAGAGTGAACATTTATGCATGCAGTTAAAAAATTAGGGGTATGGCAATCTCTATAAGGAATGCAGACTGTAGGAGGCAAACTGTATGATAAATTAATGAGTCAACCTCATTGAAGCAGACAGATGGGGAGTGGGGGGATCTGACCTAAGCTCTTTGAAAATGGAGGCTGTTACACTAAAGGCAAATTACCTGCATGTAAGCACTGTATACTGGGTGGTATGTTGTTTCTCACTGAGAAACCTGTTCAACAATTCTGATTCTACTATTCATTTTTGTTGAACTGTGCAGTGAAGTAAATGGATGGTGGTTGGTGGGAGCCAGAATTGTCAGTGTTGCTATGCTAATTCATGGGGAAGAAATGGAAGGAGTTAAGAATGATACATGTGAAGTGGGTCATGTAGACACTTTAGTAAAAAGTCCTAGTTAGTTAATAGAGATACAAATGATTACATATTACATGTTTATTATATTTGCTTAGACATAGGTTGGTATACACACAACTCTTTCTGTCAGCTGAGAAAGCCTAGAAGCAATGATACCCCAATAACCATAAGCATACCCATCACCCAGATCTTGCTTTATAATACTAGTATTGTACATTGTAAGAAACTAGGGTCCTTGTAGAGATGCCTTTTCTAGTCTGGAGCTGAAGATATTCAAGACAATCCTCTCATAATATCACAAAATAAAAAAAAAAAACTTCTCAAAAAAATCATGATTGGGTTATATTAAAGAGATATAGCTGTCAATTGAACAAAATCACAATGCCCAAAACTATTGAATAGAATAATGTGAGCAACAAATTAAGTTAAAAAATAAATCCAAATAGTAGCCCAATTTTTTAAAATATATATCCAGGAGTTCATACTGTTACAAATGAATATTTAAATAAAGGAGAAAAGATATCTCATGCAGAATTCAAAATAATGTGATACTCTGTCCTTCAGGATGTGGAACATAACATCTCCCTTGTTAAGTGTGGGTTACACACAATGGTTTCCTTCCAAAAGTACATTATAGAAAGAAGGGGGGATAACCTTACAGCAGAGAAACCTGTCAAACTCTTCCTTGGTCAGGTAATCTAGATTAATAACAGCAGGCATGTGGAGTGTGCATGCTTGATTTGATGTAATGACAAGGACATTTTGTCTCCATCATCTTCCTCCCTAAGATTCATCACCATATTCTAATCATGAGAAAAACATCAAATTCCGGTTGAGAACACTATTTAAATATTTGACTACTACTTCTCAATACTACCAATATCATCATAAATAAGAAATGTTGTCAAAGCTCATAACTCTAGAGTAACCTCAGAAAAGCACAATAAATGAAAGTAATGTGGTATCTTAGAAGGAATCAAGGAACATAAAAAGGATATTAGGTAAAAACTAAGGAAATTGTGGACTGATTTGATAATAATTATCAATAATCATTCATACATTATGACAATTTTTCATACTAATGAATAATGTTAATAACAAGGAAGTAAAATATAGAATGCTTGAAAAGTCCCTATCTTCATAATATTTCTTAATCAAAATATTGGGGGAAAAATCTTAAAATCTAAACTACCACTTAATATATGGGTATTTTATATACATGTGCTACAAAATTACTATTACATATGTTCTATGTTATTACAGATCATTGTCCATAACTTTTTGTTCCCTATTGAAATATTGAGAATACACACTATATTGTGTTTTTGACTAATGTAAGGTAATTTGTGCTGGTGGCTGCAATTTGTTTTTTCACCTCATATTAATAATTTAGCTTTATGGAAATGTAATATTAAACTGACAATTAAATGTGTATGATGGATGTCTATTTGAAATTGCTCTTGAGCTTTAAATTATGGATTTCACACCTGATGTGTTCCAGTGTGTGTTGATAACAAATGGAAAACACCTCTGTATCACGGCCAGCTAAATGATCTCTATTAACTAGGTGGTAAATATTCCTTCATGCTGTGTTTGCACAAAGCACAGCATATATTACAGATCAGGTGAATGAGAAATATATTTAATTGGATATTAGTGAGACTGACATGCACATGAGAAACACATCATTAACTTAGAAGATAATTTGAAGGTTATCTTGTCTTTTTTTTTTTACAAGGAGTTGGTATGAATTAATAATGCTCTTTTGTTTTCATATAATGCTCAGGAGTTTCATACTTCAATTTAACACAATAATGGCATGAGTGAAAGATTATCTGTAACTAAAGCCAGATGCAAAAGTTTGCATTAATAGACCTACTTTATTGCAAGCTTTGCCTTGAAACATCTAAATTGCTTATTATTCTTAGTAACTTTAGGATCATTATATGATTATCCTATGTATAATGACTCATTTTAATATGTAAATATTTAACTTAATTATTAAATAAATCATATCACAAATTAGGATATCAGTAAGAAGTAGAGCTACTGTATTTTTCTTTATGCTAGGGAGAGTGAGGAATTGATCAAATAAGTCACTCAAAGATAATCTTGCAGAATTGAAAAAAAGGAAAAGATTTCTATGTGATTGTAGATCTAATTTTTATCATGGTCCATTAGTCCTAAGGTTTGGAAAGACTGAATCTTTAAACTATAATCAGCTGAAATTCTAGATTAACTACATAGGGATCTGTTCATCATCTCTGTTTTCAAATAGTTAGAAATAAGTAGATTTTTGTGAGCATCTAATTCCATTAATCCTTGGAGTATAGATGGAATGATTAAAAAGCTCTTATGAGTTTACATTAGGAAGTGAGGAAAGGAGCAGCAGTAGAATTTGCTCAACTTCTACAGAGATTCTAATTTATTCAGTTTTTGCTTAAAAATCTAATTGGGATTGTATCTACTCGCTCTCCTCCCATTATCTTAGCAAAGAACAGTAAATAATTAAAAATACTATATAATCCCTGTTAAGAACTTTATAACATTGGGAAAATACTTTAAAGTCCATGCCAGTGTACTTAAATTTACCAAATAAAAGGAATCACCTGAGATACTATTGTGTTTACAGTTCAAGACATGGCCCCAAATTTCCTTAACAATAAACTTTGGGAAGAGTCTGGCAATCCAGGAGATTCTTTTTTTTTTTTTTTAAAGAGTAGGTTTGACTTTTTTTTTTTTTTTTAAAGATTTATTTATTTATTTATACAAGCACTGGGTACAGTCAGAAGCGCCGGGAGGATGAGAGAATTCACCAGAGCCAAAGCGGGGAGCAGAGCAGGCAGAAGGACCGAAGTACACTGCTGAGGGGAGCAGCGGGCGACCGGGGAGGTCTGCGCGCCATGTGGGACCCTCCTCCGGTGGCCAGGAGCAGCTGGGGATCGAACCCGCGCTTCAGAGGCTGTGGGCAATGTCGCAACCCAGTGCTCAACCGCTGTGCCACCAGGGAGGCCCTCCAGGAGATTCTTATCAAAATAAACATTTATAAACCCAAGACCTAAATTATGAGGTCAAATTAGAAATTTCGCATTTAAATTAACATGGATTTCCTAGATTACAAGACACTTTTTCGAAAATAAATGAATATAATACAGGAAGTAATAGATCTTCTCTCTGTGCATCTTTCTAATAGAGTTGAGATACAAACAAGGTCAACCTCATTTTTTTCATAGATGCTAATATAATGAAGCTTACTTTGCATCAATATAATTCATCTGATTTAGACCTACAGTTTTGTGGATAAATTCATGCAATTCTCCAACCAACAGCATTAGTAAGGTATACAACATTTTCATCACTGTTAAAATTTTTCTAATTCCCTTTCCAGTCTTATATTAAAAACATAAATTAGAACTTATGTTATCCAAATACAAATTTAGTCCACTTGTGTGAAGAGTGCCCTCCCCTTTTTATCAGTAATAGCATTGTCTCTTGAAATATTGGGAAGTCAGTTCTGACTGTTCTCATTGCTTGGTTCTAGAATAGAACTGAGTTTCACTCATGCAGTACATATTATTCTAAAGTACTTGCCTTGAAAAAGTGCTGGTAACCTCAGAAACATTCAGTTTTGTTTTTGGTTTTTTTTTCAACTGTAACCAAAAGTGCAGTTTTCACAAGAAGAACTATATGTGGGGGTGACAGTATTAGGCCTAATCTTACATGCAGTGGTACCCGGGTAAAAATTTAATTGACTCACTTGAAATGCTTGACGATTTCTGTGGGGTGAATACTGCCACTGTGACTATGTCAAGCTAACAACATAATAGCATTGGATGGGGACTTCTAAACAGATGCTACCAACAAACTCTCAGAGCTTATGTAAACCATCTCCACCTACATTCCATTGGAAATAACTCAAAAAAAATGAAATTATTTTCTTTCTGATATGATAATTTTAAAAGGGAAATAAAAACAGGAGAAAGAATAGCATTGAGAATTAGGATCACCTGTGTAAAGCACTTAAGCACAGGAAATGGAAATTGAGATTTCTGATATATTTTTTAAACTCATAAAGCTATGTTATAAACAATAAAACCTTCAATACTATATCAGGAAAATTCTACAAACCTAGTGTCCAGGAAAATACAACTACATATTAGTCATGTGGGTATATGGCTTATTGGACAATAATTTACATATGTTGATTCACTACTAGGCTCTCACCTCACAGTATCCAATAATCCTAAACAATTATGTCTTTCACAGGTTTTGGTAATACCTTATCACTTCCCCACCTTAAAGGTGGGTATTAAATCACTTGATTCCAGAATCTAAAATCTTATGAAAATGCTTCCTTTACCAAAATCTTTTGCAAAACTCCTAAGACTATCACAACAACAGCCACCCTTACAGCAAGCAGTTTATCTAATAAACTTGGCTTTGCTTAATCAAATGTTTTCTCTTGAACTTCATGGGCAACAATAATTCAGAATTTTCTTAGGCACTGAAGTTTTACAAACTTACAGAGAGAATGCTCTTGAGCTCACCAGTACTGAAAAACATGCCAGGTGTGAAAGAAAGAAACGACTTCAGATTGCCTGTTGTCATTGATAGGGAAGCTGAGCCATGTTACGTGTTTGATGTTGGGGAGACCACAGACATGAGGTACAGTTAGAATTAGAGTTCCCGGGGGCCTCCCTGGTGGTGCAAGGGGTTAAGATGCAACATATGAAGCTATCCGCAGCCACTGCAGAACAAGTTTGAACCCTGGCCGGCCGGTGTGCTACCCACATGGCGCAGCAGACCTCTTCTGTCTCGCCCATTTCTCCCCTCAGCAGTGTGTTTCAGTTGGTCTGCCTGTTCTGTTCCCCACTCTGTCTCTGGAGAGTCCTCTCACCCCCCACATCTCTGGCCTATACCCCAGTTCTTGTGTACATAAATGGATAAATCTTTTAAAAAAATAATAATTAGAGTTCTCTACACTGGTTATTTCTGAATCTATATTTACTGCCAATTTAATTCCACACAAGAGCTGTACCAACTTACAAAATCCCAATAACTCCTTAAAGATCATATTTCCATTAAAATTAAATGTGACCAATGATACACTCCATCATAATGACCTGGATACCACAATTTAAATCTTGGTATGCCTCCTATAGTCAATTCCTTAAGGAATGAGTCTTGTGTGAGATACCAGATGTGGAACCAAATTGAGCACCAGCAGCTCTATAGAGTCAGATTTAATATGTTCACATGCTTAAAAGGACAGAGGCTAGAGTTCCCATCTCCTCCAATATTCATTGTGAGTTCTCTATATTTGTACTCAAATTCTTTCCTTGAGCAGAACCATCTTGATCTACCAAATAATTATCATTTTAAAAGAAGTTATATTAATATTCCTCTCAGAAAACCCATCTGATTCTTTGTAAATAAGCACTTGAAAATAAATGCATGAATGAAAGGTATACAGCTGATTCATTTACCAATGTGTGTGTGTGTGTTGCTAATATACTAGACAACATCCTGTGTCTGGATGGAATGAGATACATAGAGAGTGAATTTACCGTTGACCATCAAACTATGTTTAATGAGTTGGGAAAGACCAAAAAGAGAAAGGCTAAAAGGACAATGTATTTCTTTCCTCTCAGGTAGCATATCGCTTTCTTTTTTTTTATTTTTAAGATTAATTTATTTATACAAGAACTGGGGTACAGGCCAGAGGCACAGGAGGTGAGAGGATTCACCAGAGACAGGGTGAGGAACAGAACAGGCAGATTGACTGAAATACACTGCTAAGGGGAGCAGCAGGCGAGTCAGGAGAGGTCTGTGCCTTGTGGGTAGGCCCCTAGCCAGCCAGTGATCGAACTTGTGCTGCAGAGGTTGTGGACAGCTTCACAGCGCTGCGCTTAACCCCCTGCACCACCCAGGAAGCCCAGCATATCATTTTCTGTGAAACCACTGAAACTGAACTGTGAGAGGTGGAATCATCTTACCTTACTTGGTTACAGATAAACAGAAAAGTCATTGATTACCACATCATTGCTTTATTGCTATTCATCAGGGATGGTATATTGTTTCCCCCTTCCCCCTAATTTATTTATTTATTTACTTATTTCTTGAGGTAACATTGACTTACAACACTGTATATGATCTAAAGCTATAGATTCACACCCCTTCAGATGCATGTAATATGCATCTACACCATTATCATTCCACCATTTCTCTGATCAAAAAAATATTTGGTTTTGATGGTTTATTTAGATACCTTTTATTTCCTCAAATTGCATCTCATTCAGAGATTCTGAATATTTTTTCCTCAATGTTATCAATATTTCTACTGCTGATTCTCCAGCTAACATCATCAGCATAATTAAATAAAACAAGCATCTTAAAAATTCCAGACAGTAACTTCTAGCAGCAGGTTAGGGGGACAAAGAATAGACCACAGTGACAGAGTAAAGCATTTCATTTTGTACAGCACAGCTTCATCTAAATTCATGGGGATGCTTGAGGGGGTCATTAGCATAATACATATAAGTAAAAATATGCTTCTTAACTTATTTAATTCTCCCCCAAAGGTGTTATAAACTAATATTCTTGATTCTTGTGCAAATCCAATTATTTTTCCCTTGATAGAAATGATGTTTACTCATAATTTGATGAAGCCAGAATGAAGGAAAAATAATAGTCACTCAAATTTCTGGGGACTAGCAACTTCATTTACTCCTCACAATAATATTTGATTCTGATAAAGAAATGGAATATAACACAAATAAAGTGACTAGTTTCACTTAAATAGTTGGTGCTATGTAAGTTAACTCAGGTTGAGTTGCAAGGGTAACAAGCCAGAAATCCCAGTGACTTCATATTGAGACACAGGGCAAGCTAGGAATTATGCAGTTTTAGGGACAGTGCAGGAGGGGACCTCTGAAGAATTTAGGGAGGCTTCAGAGATAAGGACAACCAAGGGAAAGTAACCCATTCCACTAGGAAAAACAAACATCCCAAGACCAAGGACAACATTGTTAATGCTAGTCCTGGTTTCCTTCAGGTGGTAAAGGGAGGCAGAGATTGGAGAAATGGAGAGTGGTTTAATTTATGGACACATTAGAAGGGCAGCTGTTTAACTTCAATACAGGGATGCCCATACAGAAGACTGGGCCATAAATTTAAAGATGCAACAAACAAATGGGGAAAGAGAAAACTGTTAAATAAGGAATGTAAAGATCCCCTACTCAGTAGCAAATTAAGTGAGACAGACGAGAACTAACCAATCACAAAGGGACTGGTGGAGCTTTAGAGTAATGAAGGAAAAAAGGTCTATATTCCCTGAGACACGACTCCACTTTGGCTTCCTTGGCCCTCCCAGGCCTGGTTCCCTGGCCTGGGAGTCCCACTTTATTTCTGTTCTTTTTATCCTCAATAAACTTTTTCTTCTAAACAAACTGCCTCTTCTCGCTTGCTTGCCTGAGTGTCTGCGAAGTTCCTGCTGAGGCTTCCTGAGACACCAACCCGTGGGGGGTCTAGCGGCTGGGGCTCAGCGCTGTCCTGCAGCCTGGAATCCGTTCCTGGCTGGGAGACTAGGCCTGATAATTCCGGTATCAATATGATGCAGATTTATTTATTTATTGCTCACAATTTGTATCTCTTTCAAGTCAGTGTTTATAGAGAAGCATGGGGAACACAGGACCTCTGACTGGCATCTTTACGGGTCACCAAGACCCATCAGGAATATTGTTTGGCACTTAAAGTGTAGAAGAAAACTTCAAATCGCTAACTGAAATGTAAAGGCTTCCATCAGAACAGCTAATTTTATTTACTAAAGCAAGACAAATAGCCAAACTTAACCTCACAGAATGAAGAAAATACAACCCTATGCCCACACACCAAAAAAGAAAAAAAAAAATGGGATATATTTATTAATAGACTTGTGAGGTCCACAGATACTGTACAAATTTTACGTAAAAGAAGTAACCCAGCTTAAAAATACTAAAATAATTTTCACTTAATGTTGTACAATTAAATATTTTCTGCTCCCAATGGATCCCCAGTTCTGCAATTTCTGCATTTCTAAGCATATAACATAGCTAATAATAATATATTGAATAATCCTTAAGAATCAATCGAGTAGGGATATTGACTAGAAACACATTAACTGATGAGTTCTAAACATTTGCTAGGATCAGTTAGATCATCAGAGTTGTTTGATATCTAGGAAGGTAGTGATGAAAGAACAAGAAAAAGTCCAGCAGGGGGAACCCCAAACACAGCCATTGGTTCTGATCAACAATTTTGTGTGTAAGCTACTGCTGTGACAGTGTAGCAATTGTAATAACAAGACTGAGCTAAGGAGATAGAGCAGTTTTGTCTGCTAACTCTACTCATGCAGAGGTAGACTATCACAGTATCCAATAATGCTGCATTCTACTGTCCAAATACTGTTCCTCAAGAACAATATTTGCCTTATAAAATATTCATGCATTTCTCCAACATCCATAATTCAGGAAGAAAAGCTTATTTGATAGTTTTCATGTCACTAGTCATGTGATATGCTAGGCAGTGGACTTCAGAAGGAAATAATGAAAGATCAATTATTTGTGATCTCTGCCCTGGAGGGGCTTACTGTTAGAAGTTGATTTATATTTTAAATGCTAACTCGAGTTATCTCCATGACCCAGTCCTCAATGAACTCCTCTGTCAATGACCTATTTCCTGAAGACTTGAAATGTTATGGAAACTTCTGACACATTTCCCTGAGGTGTTCTGACCCTTCACCTAGTAGATCAAGCATTGTGCATTGTTTTCAAATAGAATCAGTAAATGACTTTCAAATGACCATAGTATTTACTTCATAGCTTCCTTATAATATGTTCAGAGGTTACCTCTGCCGTTGCTATGCAAGCCATGAAGAAAAGAAATGCACAGAATGTAGCTATTCTGAGGAAGGAATCATCCACTCATGCTCACTTCCTGTGTCCTAATGAATATGAAATAGAGGGCTACACAAACTGATTTGGAAATTTGAAGATTTGATCCTCATTATAACAAGGCATGATGCTTCTCTTTTTCTCTTAATAGCAACCCAATGGGAGCTCCTTGGTGGCACAGGGGTTAAGTCTCAGCACTATGAAGTTATCCGCAGCCACTGCAGCATAAGTCCGATCCCTGCCAGGGAGCTAACCCACTTGGTGCAGCAGACCTCTCCTGTCTTGCCTGCTGCTCCCCTCAGCAGTGTATTTCAGTTAATCCACCTGTTCTGCTCTCCACTCTGTCTCTGGTGAATCCTCTTACCCTGCCCCTGCAGTTCTGGCCTACACCCCAGTTCTTGTATGCATAAATAAATAAAATATTTTTTTTTTAAAAAAGCAACCCAATGGCACCCTTCCCAATGAGGATCCAAAAGATTCAAACAAATGTCTTCAGCAAACTGGGTTCTCTAGTTGGATTGAAGTGATCTTACATCATAAGTATGATGGCCACTTGGCCAAGTTGCTGCTTTTCAAGTCCCATATAAGAAAATGCTGATACTCTGGCTATGCTGAGTATGCCCTTTGTCTCTGACCTAGGATGCTTGTGTTTTCTGCCAGCATCTACTACTTGGAGAAAGCTAATTCCATAGCTCGGACCCAAGAGTCTCATGTCTTCTGCTAACATTAGTGAAACTGTGACAGTCAAGTTTTTTAAGCTGGGTAGAAAAAGCAATTTCAGATCTTTCAGTTTTCACATGGAGAGATGCTAAAGACTACTTATTGATACATTCCTCCAAAATATTTTAATTCTGTTCACTCTTTTCCTTTCTGCTACTACTTATTTAAACTACTACTTTATCTTTGAATTACTTTTTTAAAAAGCTTTCTGCTTTCCTTTATTCCACTCCATTTATATAC
This sequence comes from Talpa europaea, assembly GCF_964194135.1. NCBI lineage: Eukaryota > Metazoa > Chordata > Mammalia > Eulipotyphla > Talpidae > Talpa > Talpa europaea. The sequence continues at coordinate 111,921,660 of NC_140072.1, read as the reverse complement.
AATGAGCAAGTAACATTTTGAAAACACAAATAAGTTATGTTATTTTTATTATTACAATCCTTTAATGACTTTTTTAAAAATCCTATATTATCACCCTCCCACTTCTAATGACCTATCTGTCTGGGTCATTTGGCTTCTACCAATCATTACAAAGTTATACCACTTTGCACTTTGTGCTAGGGATCAGTCCATTGGTGATGTACTTGAACACACAGAGGTGTTTCCTTTCCAGAGTGCCATCTTATGATAACTAAACACCTGAGAGAGAGCAGGTTTCTCAGGTTCACTTATGGGATCGTTCTATCTCATTTTCTAAATAAGATATTAACTTCTTGAAAAGGCAACAACTAATCACCCCATAAAAGATTATGGTACTCTGGGCCTCCCTGGTGGCGCAAGGGGTTAAGCACTGAAGCAATCCACAGCCTCTGCAGCATGAATTCAATCCAGCTGGCCAGAGAGAAACCCACATGGTGAAGCAGACCTCATCTGTCTCGCCCGCTGCTCCCCTCAGTAATGTATTTGAGTCAGTCTGCCTGTTCTGTTTCCCACTCTGTCTCTGGTGAATCCTCTTACCCCCCACATCTCTGTCCTGTACCCCAGTTCTTGTATGCATAGATGAATAGATCTTTAAAAAAAGATTATGGTATTCTGCTCTTGTTCATTTCTTTAGTAATTATTGCCACAAACAGTAATTTTTACTATATTGACCCACAAATGAAAGCCTTACTCCCCCTTAAATTAGAAGCACCATGGGAACAGGAATAATACTTGTTTTATTTCTGGGTGTATCCCTAGACATTAGTGTTGTTATGTAATAAATTTTATAGCCCCCCAAATTCAGATTTTGAAGTCCTAATCACAGCACACAGACTATGACTGTATTTAGAGATGGGGTTCTTTAAAGTGATCAAGTTAAAAAGAAGTTGTGAGGGTGGGTCCTAATAGAATATGACATATGTCTTCATAAGAGGAAATTTGGGCACAAAAAGAAATGCCAGGCATTTGCATGCAGTGAAAGGACTGTTTGAGAATGCAGTGGAAAGACAGCTACCTGCAAGTTGAATTAAGATGCTTCAGAAGGAAAACCTGCTCATACTCTGATGTTGAACTTCTATAACCTTCAGAACTTTGAGAATGTATTTTATTTTGTTTGAGTCACCCAGCCTGTGGCATTTCATTATGGAAGACTTAGCAAACTAATACAAACACTATTTATAAAACAATTAATTCTCAATATATATTTAGTACACAAATGAGTTAATGAGAAAATAGAAGCAGAATCCAGGAACATAATAATATACATTCCACATGGCCCTGGTCTGAGCTATCAAGAAATGTTCATTTACTCTTCATCACAGCTGAATAAGAAAGCTATTCTTTTCATTCTAAAATGTGACAGAGCCAAATTTACAAAAACAAAGATTGATGATGTACTCTGTGTTGCTGACAATGCTAAGGATGAAGTCTATGAGATAGCACAGCAACCTTGATAAATGATGATGCTCTTCTGTCCATAGGATTTTTGAAAGATGGGACCTACAGTCAGTAATATCAGAATATTTCTTTTTTCATGAGGTGTTTTATAGAAATAAATTTAAATGCTATCAGTACAAACAATATCTAACTAAGCGAACAGAATTACAAAGAGTTATAGATATCTTTCTGAGAGATATTTTATTAATATTTATTGATTTCTATCATTTTGCTTTTAGTACCAAATTTTATGCTGCATCAGAGTGTATGTTTCGTTATACTTCTTAGTACTTAAAACTCTTTTTACTTCCTGTTTACAATTGATTGAATAGTACCTTATAGTCACTTTTTTACTTAGTTAAATCTGCCTTTAGGAGAGAATCATATATTTTTATTCTTTAGTGTGAGTTGCTGTTTAATTGCTCATGGGGGTGGCTATATGTTAATCCATTTCTTCAATCAAATGAAAAATCATGTTAGATAAACTGAGACATCAGATTTTGGAGCTGGAAAGTCTTTCTTGGGGATCATCAAGGCATGTAAGTCCACCTTTTCCTCTCTGAGTACTACAGATATTCAAAGGTCCTGCTTGGTAAAAGAGCCTGTCTTTTAAGGGAACTTACTATTTTTGTCATGTGACAGTTTATTCTTGAGATTTTTTTGGTTATGGGTCATCCTTCCACCTGAGCCACGACTTATTTGACTGGGCATGACCAACTTATTGGAAGACAAATTGCAATGCCTGATGGGGTTACAAATGAAAATTTTCTCTAACGGGTATACTACTCATTAGGTTGCAATTGGTTAAACTAAGAATTTTCTCTCAAAAACTTTGGGTCTAAGACAGGATGAAAATAGACAGGTAGAGAATGAGCAGAAATACATACACTACAGAATCCCCCAGAAAAGAAATTCATTTATTTCATTATTACTTCTTGAAAATATGTAGGAAATTGTGCCAGATAGATACCAAGAAGAAAAGAAGGCAATTAATATAACCCTAAATAGGAGACATGAGATAATAGAAAGCAGAAATAATCAAAGTCTAACAGTTTCATTATGCTCATAAATCAAAATACCAAACATTTGACTATGCAAAAACAGGAGAGTATTGTAATAAAATGCTAAGTAGGCATCACCCATCTTTCCCATTTTAAAGCCAATAAACATTCTTATTTTATCTATCTGCCATTTCCTGCATAATTCAGTAGCACAGTATTCTGAATCAAGTACCACATATCCAACTTATTTGAATATTTTAATCTTGATTTATAAAAGATTGGCACTCAAGAAGTAAAATCCATAATAACATCTTCTACCTGAACTGTTTAACAATAATTTCTCAGTGTTAATTATTCAATTTCCAGATATCCTTGATTGTCTAAAGAAGTGGTTCTCAAATTATTTGACATAAGAAATATTTATAGTCTCAAAAGATTTTTGAGATCCCAATCATCTTTTGTCTTCTAGGATTATACTTACTCTTTCATACTTACTCTTTCATAAATTAAAACTAAGAGATTAATTTTGTTATTTACTCCATTATTTAAAAACAAAAATTAAGTCAACTTCAAAACAAATTCCACATCTTCAATCAAAAATACTTGTATTTGGGGCCTCCTGGTGGCACAGCAGGTTGAGCCCAGTACTGTGAAGCTGTCTGCAGCCTCTGCAGCAAGGGTTTGATTCTCGTCCAGCCAGGGAGATACCCACATGGTGCAGCAGACCTTTCCTGTCTCACCCACTGCTCCCCTCAGCAGTGTATTTCTGTCCATCTGCCTGTTCTGTTCCCCACTCTGTCTCTGGTGAATCCTCTCACCCTCCCGCACATCTGGCCTGTACCCCAGTTTTTGTATAAAAGTAAATAAATCTTAAAAAAATTAAAAACAAAAATAATTATATTCTCCCTTAAAAAGGGAAGCATGATATTCCCTTAAGAGAAGTATTACATTACTTCACATTTTTCCAAAATTTTTCAATGTTTAACTTAATGGGCTTTTAGTTTCTCATATCTGATTTTTCATTCATTATGTTCCCATATGTTGTATTCACTAGAGCTATATGAAGAAATTTGACATGATATAAATATGTAGCTGAAAAAGGAAGAATTACTTGAAACAAATTTTTAGATTATTTTGGATATCAAATATTTGGTATTGCTCTTCAGTTTGAATTGCTATTTAACTGCTCTTAAAACATTTTGACATTACACCAAGGTGGGACAAGTGGGGGTTTCTTTTTTCTTTTTCCCTAACATTAATGTGAAATAATGGATAAATATAATTGTATATATTTATAATGTACAGCATAATGATTTGATATACAGACACATCATGTAATGATTACCAAGGTTAGGATAATACATCATCTCACACTGTTAACTTGAGTGTGGTGAGAATGTTTAATTTCCACTCAGCAATTTCAAGCACTCAATACCATATGATTAACTATAGTCATCAGACTGTTCATTAGATCCTCAGAATTTTTTATAACTGAAATTTTATGACTTTCACCAAACATATCCCTATAGACCCCTCCTTCCATCACTAAGCGACCTTTGTCCTTTTTTCTGTTTATGTTGGAGCACTGGTTGTAGTCAAGGTGTGAAAGTATACTTTTGTAGATGCTTGAACCTATAGCACCCAGAACAAGTACAAAAAGGTAAAAAAATCAGACATGCTTGAGGTCATTCAATAATAAGTGACAGAACCAAGAATGACAGAATGGCTTCCAGAATTGTCAAATTCCAAAGTGTATGCTCTATATCTTTTGTGTTATAGCTCTTGTACCATTTTAAAAGATTATACCTAGTGTATTCATAGGTCATAAACAATGTACTTCCTTTATGCATTGACATTATTTATTTTGCTACTGAAATATTATAATTTTCATGTGCATTATTCCTTTAACTTAAGGTTTAGTATTTTTTTTACCTCTTCTATTGGATATTTAAGTTGCTTGGAATAATAAAAGAAATGGAATTTCTTTAAATTTATATAAAAGAAATGGAATCAAACATTACTGAATTAGAAGGAAAATAGCATTTGAAATGATTTACCTATAAAGTAAAATATGAGATGGCCATTGCAAATAGAACAAGAAAAGTGCAAAAAAAACAAAAAGAAGCAAGGACATAAGAAAACAATTGGAGTTCAAATTTGTAATAGAATGATAGCATAAATAAAGGACACATAAGAAATAAAATGTGTAACGGATACAGTTGGTTGGGGAAGAGTGCTAAAATTGGCAAGAATTCATAGCAAGCAATGACATGCCTCAAAAAGCATTGAAAAATATTAATTCAAAGGTTTTAAAGAGTTTTTTTTAAAAGTTTTAAATGCAACAGAATTACCTTTTAATATTAAATCCCTGGGAACATTTTCAGGGGTAAAATATAAAATCAATCAATGAGAAGGATTTTTTTTCATTTTTTTAAGATTTATTTATTTCTGCATACAAGGACTGGGGTACAGGCCAGAGGTGTGGGGGGTGAGAGAATTCACCAGAGACAGAGTGGGGAGCAGAACAGGTGGACTGGCTGAAATACACTGCTGAGGGGAGTTGCGGGTGAATCTAGAGAAGTCTGCTGCTCCATGTGGGTAGCTCCCTGATGGGCTGGGGGATTGAACTCATGCTGCAGTGGCTGTGAATAGCTTCATAGGTTGTGTCTTAACCCCTTGTGCCACCAGGGAGGCCCTTCAGTTTTATTTTTAATTAATGATTTTTAATTGAGGTAATATTTTGATGTCTCCATCAGGTAGTACAGGTATTACCACCTAGTGCAATTGCTACCAAATCACCCCAGTACACCACTATTATCCACTGTGATTCTTTCACTCTTTATTCTTACACCTCCCCCACCCTCTCCTTCCCTTGGTGCTTCAAAACTAATCTGGAATTAGTTTTTAAGCTTGCTTTTATCTGACTCTTTAGTTACTATATATATCCCACATATTAGTCACACCACCTGATATTTATTTTTCTTCTTCTTACTTATTTCACTTAGCATTATCCCTCCCAGCTCCAACCATGATGTGGCAAATGGCCCCAGTTTATCTTTTTGATTGCTGAGTAATATTCCATTGTATATATATAAATATAAGTGAAGGATTTTAACCTCAGTTCACTGATTAGCACTTAACAACTAACTTCTATATACTATTAGTTTTCTTATTAGATTTGTAGCATACTTCCCAATAGAGAAATTCAGTGTGTAAGAATATCTAGTTCAAGCTACTTTGTATGGAAGTCCTTCTCCTGGAGCCTGAGTGGAGAGACATCAATGTTGTTTTTGAACCAACTGGTGGAACACACACCACTTCACCAGAAAATCAGTTCCTTAATAAGTTTTTTTCTTTCTGCTTCTTTGTAACCCCTTAGTGTTGGTTTCAGTTTCATTGTTACCTTTTCTTTAAAAGTTTGATAGCCCTTACAACATTTGGAAAAGCAGAATGTCCTCTTCATTTGGAAATCTGTATGAACTCTCTAATGTTGTTTCCACGTTTTCATCTTCTTGGATTGCTTGCTTGTGATCATTCATGTCTGGTTAGGAAAACACTGATATTAATACATCCCTTGACCTGATTAGCACAATTGATGTTTATAATGAAGTTAGTATTTCTCAAACATAAGCAGTTAATGGATTTCCATTGAGTACTAATATTACTTTTATCAAAATATTGCTGAAATTTATAAAGAAATATACCTTAAATATAAATTTTAATTTATAATACATTTGTAATGTTAACTAAGCATGGTGTATATTATTGTTTTGCTGAAATACAATCTGCATTTGTAGTCTGATATTTATTTAATCAATATTTTTGAAAAATTGAGGTAAGGGCCTCCCTGGTGGTGCAGCGGGTTGAGTGCAGTGCTGTGAAGCTGTCCGTAGCCTCTGCAGCACGAGTTCAATTCCCAGCCGGCCAGGGAGATACCCACATAGCATGGCAGACCTCTCCTATCTCTCCCTTTGCTCCCTTCAGCAGTGTCTTCAGTCGGTCTGCCTGTACTGCTCACTCTGTCTCTGGTGAATCTTCTCACCCTCCCATGCTCTGGCCTATACCCCAGTTCTTGTATAAATAAAATAAATCTTTAAAAAAATTGAGGTAACTGAAATTATTAAATTCCTTGGTGCCTCAGTTCTCCCACCAGTATTCTATGCTGTTATATCCTAGCTTTAAAATAACTATTTAATTTCTAACACTTCTATTTACATACAATGCTATCTGCCTATAAATCTGAGGCTACCAGAGGGGAAAGGAGAGGCTGGGGAGGAAATAAAGGTGGGAGAACAATGGACTATAGTGGAGGACTATTGGACTATAGTGGAGGACTATTACCTTGATAGTGGGTGTGGTGTGGTAAGATATGTCTTCATACTTGAAAGGGTGGTGCCTTATACCTCCCATTCATATACAATGTTGTAAACCAGTGCGATTTGTATAAACAAAAATAGAAATATGAAAGTTTTGATGATTATATCTCTTTGTTTTATTGTTTATATATGTTTTTATATTGAATATTATGCATATTAATGTTATTTCCTATAAAGCCAGAATTCTTAATCATTCCTTTGTTTTCCTAAATTTAAGTAGGATAACATTTCTTCTCTTTCTTAGCCTTATGCCTTATCATCTATTTCTATTCATAACCTAGTTCCTATTCCAAAAGTTGACTGACAGCTCATCTTACTGAAATTATAATTCTCACTGTTGAAGGATATAAATACATTTACATGTGTCCTAATTTCCTCTGAGGGGACAGATGGATGGGAAGATTGTAGAGTAACTTGCATTTAACTAACAATGTTATTCACATAAAGTTATGTGTAGAATCAACATAGTAGTTCTCATGATTTGACTCCTACTGTTCTCTTTCACACATACCATTTATCCATTATGATTGAGTATGACCTTTTATAGTCACATGTGGAAAATGGGTAGATGAGAAATAAAGCCTACTTCTATAAAAACATTGTTACAGGAGCCATTTGTCAACTACAATATATGATTCTTTTGTATCAGTTTGTCAGCATGGCTTTCTTAAAGGGCTTGAGACTTCAATCATTTATCTTTATCTGCTATGAAACTTCATGTTGTATTAGTTCTATAGCACAATAAAACAAATGGATATTTTATGGCTACCAATTGAAAATAAATGTTTCATGGGTAACATTTTTCTTTTCACTGAACCAGCTAAAATATAAGCATGATTACTTTTCTTTGTGTCTACAAAATTTTCAGAGAAAAAAAAATTGCTAAATTCAGTTAGGTTACTATTCAATATAAACTGCTCTACATTCTTCTTAGAGTGGCTTTACTCCAGTGAAATCTGGCAATGATCACTGCAATCCGTGGAAAATCTGTACTCTTAGTATGTGCTGAAGACAGAGAATAACAGTAGGTTTGTACAGGATCAGTTATCAAGAGACATACCTGAGAATTGAAGTGAATCTAATAGTTTTTCCTAAGTTAAATCTACTTTTCCTTTCCTTATTCAGATAATTACATTTTAATTTCATATGCTGAGAATAAAAAAATTCCATTTGGTTTTCAATAAATCATTTTTAAATGAACAGATCATGAACATATCATGAGTTAAGTAAAATACCTAATGGAGAGCATTTTGATTATTGTTTCACTGTGCTATATCACATGTCTATCATTTATTATAATATTTTAGATATACCTGTAATAATAACTTAGCTCTTTCTCATACACAAACAATAATTATACCATTTTGCATACATGCACAGCTCCCATGAACTCCCTGTTTCAATTTTTCACTGTTTTTAACTTAGTTGTATTGTTAGCAAGCTCTCATTCTGACTTCATGGCTCTTGAGGTTTAGAAAGTGGCAAATTGTCCCAGAGAGTAACTTTTTGTTATTTTATTTATTTATACACCTCAGCCTTATTTTTGTAAAAGTCAATAGTCAGTTATTCATTATTGTCTCTCAAACATTAACCATCTGGACCATGGTTTTGGTCATAATACTAAAAAAAAAAAGTAGTACATCAACAATAACAAATTCTATCTATATACAAATTCCCTTACTGTGTGGGACCAACTGTTTAACTTTGGCTAGTATTATGATGTTATGTTATGCCAGATAAGTGAAATTGAAATAAATGTTTCAATAAATTTATTTTATTGAAAGTAAAAATAAATTGATCTTTTAATTTTACTAGCATTGAATGTTTATGTGAAAGTTAATAGATAAATTTTAACATTATTTTTTAGGGTTTTTTATACCTTATAACCTTTGCTATTGTGGCATTCCATTCACTATAGCACAATTTATATTATGATAACATACATCTCAATTTCTTTCCCATCATGTAATAATTTAGATGATGCTTACCTGTTGCATAAAATTTTATTTTTTTAAGATTTATTTATTCATGCATACAAGAATCAGAGTACAGGCCAGAAGTGCGGGAGGGTGAGAGGATTCACCAGAGATGGAGCGGAGAGCAGCACAGGCAGATTAAAAGAAGTACACTACTGAGGGGAGCAGCGAGCGAGACAGGAGAGGTCTGCCGTGCCATGTGGGTATCTCTGCGGCTGGCAGGGATCGAACCGGTGCTGCAGAGGCTGTGGACAGCTTCACAGTGGTGCACTCAACCCACTGCGCCACCAGCACATCCCTAAATTTAAATTTTAATACATATATTGAGGGATTATATTAAGATAATTCTTCAGTCAGTGCTGCAAAGCAGAGACCATTAAGAATGGACAGTCTGATTAGTCAGAATAAACATCACCTATGAAAAACAAAATCACCATTCTGTGAGAACTAACTCACATGTACTCAGTATGGCCAGAAAGTAGTTATTTATATAAACAGGTTTCTTGTAATTTGGAGTGATGATTTACTTCACTGATGAATCTTAAAAATCAATGAGGTGGAACCTATTTTTAGCATCCCACAAATATTCATGGCAAAATATCTTTGGAATGATGGAACAGATAGAATGAGTTAAAAGCTTGATGACACAGGGAAATGAAACTACAGCTTAGTTTTTTAAATTGTTACTACTGGTCTAATATATGAGCATGATTACTTTTTGTGTTCATTCTTTTCTACCTTAAACACTTGTCTTCTGGTTTGTTTCACTGGACATTGTGAGTGTGTGTGTGTGTGTGTGTCTGATTTTGTAACCAGAAATTGGGTGCATTCTAATCACAGCTTTCATATTACTGTAATATCTTCATAATGAAAAAGGCATTCAGAGTAAAATACCAAAAAGTAAAATTTAAGTATTTTTAATTTTGTCTTTAGACCTAAAGACAAATGGTCATGATTAAATTCTTAGTATAAAAGAGAGCTGGGAAAGGATTTTGTTACAGACCTACACAAAGTCTTAAAATCCTTTGTAAATTCCTTTCAAAATAGTAGGTATGGTAATATGCAAGCAACAGACTTTCAATTTCATTAAAATGCATTTTAATAAATTACATAATGCTAATATTAGAATCTTATCTAAAATCAATCATATATTAAAACATTTGTAATCATGCCCAGGGTTAAAGAAGTTGCTCTGATTCTCTGACTCTGGAAGTCACTAAGGAGCAAGTCACATTAAAATGTATAAGTAATCTACCAACCTCTTAAGTAGAATTCTCATAAACAGAGTACATGTAAATTCACACAACCATCACAAGTATTCAGGAAGTATTGCAAAAATGCAAAAAGTACTTTGCATATTTTTATGCAAAATTACATCAATAATTTAGGTTTTGACATTGTGAAAAGGGATTTTATAATAAAGGGAGAGAATTTATTTAATTGGTATTCTTTTTTATGGATATGTACCTATCAATGTCTTTATGAGATGTATGCTTAGGTGTTTAATTATAGGTATATTCTACTAAATAAAATGGTATAAAGATGGTATTATTTTATTAAATGTAATTTCACTATAAAATTAAGAATTGTAGGAAATTTCCTCTTGCTTTATTTAATCTGTTATAATTTATGTTCATAGGGAAATGATAACATTTTAATAGTTTTGCTATTTCTGGTAAATTTCCTTTATTAAAGGAAATAAATTTCCTTCATTGAAGATAAATTTCCACAAATGTTTCATAAATGTATTTTCTGAAATTATCCCAAAAAAGAAGGTCTTAGGAAAGATGTTAATAAGATTTAGTGTCATGAAACAATAGCCCAGAATTGGCATCAAATGTCTGCCCCAGAACCATGAGGTAACATTGCTCAAGTGACCTTGGGCAAAAATCGCTTAATTGGAATTTTTCTAATCTTTGTCATTTATAATATGAGGAAAAGTATCATGACGCATCTAAACTTCTATCCTTTTTAGTTCTAAATCATGAATGGGTGTCACATTCTTAACAACTTCTCTAGAGTTATCTTTTAAATATATTAATATTTCAGCAATAGTTTGATTCCCTGCCCTCTCCTAAAATTCATTTGCATTATGTAAAAGCGGTTAAGTCTATATAAGAAAAAGATAATTCTACCTTCGATCTACCAAGCAAACATTTTTAAGCCTTTGAAGACAGTAACTTGTGGAGTTCACATCAGATAACCCAGACGTGATTTTTCATCTGATTGATGCCTCTCAGATCTCTGACTAGTTATAAGAACGATTCCAACATTCCTAGGGAATATATAGGTTGAACTCCTTAACAATCACTGAATTCAAGCAAGTACATATACCTAAAATATTTTAGAACAACTGGTCTTCTGGGATTCTAAAATATTTTCTATCTTGATCCTTCCCTGGATTGGACAAACAAACTCTCCTAAATCTGTCTTGAAAATACTCCTTTAGTGTCTGACTTTTATTACCTGGGAAAACAGCTACTTATACTTACCTGTGTGTTTCTATGCAGGTCCACAACTAGTCTATCTGTAACTAACCTCTACAGTCAAGTAATATTTTCGACTTTGTCTAGCCCCAATGATTACTGCCAAGCCTAAAACACATTTATACAGGCTTTTGATTGGGAAGCAGCTTCTTTCCATAAGTTTCTGAAGTTAGCTACAGATAGAGGCTTAGAACTTTCATATTGTAATTATTTATTCAATGTCAAATTTCTTAACTGACTTGTGAACTCCAAGAATGAAGTAGATTCTCTGTTTTGTTTGTAACTGTTCCACCTGAAACTAGATAGTGTGGTTGTTCAATAAAATATTGTTAAATGAATGAATAAATCAACATAAAGGAACCAATAATAATCCACCACTTAGATATATTCTATATTTTTCTTGATTGATTCATGTATATAATATTTTGTTGTTGCTGTTGTTTGTGTATGTGTAACTACAGTAGTCATAAAATGTCTATTTTGTAAAATAGAAATAGAAATTTCTAATAGAAATTAGAAATTAGTCTATTTTCTAAAATAGAAATTAGAATAGATCCAAGATTTTAGATACCCCTTTATTTTTCAGATGCCACTAAGTATGAATGCAGACTATATTAATTCAATAAGTGATCATCTTTATCTCTTCAAAATATCAAATTGTGATTTAAATTGGTGCAACACTCATTTCATACTTTTGCCCATATAAATCTCAGAGTATTTCATGAAATATAGATATTACTGCACCCTTGATTTACTACACAATATTCAAATATGTGAATATTTAATTGCAATTACCAAAATCTATTAAAATGATGCATAAGTTTTTGCCATATAAACATTTTATCTATATAGTAATTTTCCACAAGTATATTTATATTTGATGGTTGCTTAAACATAAGGAATTAGTACTACATAGTTGAAGCTGGTAAGAAATTAGTACATCATTTCAATAATGGTAAACTCTTTAGACACCATTGAGAAATATTAATGATTGTGAAGCTCAACATTGCTATGTTAGGAGCAATCAAGTCCTACAATTTATAAAGTCAGATGCTAGCATGTTTGGGAATAAGGCAGAGTTATCCAAAAAAATTATTCTTTCCAATATTCCACAATCACAATCTTCCCTAATGTGCCACATATTGCAAATTCATCTATGACAGCAGTGAGATGCCATTTCCTATTTTTAATGGTTAAGAATAAAAAGCTCAAATTTATATCACATGCCAGCATTTTCTACTGAACCTATAAAAGAAACAAACTTGAACTGCCTTTGTGAAGGAGTATGCGCAACTTCTCATGGGCATGCCCTGACTTCAAGCATCTGAGGGGATCTTTGTTCTTTGTTCACATGGTACTGTGGCCAACATCAGAAGCTTGATCCTCCTGTGGCCCAATTAACTGTGTGTTGTTCTCCAGCTGCTGGTGGTACAGTTCATTTAATTCTTTTAGGATAATATCTTTATATAGGCATTTTTAAAAAAGATCTCTCAAAATAAGCTTCTGGTTCCAGAAACAAATCGCATTTAGAATGAATTGCTTTTATATTAAAAAATGCTGTGGACATGTTATTATCCAATGATTGAAAGAGAATTGAAGTATTTTGAATGCCAAACCATTGTAATATTTGGAGTTAGACATATAGGTTTGAGAGAGTTCCCTCTCATTTTTTAGGCTGGTTACATCATTTCTATAGAATTAATTCTGGCCCATGGAGCATGAATAAAGGAATTAAATGTTTATTTTTAAATATGACCATCAGAATGAGAATCATTTATGTAGGTAGAAAATATTATTCTTCAGGGTAATATGTTGCTTTCATATAGAATAAAACAAAACCAAATCTCTTGTAGGATTTTGTATATGACTTAGTTGGAAAACATCATAGAAAGAATTAAAGTTGTTGATTTGTTACTTAAGTGAAAAACATTGAAAAAAATTAAAATATTCTTTCAGAGCCTCCTTGACAGTGAAGCAATACGCAGCCTCTGCAGCGTGAGTTCGCTCCCCAGACAGGGAGCTGACCCACACCCTGGCTGTTCTGTTCCCCACTCTGTATTTGGTGAATCCTCTCACCCCCACACCTCTGGCCTGTAACCCCAGTTCTTGTATGCATAAATTAATGAATCTTAAAAAAAAAATTCTTTCAAAAATGCCGTTTAGGAAAAAATAACTGTTTCCCTATGATGGAAATTCACATTCTGAACAATTTATAGATTGTTAGAAATCTCTAAAATTTTTAAACAAACTTACATATTTGATTTTGTTAAATAATAAATTTTATTTTTATATTCCCCATACAGTTGCAACCCCCCCATTCTGACCCCAATCCCTCCCCTCCCACCCCTCACCCCCCAAAAAGTGTCTCTGGTTCATAGTTTTTTGTTGATTTTGATTTTCGCTTTCTTATAGTTATTCATTTTTCTGGTCCCTTATTTTTCTAGATTCCTGCTATGAGTGAGACCATCCGGTATTTTTCTTTTTCTTTTTGGCTTATTTCGCTGAGCATGATCCCTTCCAGCGCCATCCATGTTGCTGCAAATTGCATGTGTTTATCTTTTTTGAATGCTGAGTAATATTCCATGGTGTATATGTACCACATCTTCTTGATCCAGTCATCTATTTTTGGGCATTTGGGCTGTTTCCAAAGCTTAGCTATTGTAAATAGTGCTGCTATAAACATAGGGGTGCAGGTGTTCTTTGGAATTGATGTTTCTGTGTCCTTTGGGTAAATGCCTAGGAGTGGAATTGCTGGATTATATGGAAGCTCTATGTTTAGTAGGTCCAGAAATCTCCACACAGCTCTCCATAGTGGTTGGACCAGTTTGCACTCCCACCAACAGTGTAGAAGAGTTCCTTTTTCTCCACACCCTCGCCAACACTTGCTGTTGCTAGTTTGTTTAATATGTGCCATTCTCGGGCCTCCCCAGTGGCGCAGCGGTTGAGCGCTGGCTTGCGAAGCTGCCCGAGGCCTCGGCGGTGACGGTTCGATCCCCGGCTGCTCCCCGGCCACCGGAGGAAGGTCCCACATGGTGCGCAGACCTATCCTGCCGCCCGCTGCTCCCCTCAGCAGTGTACTTCAGTCCTTCTGCCTGCTCTGCTCCCCGCTCTGGCTCTGGTGAATTCTCTCACCCTCCCGCGCTTCTGACTGTACCCAGTGCATGTATAAACCAAACAAACAAACAAATAATAAATAAATAAATAAGACATGCCTCTAGAAAATTAAAAAAAAAAATTAAAAAAAAAATAAATAATATGTGCCATTCTCACTGGTGTAAGATGGTATCTCATGGTAGTTTTGATTTGCATTTCCCTGATTACAAGTGATGTTGAACATTTTTTCATATGCCTGTTGGCCATTTGCATTTCCTCTTCAGAGAAGTTTCTTTTTAGCTCTTCTGCCCATTTTTTGATGGGATTATTTTCTTTGTTGTTGTTGAGTCTCATCAGCTCTTTGCAGATTTTTGTGATCAGTCCTTTATCATTAGTATTGTGTGCAAAAATGTTCTACCAGTTGGTGGGGTTTCTCTTTGTTTTTGTTATTGTCTCTTTTGCTGTACAGAAGCTCTTTAATTTGATGTAGTCCCAGCTGTTTATCTTTGTCTTCACTATCACTGCTTTGGGTGATGTGTCTGTAAAGATGTCTTTGATGTGCAAATCACGTATTGTTTCGCCTATATTTCCTTCTATATATTTTATGGTTTCAGGTCTTATGTCTAGTTCTTTAATCCATTTGGATTTGATTTTTGTGTATGGTGTGAGGTAGTGGTCAAGCTTCATTCTTTTGCATGTAGCGACCCAGTTTTCCCAGCACCATTTATTGAACAAACTTTCTTTGCTCCAATGCATAGTCTTTGCTCCTTTGTCAAAGATTAGTTGACCATAAATCTGTGGGTTTATTTCTGGATTTTCTATTCGATTCCATTGGTCTGTGTGTCTGTTCTTGTACCAATACCATGCAGTTTTGATGATTATGGCTTTGTAGTATAGTTTGAAGTCTGGGAGTATGATGCCTCCATTCCCTTCTTTTTTTTTTTCAGGAGAGCTTTGGCTATTCGGGTTTTTTTGTGATTCCATATGAATTTCATCAATAATTGTTCTATTTCTTTGAAGAATGACATTGAAATTTTGATTGGAATAGCATTGAATCTGTATATTGCTTTTGGAAGGATGGCCATTTTAATAATGTTTATTCTTCCAATCCATGAGCAGGGGATGTCTTTCCATTTCTTTGTGTCTTCTTCTATTTCTTTTAACAGTGTTTTATAATTTTCTTTGTATAGGTCCTTTACCTCTTTTGTTAGATGTATTCCCAAATATTTGACTTTTTTTTTGTTTCAATAATAAAAGGGATGGTTTTTTTTTTATTTCTTCTTCTTCAGATTTGTTTGTGTATAGGAAGGCTACTGACTTTTGCGTGTTGATTTTGTATCCTGCCACTTTACTGAACTGATTGATGAGTTGAATTAGTTTTTCTGTGGAGTTTTTGGGGTTCTCTATGTATATTATCATATCATCTGCAAATAGTGATAGTTTGACATCTTCTTTTCCTATTTGGATTCCTTGGATGTCTCTCACTTGTCTTATTGCTCTGGCTAGGACTTCCAGTATTATATTGAAGAGCAGTGGTGAGAGTGGACATCCTTGTCTTGTTCCAGATCTTAATGGAATTGCTTTCAGCTTTTCACCATTGAGAATGATACTGGCTGTTGGCTTGTCATAGATGGCCTTTATGATGTTGAGGTATGTTTCTTGTATCCCAAGAATTTCAAGGGCTTTTATCATGAATGCGTGTTGCACTTTGTCGAAAGCTTTCTCAGCATCTATTGATATTATCATATGGTTTTTATATTTCTTTTTGTTGATGTGTTGGATAACGTTGATTGATTTTCGGATGTTGAACCATCCTTGTGTCCCTGGAATGAATCCTACTTGGTCGTGGTGAATTATCTTATGGATACATTGTTGGATTCTGATAGCTAAAATCTTATTGAGGATTTTGCATCAGTGTTCATTAGGGAGATTGGCCTGTAGTTTTCCTTTTTTGTGTTGTCCTTGTTTGGTTTTGTATTAGTGTAATGTTGGCTTCATAGACCGTGTTTGGTATTGTCCCTTCCTTCTCAATTTTTTGGAAGAGTTTGTGAAGGATAGGCACTAATTCGTCTCTGAATGTTTGGTAGAATTCATTTGTAACTCCATCAGGTCCTGGGCTTTTGTTTTTGGGGAGGTTTTTGATTACCATTTCAATTTCGCTGCTTGTAATTGGTCTGTTTAGGTGTTCTATTTCTTCTTTATCTAGCTTTGGGTGATTGTAGAGTTGTAGGAATTTGTCCATCTCCTCTAGATTGTTGAACTTGTTTCCATATAACTGTTCATAGTAGTTACTGATTATTCTTTTGATTTCTGCTGTGTCCGTTGTGATTTCTCCTCTTTCATTTGTGATCCTGTTTATTTGTGCTTTCTCCCTTTTTTCCTTTGTGAGCCTGTCTAGGGGTTTGTCTATTTTATTGATTTTTTTCAAAGAACCAGCTCTTGGTTTCATTGATCTTTTGGATTGTATTTTTAGTTTCAATTTCATTTATTTCTGCTTTGGTTTTTATTATTTCTTTTCTTCTACTGGTTTTGGGTTTTTTTTGTTGTTGTTCTTTTTCTAGATCTTTGAGCTTCAAGATTAGGTTGTTTCTTTGAGTTCTTTCTTGTTTCTTGACGTGAGCTTCTATTGCTATATTTTCCTCTTATTACTGCTTTTGCTGCATCCCATGCATTTAGGATATTGGTGTCCTCCTTGTCATTCAATTCAAAGAATTTTTTAATTTCTTCTTTGATCTCCTCATTAGTCCAGTGGTCTTCCAGTAGTGTGGTTTTTAATCTCCATGAGGTAGGAAAGTTCCTTGGCCTTCTTTTGTTGTTATTCGTCCCTCTGAGGTTCTGGCTTTAGGATTCTTTGTAGTATTTTTTGGAGTGGGGGTTTAGTCGTAATGAAATTCCAGAGTTTCTCTTTGTCTGGGAAGGTCCTTATTCTTTCTTCATAGAGGAAGGAGAGCTTTGCGGGATAGATTATTCTTGGTTGGCATCTGTTTTAGAAGTCTGATGTCAGCCTGATTGGTTTTCCTTTGAATGTTATCTGTTTCTTCCCTCTTGTCAGCTTCATTATTTTTTCCTTGTCCTGGATTCTTGGGAGCTTTACTATTATGTGTCTTGCTGTATTTTTCCTTTTGTTGTGGAAGTTTGGTGTTCTTCTTGCTTCTTGTATATCAATTTTCAGTTCCTTCTTCGCATTTGGGAAGTTCTCTTCAATTATCTCCTGGAATATTTTCTCTGTTCCTACATCTCTCTCCTCTCCTTCTGGAATTCCTATAACTCTTATATTTCCTTTCCTCATGGAGTCAGATAGTTCCCGAAGTCTTTCTTCGTTCTTTTTCCTTCGTACTTCTCTTTCCTTTTCTGTTTTGGTTCTTTTTATTTCCGTGTCTTCAATAGTACTTATTCGTTCTTCCATTTCATCTATTCTGCTTTCATTGCTTTTCCCAGAGTTCTTTAGTTCCTCCATTAATTCTTTGATCTCCTGCGTTTCTTTTGCTTCCCTCTTTAGGGACTCAATTTCCTTCTTCTGATCATTGTTTTCCTTTATGAGTTCTGTCATTTTTTTAAACAAGGCAATTTTAAATTCTCTTTCTGGAAGGCTCAGAAGTTCTTCCAAGATACTATCATTGCAATCTGGGGGGTGGTTTTCTTTTTGTGGTGTGCTTTTTTCCTGAGGAGTTACTAGGTTGCGTGTGGTTCTTCTACTCCCTACTGTCTGTTTTCTAATTTGTCGTATGCATTGGGACACTGTGTTGCTCGGACTGGCCGGCATCTTGGGTGAACTTCTCCACTCCCCTCTGGCTCCTCCAGGAGCCATCTCTGGCTTCTGAGGGAGCTTTCTGCTGGTTTCAGGAAGTCTTTACTGAAGAAATGTCCCTGTTCTAAAATGGCAACGTGGGACTCAGTCCCTGAGCATCCGGTCTCAGGCACACACTTCTGCGTGCCCGGTCTGCCCCGGCCGTGGCTGCCTGTTCCCTCTGTGGGCTCAGACTGCTGGTCGGAAGGGGCCTGGTGTGGGCTAACTTCCCAGCTGGCCACTGTCTCCTCCGGGAGCCTTCTGCCCTCTTCAAGCAGTCTTAAGAAATTTCCCTGTTCTATGGGGTGTTAGTGACTTTTTTTTCTGGTCGCTAGGTGGCGCCAGAGATCTCTCCTATTGTCCTTGGGGGGCTGTTTTTTGCCCCCCCCACCCCGTGGGACAGGGAACAGAGCGGGAATGGTAGGGTAAACCTCAGCGGCTTTGGGGTGCTGTTTCTGTCTTGTGCCCCACCGTCGTGGAGAACCCACTCCCCGAAGTTCGTGCCGCGGGTCTCAGTTCCAAAGCCCTCAGGTCCAGGACACGGGCTGTAGCCCAGTTCAGCGTTGCGGGAATGGCGTCTTTTGCACCCACTCCCGTGCCTGGGCGCCTGGTTCCTGCTTACTCAGTGAGGGACTTTCACCTCAGTGAGGGCCTCCGCGCGTCTCCCTGCAAGCCTAGGTCGCAGGTGCGGGGACCTGGGCAACCGCGATCCCGATCTGCGTTCGCTTTTCAAGTGCGCCAAGCCGGTTTTCCCCGCAAGCTTACCGGCCGGCCCAGGGCTGTGTGCAGGTCTCCTCCAGAGTCTCATTGTTCTCTAATGGCGCCGGGAGCCATTTGCTCACTGCCGCAGCGAATCCTGCAGGGTTCTCCACAGCTCCCGTTCACGGGGTGTGGTGGCTGCAATAGTTCCTTTCCACTCACAGTCCAGCTTGCTGCATAGTTTGTTCTTGTTGGTCGTTTTAGTTTGTTGTTTTCCTCCTCTCTGCGGGTCGGAGAGTGCAGACTCTGTGGGCGGGGGAGGGTGCAGGGTTCTGCGCTTTCCTCCCTTCTAGTCCTCTTTTATGGCAACTTTCTTCTTCGGGTAGTTTGCTGGAATCGTCCGTTTATCTTCCCTGTCCCAGTTCTCACTGGGACCTGCCACTTTTCTTCCCTATTAACTTTTTTTAATGGGAGATCTTACTCGCAGCGTCTCGTCGCCGCCATGTTGCTCCGCCCTCCCATATTTGATTTTTTTCCTAAAATTCCAATGAATTGATTGACACCATTTTAATAGGTACATGGATATTACAGTCACGGTACTGTGATGAGGATTCAATGTAAATGCACTTTGAGCTAAAAATGGAATCTCTTTTAATTGGGAGAGTGTATAATGACTATAATCTTCACATTGCAAACAAGATGGTAAACATTAAATACAATGCTATACATGTGATTTAGAGAGCACAAAAATCATCTTATTGAGCAATTGTTAATGCCGATTTTATTAATATTTTTAAAGTTTAGGATTCAGTAATCATAACATCAACAGGTCTGTGAATAACATTCCTTGTTTTCATATCTTTGAATGAATCTAATTATGTTGATCTTTTTCATAAGATAAAGGGTGATCTTAGAAACTAATAGCAGTATTAGAATATCTGTTCTACAATCCTAAAATACCAAGCAGAGTACTTTTTTAAATATAGTGAAAGACATAGTTAAATCCAAACAGCTTTCCCACAACACCTCTATTAGATAATATATCATGTAGTGAAGTAAAAGCATCTAATTGCCACATTCTCTTATAAAGTAAAAGGTCTGTTCTAGAAATTACATGTAATCAATATGAATGCAACTATAAAAGTCACTACATATGGCACCCTACAATTTAAGTTTTTCTTCATAATTACTGCTGGTGTCAGTTTTATATTTAGATGTACATAAGAAATGAATGCTTTAGCACCAAACAAAAGAAGTATTCTCTATGACTTGAACTAAATAGTTAATTTCGCAAATCAGCATGTTCCAAGAAGTAAGTTTCTTATTCAAAAATAGTATATATTGGTACTTACATTTGATTTAGGGTTTGACTTCAAAAATAGAAATTTTCTCCTTTATATAAAGAAAACACCAATTTTTCCAGGAGAAACACCATGGAAATCATCCATAAATATGTAAAAAAAATTCAGATTAATGAAAGTATAATTAAAAAAAATAGTTTGGGTAAAAATAGTATGATTCTCTTGAAATATAACCAGCATAAGCAAACAGTGCTCACTAATACTGCTTGACTATCTTGAGTTTTAGAATGGTTAATAATGTTTCACATCAGTCACTTTACCTGAAATGCTGGATTGTTTTTTCAATGAATTACTACTATGATTCACTTGGCTTTACATGTGGTTTAGAAGAACTGCTTACTACCTAAGGTTTTCTAAACATTATACTCATAAATTAGTACTATGACAACAATTCTATAGGGAAATAATAATAAAATATTGAACATCCACCCCATGCCATGCAGCATTCTTCTATTTGTGTTGTATATGCTATACTATAGTTTTTAAAAAGTTTTTGAAGTCATAGGCAACTTAAATAAATTCAGAAATATTTTATTCCTAATAGCAAGTGCAATTGTTTTTTTCGGAAAGATAAACTAGTCAAAAAACAAGCAATACTTCTTTTGTTCCTATGGTGTATTTAGTAGGAACATTATTTCTCGGAGTTCAAAATGACAATTTTATTTGCATTCAGGGCTTTAAAATTAGTAATTATGAATATGATTGCTAGTCTTCAATGTTTCATAAAATAAATAAAAGCATATTAACTTTTCCTTATCATTTAAAAGTTAAACAAATTGTTAAGACACAGCTGTACTTAAGATATTATTACTTATTCTTATTTTATCCAAATCGAAAAAAAAAATCTGACCTCTTTGAAAAGGGCTCCTTTTCCTATCTTTTGTCTTTTATGCTTGTATTCTGGCCATTATTTCTAGATAGCTGCTCTAACATAAATATTTTTTTAAATGTACAAAATCCCCAACTAAGCTAACACATTCATTATTTCCTAACCAAGTGCTCTTAGAGACTCTGCCTTTTATAAAAGTGATACATTTATCATCTGTAGTGTTTTAATAAGCCTAATTCTTTCAAAAGCCTTTTTTTGCTTCCAGAACTTAACCAAATGTTCTTCTATATCCACTATTATTCAGTGCAGTGTTCTGAGAACTTGTCTGGCATTTTGTACTTTACAATCTTTTTTATTAAAATTGTTCATATCTGGGTCACCTACAGTTCACTTCTGCAAGCCTCTGGCAACTACTCAGTATTAAAATTCTTAAAACAAATTTTTTCAGTGAGTTGTCTCCAGAACCTTAAATACTAAATATTGCAACTTAAAACTCAATATAGTCCATGACTTAGCTATCTGGTCCTGTGTCCAACGCTTAAAGAAAATAAGAAGAACCTAAGAGGAAAAAAAGCAGAATGCCTAGAAACTTTTGAGAATACTTGGATTCTTGCCTTCATTTTTCAAAATGGCAATCTACTATTTGAATATTAAAGATGTGGTCACCAGACTGAGCATAACATCTTCATTTACTCTTTAAAGTTTGCCAGCATGGACCTTTATGTTAAACCCTTTTTTTACCTCTTGCTACTTGCATTGCATTGCACTAGCTTAAGAAGGTTGCAGTAGAGATGGGATACTGGGCATTTCTTTATGACATTTTCTTCTGCAACTGAAATAAGCAGAGTTCAGAAAGACCGTAATGACAGCAGAAATAGCACTAAAATAGGGGAACCATTTTAACTCCTCCAAAGTGCTATAAAATCCCCAGGGGTAAGGTTTTCAGTGGAAATTTATCGTTTGTAGCAAATTTAAAAAAAAACTATCTAGAATTTTCCATTTTCTTAAAGTATGCAATGATACAAGCAAAATATTCTGACCTAACATGTATTCTGAGATTGACTACAGATCCAATATTTTCTGATTTACTCATAATTCACACATATAACTATGCTAATAACAGCATTTGTGTATTCATTTTGCAGTTTTAATTGCATACTCTTTTTCTATTTGTTTTGTGCCATACATTATTATCATACAAAATTATGGAATATGAGGTTAAGTGACTTGTTTGATTGGCTAAAGACTAAACAATTGAACTTATCTGGCTTTAGGCTATAACATTTGCATACGATTGAGTCATATTACATGGGTTTTACAAATTCTTTTGTTGCTAAGTAATTTTGGCTATAGTCCACTTGCATTTTTCAAATTTACCTGATATAATTAATGTCATGAAGAGTTATTGATTATTCTCAACAGGAAGTAAAAATAGAATGTGTGAAGAATTCAAATGACTTATACTGATATTTATTTTAGAACTATACAGAAGTAATTCAAAAGCTTAAGGATTTCATTTTTAGAAAAACAGTGATTCAGAAACATTGGAAAAGACGACCCTTCTTGCACCTACGCATTCTTTACATCCTCACATCCCACATGATGTTGAACATAAGTGTATTAAAGTTTGTGTGGATCTCTAGCTGTCCCCATGATGTCTAGCTTTAAAGAAAATGTAATTATGAAAGAGTTCAGAAAGTCTCTTCATAATGGAGAGTTCTTATTTCACCGTGTATATATCTGCCAATTGCTATACTAAATAATGCAATGGTCAATAATATATAAGAATCATAAAGACTGTGACACAGGGGGCCTCTCTGGTGGCACAAGGGGTTAAGACACAACCTGTGAAGCTGTCCACAGCCACTGCAGCATGAGTTCGATCCCTGGCCAGGGAGCTACCCACATGGTGCAGCAGACCTCTCCTGACTTGCCCACCACTCCCCTAATCAGTGTATTTCAGTCAGTCTGCCTGTTCTGCTCCCCATTCTGTCTCTGGTGAATGCTCTCACCCCCTGTACCTCTGGCCTATACCCCAGTTCTTGTATGCATAAATAAATATTAAAAAAAAATTAAAAGTTGTGACACAAGTCATTAAATGTTTTATTTTCCCAGAACTGTTGATTTAAAAGATTCTTTCTTTTTTTTTAAGATTTATTTATACAAGAACTTGGGTACAGGCCAGATGTGCAGGAGAGTGAGAGGATTCACCAGAACAGGCAGACTGAACGGGGAACAGAACAGGCAGACTGACAAAATACACTGCTGAGGGGAGCAGCAGGTAGACAGGAGAGGTGTGCTGCGCCATGTGGGATTCTCACCAGCTGGCCGGAACTGAACCCCCGCCACAGAAGCTGCAGAGAGCTTCACAGTGTGGCACTCAACTGCCTGTGCCACCAGGGAGACCCTTAAAAGATTCTTAATGATAATAGGAATAATGATATCACTGCTCTAACACATTTCTGTTGGATAATCTTTGAGGAAATTTTGTTTTTTCCACATACCTTCACCTCCCCTTTCCTCTCTCCCTCTATTCACTCCTTTCTTCCTTCTTTTCAGTGATAAGACACATAACATGAAAGCTACCCACTTAAACTTTTAATTGTGTAATATAGTATTGCTGACTATCAGCACAATGAACAGAAAATCTCTATAACTTTTTTTAGAGACATTGACATAACTGAAACTTTATACCTATTGACCAACAACTTTCAACTTACCCCTTCCCCCAGGCCCTGGCAACCTCCATTCTTTTTGTTTCTATAAATCTGACTACTTAAATAAGTCATATAAGTGAAAACATGCATTATTTATCTTTTATGACTGGCTTAGTGTGTTAATGTACATTTTTATAAGGTCAGGGAATGAAGAAAGAATATTTAAAAGACTCTTAAATATCTAAATGCTCAATTAAAAATATTGACCAATATAAAAATCTGTTGCCAAAACAGAATTAGTGATATGATCTAAATGTAAGGGAATCTCTTCAAACAAGTTTCTTGTGCTTGTTTTTATCAATATATCAAAGGTTTTCCAAATAATAACATGTCCTTAAATCCCAAAAGAGGTTTCACTAATTGCTTGGTCAAGGATATTTGCCATGTATTTCTTGGTCTCTAGTTTTCTTTCTTAGTGATAAATAAATATATCAAATTCATTTACTTTATAGTGTTTTGTTTTTTTTTTTAAATGAATTATCCTGGGCCTCCCTGGTGGTGCAAAGGGTAAGTCTCAGCACTATCAAGCTATTGTCAGCTACTGCAGCATAAGTTCAATCCCCTGCCAGGGAACTAACCCACATGGCACAGCACACCTCTCTGTCTTACCAGGTGTCCCCCTCAGCAGTGTATTTTAGTAGATCTGCCTGTTCTGCACCTCATTCTGTCTCTGATGAATCCTCTCACACCCTCATCTCTGGCCTAAACCCCTGTTCTTGTTTGCATAAATACATAAATCTTTGGGAAAAAACAGTAAAAAAGTGAGCTATCCTATTTCCAAAATTCCATTTTGAATTTTTATTATTACATTGATAAAAAAGAATAGTTGGGTTACTTTTTACATGGGTTACTTTTTACATGGGTTACTTAAATGAATATAAAGTTTAAATTCATAAAAATGCTACAGCACTATCCAGTCTCTATCTATCTATCTATGTATCTATGTATCTATCTATCTATATGGGAATGAACAGTACCTACCAAAGTCATGACCCATGAAACCTCAGAGTGTAACCTTTTTTAGAATAGATATTTGGAAGATAAAATTATTTAGCATTATGTTGGATTAAGGTGGGGCCTTAATGAAATGACTGGTGTCTTTATAAGAAGGGCAGGTGAAAATCCAGAGAGAAAGACACAGAAAATGCCATGTCAAAACAGAGCAGAGACATTGATAAGTACTAGTCAAGGAATACCTTAAGTTTCCTCAACCAGGAAACAGATTATAAGCAAACTCTGCCTCAGAGTACCCAGAAAGAATTATCCCTTTGGATGTCATTATTTCAGACTTCTAGTTTCTCTAATTGTGAAAAAGATATTTCTGTTGTTTTAAATTACCAAGTTTATGGTACCTTATTAGAGTGACCTGAGGAAGTCATTCAGTCTCTCTCTCTCTCTCTTTCTCCCCACCCCCATATCTCTATCACTATAATTTATCTATCTACACACTTACACAAACATATCACATCTTCCAGAATAAGCTGTTGCCCTCCTAACCTGCAAATGTACAAAGTCAAGGACCCCTATTTATGCTTGTAGACAGGCTTCCCTTAGGTTGAGTCAATCACCCTTTCATAAGACTTTACCATAAGCAACAAATAGACCTGGCAAGGTAATCCTATAAACCCCTCCACAATCCCACTTAATCTACTATCTTGATAGAATGCAGGCTGCCTTTCAAAGTACAACATGTAGCAGTTTTTCCAGAACAATCTGCCAATGTACAACCAAGATCAAGACAGCTAAATTTTGAGTATTTGTAGTGTCTGGAATTTGCTTGCATTTCATCTAAAATTCAAGTTTCTACAGTAATCCTCAGTTCTCATCTTGTCAACATATCAGTTGACATAGTGGACACCCCCTGCCTTATTTTTTTTTTCTTTTACTGACTTACATGTCTTGTTTTTTCTCTCTCCTTTCACATTTTCAATCAATTCAGCCAGATCTCCCTTCTCTTCCTAATTCCAAATGCTTTATGACCAAAAGATCTCTTCCCTAGTAAAGCCATTTGATTTCTTTACTTTACCACAACCCATGTGCTCTTAGTCTATTTAACATAAAGCAGCTAGGGTGATAATTTAAATGAAAAGCCAGTGATCATTCCTCTGTTAAAAATCTCTAATGGGGCCTGCCTGGTGGCACAAGGGGTTAAACACAGCACTATGAAGATATCTGCAGCCTCTGCAGCATGAGTGCCATCCCCGACCGGCCAGGAAGCTAACCCACATGGCACAGCAGATCTATCCTGTCTCACCCACTGCTCCCCTCAGCTGTCAGTCTGCCTGTTCTGCTTCCCACTCTGTCTCTGGTGATCTTCCCTCAACTTCCTTTCCAGCGTCATGTCCTTTGTCACCCACTATCTTCAGCCATATTTAATCCTTACTGTTTTCAAAAACTAGAGTCTTTCCACTTACAATTGACTTCTGTAGATTGTGCTTCCTCCAGAAAGCAAAAGACAGATTTGGAGCTTTAGATTTCCCATGAAATGTCTCAGATCAGAGAAGCCTTGCATGCATATCATATCTTAAAAAGCATCTGTATACCCTGGTTATAAACTGCTAACTTATCCTGCTTAATTTTTCAATATGATTATCATGGCGATAATTGTAGTGAAAATAATGAAGTATTATTTTCAAATCAGTGCAAAATATTGGCAACCGGAAAAAATTTTGGTTCAGTGCTCTACAGAATCTGTGTCATTGATAGCAGTACCTGGCATCAGGGGTACTCAATATCCATGATATTTCCTGAATAGCTAACTAAATATAATTAAGGTCCAAGCACAGACAAATGGCTCTATAAAAATGACTGAAAAGGAACATCTCAAAATATCATGATGTATTTATCAGACTGCAGAACTAGTGCGCTTATGGTGACCAATGCAAGGAATGTTACTTTGGGCTGGTCAGCCGCAGGTGTAACTTGGAAACCGCGCTGGGCACCAAACTGTTACAGGGCAGCCCGATACAATACGGGGTGCCTGACTGTGGGTCCTCACCCACGCGCTTAAAAGGACTTATCAATGCTCTACTGCAGGCACAAGCAAAAGGTTAATAAAAGGTTTATTTACAAGGGAAAGGGAAATGCGGAAATGTACAGCTCAGGGAGAAAAGTGGAAGACAAAGTTTTAAATGTGTCCTACCCAATCCACTGATCAGGAATTCCAAAATGGCACTCTGAGAGCTGGCCGCAAGCCAGGAGCCGTAAAGCCACGAGGCGAGCGACAGAGAAAGAGAGCCCAAGGCCCACGTGTTTGGTTTTTATACCAACCCTGGCTGCTTAACTCCACCCTCAGGTCCCAGCCACCTTCCCTTTGGTGGTGACGGGATTTGTCTTTCCCAGTGTCCTGATGGCTTTGGTCTGGAGTGGGGGTGGAGTCCACAAAGCCTGTATGGAATTAGCGCAGGACATCCTTTCTCCCTAACAATTGTTTAACAAAACAAGACCCACATCACCTTGCATAAACAGGAAATGAGTTTACTCCAAAATATCTGGTAGTCCAGTGATTCTTTTAGATGTCCAGAGAGTTAAGCTCAGAGTCAGGTCATGAATGATACAGCACATTGGAATGTTATTCCACTTCAAATTCTGCTGCTATGACTTAACACAAATATTTGTGTAGGGAATTGGGTACTAGCACCTATGCATTTTTGCTTTCAAAAATCTTACCTGAAAGCAGAATCCACATGGTGCCAATTTCCTCAAATTGCTTGCTATTAAACATATCTTATTCAATCTAATTAGTGGAACCCTGGTCACAAGTCTTCATTCATGTAAAAGAAAAGCAGGAAACAAGATCTCCAGCTTTTGCACCAGAATGGCAGGATTAAAAGGTAGGGAATTGATAAGAGATAGGAAAAACATTCACAGAGTATTAGAAACTCCTACAAGGTAGAATAAAAACAAAAGGCAATATTACCCAATATCCAGATGGCAGAACTGACTTGAGAAAGGGAGATGATGTCTCACTGAGGTATGAAAGATGAAAGGCTTTGAGGAAAGTCTTTGAGAAATCCATGGATTACTGAATAAAATTGTGGCACTCAAATCTTCACATTCCCCACCATATTTCATGCAAAATTATTTTTTGCCTCATATATGATAGGTAGACTATTTTTATATCACATAGTACAGGTATTTATAGTCAGGAAATAAATCAGTTTCTCCAGAACAAAAATTTTTATAAGTTGAGGTGTTTTGAAAACAACATGGGAACTTGTTAAAAACAGGAACATTCCAAATACCAAAGTTTAAGTATCACAACTTTAGTGTGCAGTAAACAACGAACACTTTAACATTCAAGCTAGATTTACTTGAAATTTATTCAGGTAAATTGACTGAAAAGGAGTATGACCAACTCATTTAAAAAGAAAATTGCACTGTGTCATAGACAGGAGTTTCGTAGGCATAGAGTTATCCCATTAAACACTATTAGCATGCCAAAAGGCTTCCCCTAAAAATGATGTATTGCCCTTTTGTTATCTTTCAAGGGTGCTTTTGATTATCTTTCTAAGATATAGCCTTCTTGATAGAATGTTTGTTGTACTGAGAACAGAGTTTGTATTGTTTACCTTATACCAGTACATACTTTATTTTCCTCCATTCTCTAATTTTCTTATCTACTGTGAAAATCTCCCATATACTATATAATATATATATATATATATATATATACTGTGAAAATCTCCCATATATTATATATATAATAATGGCACATAGTGTTATCTCTGAGGTTATATTTTCAAGTTTTAATGGCACCTTTTGTCATAATGGTAAAGAGAAATAGATGAGAGTAGAAAGGAGGGGTTGTCCTGTATTCACTGCAATAGACTAGATTCCCCCACATAAGGTCATCTTAACTTGAGTAATCCATTAATTGGTTGTAACTCATCTTTCTGGTAAGATACAATTATATCTTCAGCTCTGTACATATCCATAGGGAGCAAAAAAGAATATGTCATCTAGTTTAATATTTAGGAAGCTTACAACTCTAATCTTAAAGGAAGACTTTATAGCTTACAATATGAGATCCACAAATAAATTACATTCAGAATCAGGAGAGAGAATTTGACTATCTCATTGTTTTGCTCTTTTTTTTTTTTCATTACCTTGGTGTTTTGCATACACTTCTCATTCAATACTATCAGAAAATGTAATAGTAATTCATTTTATTAGTACTACTATCATTTGGAGGCATAATTATTTGTTTTAAAAGAATATTTGAGTTGCAAAATCATTTTTTTCCCTAAATTTAACTATATCAGCCCATTGAGACTAGTTGTAGAAACATAATGACTCTAAAACTAGCAAAGGATTTAATGAGAATATCTATTACCTATCATTATATTAGAGCAAATGTAGTTATTACATACATATGTATCTTGTTAAGTATCATTTTATATACAATAACCAGCTATTTGTAAGGAAGGACAAAAGGGATTTGTTAAAGATTAAACTGCATTAATGAATCTTAATTATGATAGTAAAGATCATATGACCTAGCTTTTTAACTATTTTTTGAGCCTGATTTAGGGAATACTATACTTTTTCTTTGAGGTATTTTTTGTTTGTTTGTTTGGTTAGTAGTATCTTAAATAATAAATATTCATATGTAAAGTATTTATTAATATCTTTAACCCTTTAAAAACTTTTCCAAAATACCAACATTTACTATGATGTAAAATAATTTATAAATATTGTAGTTTATTTATAGTAAAAATGTTAATTTTCAATACAATAATTTTAAACAATGACCCATAAGATAGTTATCAATTTGATTGTGGTGTTAAGATCACCCTTAATCCAGAAATTTTTTCAGCATGTAATTTTCCAGATTAATGAATCCAACATTTTTATCAATTTTTTGCCCTTGGAGATTATGTTTATTTTCTTTTGCCACTATTTGCTTGATGGGTTGACAACTTCTTAATTTATAATCTGTCTGGATTTAAATATACAGGGACAGTCAACAATAATTCATATTTCACAAATTATGTAATACCTTGAAAATTAATATATGTGTTTACTTAGTACTATATTATGTTAGCAAAATAGCACTAATGTTTAAATGACAATAATATAATAACACACACTAATACATACTGCAAATTTTGATATGCATTGCAATGGAAAGAATATATAATCATCTATTGTTTTTCATAATATTTACGTCAAAAATTAGGTCAGGGCCTCCCTGGTGGCTCAAGGAGTTAAGCACAACACTGTGAAGTTATCTGCAGCCTCTGCAGCACGAGTTTGAACTCCAGCCAGCCAGGGAGCTACCCACATGGTGCAGCAGACCTCTTCTGTCTCACCCACTGCTCCCCTCAGCAGTGTATTTCAGTCAGTCTGTTCTGTTCCCCACTCTGTCTCTGGTGAATCCTCTCATACCCCACACTTCTGGCCTGTACCCCAGTTCTAGTATGCATCAATAAATTAATCTTTAAAAAATTATGTTTAATATTCTGAATACTAAAACCATAGAGAGGAATGAGCTATTGCTGCACATGAAGTGCTACTAATCCTTTTTATATTACAACAATAATATTTTAATGTGATTTCTGTTTGAGCACAGAGTTTTCTATAATCAAGAGAGATGAGATCAAGATTTGAATAAATTTTCCCTGCTAAATAAACATTCAGTGTTTAAAATAAAAATATAAACAAAATTAATATATACCACATAGCTATGTCAAAAAAAGGAAAACTAATTTACTGATACCTTTCTTACTCACACACTACGTGGATGGGAGTATCTATGTATTTGTGTTCTTAAAGAGAGCTGATTTATGAAATGTGGAAATTCTGCTTATTTTACCAGTCAGTGAACTTAAAGATACTAGATTTACGTTTAAAAGCTTATAAGCTTTGTCTCAGACATGGCTATGCTCCTTATACCTTCCAATGACCGCTAGTTACAGCAAGATCTTTCTAACGGTCTTCATCTTTTCAGCTTTAAAGAACAGAAGGGCATTTCCAGTAGACCTATATTTGTCATAAAACTCTTTTTCTACGGTTTGAATGGGATTGTTGACTATTCATAGCATTCATTTTGAGTGTATGTGGTAAGCTGCCATTCAACAGAAGAGGAAGACGACATAAAAGAATGTGTACGTTTGGCCTCAGGAAACATTGTTCTTTGTATCAATGTCCATGACATTTTCAGGTCTATTCCACAGTGCTCCCTGGATGCTTAAGTCACAGAAAGAAAATGGAGTCCAAACCAGGGCACTATGAGCAACTCCCTCTCCCCAATAGCAACACTATTCTTAGTCACCTATATTCTAAATATAGGTGACTCCTTTGGGGAAATTTTCTTCTTCCTATTAATTTCCACATTTATCTAGGCCTGAATTCTAAATATTTCATGCCTTCACTCCTCTAGTATTAACTTTTCCCGCAGCAAGTATCCCTGAGTTAGAGCACTTTTCTCTCCTTCTATGTTGTCGTTATTCGGAAACTTGATCATATTGTGGAGTATAGATAAGAACATCATCGCATGTGACAGACAGGGCAGACAAAGGGGACAGTGCTATTTATTCAGTTAGTCAGTAGGTAGGAGTTCAAAAACACAGGGAATAAACTCAGTTTATTCCCAATCTGTAAAATTTCGTAGGCTGATGAAGTAGTTACTTTTGGTTTCATTTTTAGATTTTGTATTTTTTTTTACAAGTTGCTATTTTTAAACAGCCTCAAAGTTCACATCTGGTGTGCCAGGGTAGAGGTCTTTGAAGTATTCATTTCATCGCTTGAACCTCCAGCTGCTGTCTTTGAATGGCCTACTGTAGATGTCTTAAGAAAAGAAAGAGCTCTGAATTGTAATATTTCATTGAGTAAAAGGTTTTAGCACTACCAAACAGTGTTAATGCGACTTTCTGTCCACTGCTTTCCTGGTGAGAAATGACAAAAAAAAAAAAAAGATTAAGATGTGACTGTCTTTATGAAACAACAAAGAATGTTAAGGAAGAAAATGCTGTTATTTCTAAATGTGTAGCAATGTTTGTTAGCATTATAGTTATAAAATATACTAAAATACTTTATATGTATTCAGTAAAATGAAATGAAGAACATTTTTAAGTATTTGTTGTGTTAATGGTATATCCAAAAATAAATAAATAAAATAGAGATGAATTTTCAACAAATATGACACATCAGATATTATATTGTGAAATGTAATTTTAATTTACTAAGACTTACTAGTATATTAACATATTATATATAATATATACTAATAATATTAATGAGTATATTAGAATATATATATAGCATGGTGTACACTATAGTATATAATATGGGTTTTCTCCATACTGAAAACTCAGTTTCATTATATTTCCAAACCAATCATGCCTTCAGAAATCCCACATATTTTTCAATGCTAAATTCAAATCAGACATTGAAAAACTTGATTTTTCATAATCCCTAGTAGAGTTACTGTTACTCGTAACAGTAATATGAAAAGGAGAAATAGCATTTTTAAGTACCAGATTTACCTTACATATTATGGCCCATATTTCGTAGAAATTTTTTTTATGTCCACTCACTGTCTACATTCTGCAACTTGGCACATACCATCCTGCCCACTCATTATTTTTTTGTTTCTCTCCTGCACAGGGTAGTCCATCTTCATCCCTCTTGTTCTGAAATTATTTCTTCTCTGGATGCCTGTAACTTAGTCTCTGTGATTATAAGACATGTTCTAGACATAACTTATATTTTTCTTTTTTTTTAAGATTTAATCATGCATACAAGAAGTGGGGTATAGGCCAGAGATATGGGGGTGAGAGGATTCACCAGAGAGTGTGGGGAGCGAACAGGCAGATCTACTGAAATACACTGCTGAGGGGAGCAACCCCTGAGACAGGAGAGATCTGCTGTGCCATGTGGGTCAGATCCCTGGAGGGCCAGAGATTGAACTCAGGCTGCAGTAGCTGGCAATAGCTTCATAGGACTATCTTTAACCCCTGCACCACCAGGGAGGTCCTTAGCTTGTATTTTTCTTACTCTAAGTGTACAGCTGTTTGTCAAATAGTACTTGCTTCTTTTATTAAAAAGATATATTTAAGGGGCCTCCCTGGTTGTGCAAAGGCTTAAGACACAACCTATGAAGCTATTTGCTGCCACTGCAGCATGAGTTTGATCCCAGGCCAGGGAGCTACCCACATGGTGCAGCAGACCTCTCCTGACTCTCCTGCTGCTCCCCTCAGCAATGTATTTCAGTCAGTTTGGTTGTTCTGTTCCCCACTCTGTCTCTGGTGAATCCTTTCATCCCCCCATACCTCTGGCCTGTGCCCTAATTCTTGTAAAAATAAATAAATAAATCTTTAAAAAAAGAAAAATATATTTAAAATAAATCTGGCTACTGCAAGTGCTCAATGCTTTTGGGATGCCACACCTTCTAGATCTCCCGGAGATTAGAGTCATATATATATGATTAGAGTCATATATATAATATGATTAGAGTCACACATATATAATGTGTATATATATATATACATATACATTATATATACATAATGTGTAGATACAATTTATATTTTATACACATAGCTATAATAATTTCTGTACATTTCAAAAAATACACACACAACACACAACAAAGCTTGAGTGATTTTAAAAAGTTGCATCTGATAGAATGAACTTAATATTAGGCATATTTTAGAGTTTTAATACATTTTATTCTTTATTCCTCACAGATCCCTGTCATATGTCTGCTATTCTTATCCTATCTTATAGATTAAAAAAATTAGGTCAGAGAAAGTTAATTACATTAATACAGCAGTAGTCAATGTCAGTTAAAGGTAGAATGTCTGCAAGTTGGTGTCATATTTTAGATGGGCACAAATCTGCGCTGAAAGGCAAAAGGGAGATTTGAACTCTTTCCCCCACCACCACCGCCTACCTCTCCCCTTCCCTCCTCTTTGACTTCTCCTTTCCCTTTTCTTTCTTTCTTTTCCTTAGAATAACAATATCATCTCTGAACTGGGCCTCCCCGGTGGCACAGCGGTTGAGTGCTGGATTGCGAGGCTGCTCGCAGCCTCTGCAGCGCCAGTTCGATCCCCAGCCACCAGCAAGGGTCCCACCAAAAAATAAATAAATAAAATTATCTCTGAACTCTGAGTGAAAATATTTGTTCAGAGTGTGAAGAGCCAGACTTGTTGGAAAATCCCTTTGGTTGACAAATACTACAGCATTAACTGCACTAAAGTTCTCCAGGTCATTCCTGGGATCTTAGCAAAATGCCATTATTGCTTAGCAGTGCTTGTCAAAGATACCAGAGAGGCAAGTGGAGTGTGCTATATTTAGTAACTATAATAGACTATTTTCAGTTTCCCTGATTTCAATTAATCATGTAATTCCCACACATAGAATTCAGTGCACTCAGCTTTTTTTTTTTTAATTCAGCTATATTCTCTACAAAAGTGTGTTATGAAAAACTAGTTATGTTCACATCATTCATTTTTGCATCCAGGTGTCTAGTCCATGGCATACTATATACATGGACTCTAATTTAAAAATTCTTATGAAGAAACAGAACCTTAATTTAAAAATTCTTATGAAGAGACAGAACCTTATTAGGTGAATAATATGTATAAATAACTTTAATAATTGAGAACTAATAAAATGTCCTCAAAGGTCATCTATGAATTTCAAAGAATTCTAATAGTTACTTTATGGATATGTAAAATGACAGGTGAAAGTTTCCAGTCTCAAATCTTTTAACACCAGCTGTAGCATAGTCCTATATAACCTCATTATTGCTGCAACAGTTACAAAGTCAATGGCTTGTAAAGTATATGATACAATGAATATTCATGCTGCACAGATAGTAATGGAAATACCCTGGAATTCACCTCCTTATTTACACATTCTGGTCACATATTGATCTCTCTGGAATAGGTATATTTCCTCTTATTAGTTTATTCTTTAATGCACTTTAATGAATGTTAAAAACTTAACAGATATGAAGTATAGTTATAAAGCATTAGGACAGACATTTTTGTATTAATAATGAAATTTTACCTTGATTTAGAAACATGCTATCTCTTTATAAGACTCAGCAGAAATGACTTCATGACATCCAAATGAAGTTATATATTTTTCAGTATAAGTAGTGGCAGAAGAATGATAGATTACATTTTGTACCTGAAAGTTATGCATAAAACCATAGCTATGATATTTTGATTATTTCTATATGTTAACAAAAACATTAAGATTAGAATAAACAGATTAATTTATTTCCTTATCCAGAAACTTGAAACAGCACCATGCTTTCTATTTTGTCTGCAATATGATAGAAAAAAAATTATGAATATATTAGATTTTTCTGGGAAATGCTAAAAGATACGATTGTACAACATTATTGACAATGAGCAAAAGAATTTTGTACTTTAGAATATATTTCCTATCAGGGTTTCTATGATTTGCGTTCCCTTAAGATACATTGTGATGAGAATTAAAGTTAAACTGAAAAATAGATGAACTTTGAAAGAAGTGAAATACTTATATTTTAAGTATTTTTCTTTGCTTTTTAAAAATTCTTTAAGATTCTCTATGCTTTACATTTTCAACAGTAGGATAGTACTTGATGACCAGAAAAGACAGATGTCTATAATGAAGTACATTATCAAGAATATTAAGATAGGACCTCTCTGGTGGTATGGAGGGTTAAGCACAGTGCTATGGGGCTGTCCACAGCCTTTGCAGTGCAGGTTCCATTCCCGGCCAGCCAGAGAGATACCCACATGGTGCAGCAGACCTCGTCTGTCACGCCCGCTGCTCCCTGCTGCAGTGCTTTTGGTCCGTCTGCCTGTTCTGCTCTCTGGTCTGTCTCTGGTGAATCCTCTCACCCTCCCATGTGTCTGACCTGTACCCCAGCTGTTGTATGAATAAATAAATCTTTAAAAAATATATTAAGCCAAAACTAATTTCTAGTTATCAAAAAAATAGAAAGAATAAAAACAAGATATGAATTTAATCAGAGGAATTAGGAGACACAATTTTTTTTTTATTTTGGAATGATATAGTCAAGCAGTCAAGCAATATAGTCAAGCAATTTAATTCAGAATTATAAATTAATAACTGATCTGTTCCTGCTTTGCTTCTACTGAACTGATTTTTAAAAAAGGATGCTAAACAGATACTGTGTCTCCTGGAATGGCATTGCTATTAGTCAATGAGAGGCAACTTAAAGAAAGCAAAAAGATGAGATAGAATAGATATGTGGAAATAAATAATAAAGAATTTATACATTATTTAAAATGCTTTATATATTTTTACAGATTTATTTGTGCTTATAAAACCTGCAGTGTAGTCCAGAGATGTGGGGAGGGGGGTGGATGAAAGGATTCACCAGAGTGGGGAGCAAAGCAGGCTGATCTACTGAAATGCATTGCTGAGGGGAGCAGCAGGAGAGACATACTGTGCCATATGGAGTAGCAACCTGGCCAGGAATGAAACTCATGCCTTGGTGGCTTGATAGCCCTGAGAATTAACCCCTGTGCCACCAAGGAGGCCTAAAATACTTTTTATTTTAAGGTATTGTGCTCTTTAATACAAGTGTATGGGTTTTGTTTTGTTTGTTTTATTTTGATAAAGAAAAACATGTGCCAGAAAATTCATTATGGTGAGTTACCACTGAGAATCTCTTGAACTTCATTTATGTGAGCCTGGTGGTCAACATTTGGTTGCAAATGATTCTTAGTCATCCTATTATTATCTTGTTATAACCAATAGCAGCAAGGAAGGCATATTTTTTCTCAGCTTGTAAACAACCAGCATGCTGATGCTAGGATGCATATTCCCAGCTATACATTAAGGTGTAGGAATAGTTACAAAGTATTTCAAGTAGAAGATATGTATCATGTTTCCACCTGGAAACAGCAGGGCATTCAGGTGAAGAATTTTTTTACAGTATCCATTTTGATTCTGTAACTGATACAATGCTTGGTAAATTTGCTGTTGTTGTTTAAGATTTTTATCCTGAGTTTTATGATATAACAATGTCAAAATGTAACCAGAAGATTATGACACCATCTTTTACTCCTTTCTGTTGAAGTGCTGACACAGATAATTTGGAAATAGCACTTTTTTCTGACAGAAAAATTGCTGCTAAAATGAAACAAAAGCAGCCTTGCAATTACTTTAAAAATACTTAGAACTGTCTACAAAATTTCACTCAAATAACCATAGTCTACTTTTTGCTTTCAAACAGCAGTGTATTTGAAATAAGCATCCCCTGCTACACTGTATAAAACACAAACATGCAATAGCACACTTTTTCACCTTGGCTTTTTAGTTGCTAGTGTTCTTCCACAATATTTCCCCCTCAACATCACAGTACTTTATGACTTAGAAAAACCTCATTTTATTATACTATCATTATTATCCCATACTCAAGTATGAATTTGAGGTTAAAAGATTTGATCAAAAGCCAATATAAAAAGCAATATATTTACATTTCTATTTCTCCATATTCATATTCTTGTATGATTTTAAAACAAACATACTAAAGATTTTAATGATGTCATTTTTGATGTTTGACTGCAGACAACTTGCCTACTTCACCACTCCTTCCCCAGCTGACCATTTGTAGGCTGGCTAGTAGGAAATCCTTGGTGCTCTCTCCTTTATGCTGATGAGGAACAATTGAAGGACTGCTCACCCAAGCCCACATTCGTCTCAGTAAAACCCAAGCCTATCTTTCTCTTTTTTCTCTTTCACGTCAGTTTTGGACCAGCTTTAATAAACATCCTTATTTCCCTTTCAGCCTCATTTTGTTGGTAATAAATTGTTCATAGCTTCTTGCTCTCTACATGGGTATCATCAGCTTCTATGTTCAACCATGTTTTGAGTGGCTATCTCTCCATTGTAATATGGCTGCTATACAGACATAGACCTAAATTTCCATTTATTATTATAGAAATGTTCCTTTCACATCTCTACAAATAAAACCTTTTACTTGCTGTACAAGTTCATCCCGTGCTTATATTTGCACTTGCTGTTTTTTTTTTTCTCTTTTAGATTTCTCCTCTTGAAATTGTTTGCTTCCAATAATCTCTCCTCCAACCACTTTGTTTCATACATGTACTCGTCCTATTTTTAGAAAATGTGTGACAGTATACATTTATTGGTTTATATTTTAATTGGTTTACATTAGGCTCATGGGCCATGTTGGTTTACATTATTGGTTTATTGGTTTACAATATAGTAGGTTCATGTGCTACATCATCTCTATTGCAATTATTCAAGTCTAAAATTCTAACACAAAAACTGCCATGGATAATAATGAAGAAGGTATGGTATTATTCCGATAAAATTTGTCAAAATAGTACACACAGACTATTCCTGGCCTATATGCTGCAGTATGCTTACCCCTATATTATTCCCATGAGGTTTACCCCAATGACAGAACAGTCAAGGAAAAAAAAAAAAAAAAAAAGGTCTCACTCAGTATCAGCTTATTTTATTTATTTTAGTTTTTTAAAAAGATTTATTTATTTATGCATACAAGTACTGGGGTACAGGCTAAAGGTGTGGGAGGAGGTGAGAGGATTCACCAGAGACAGAGTGAGGTACAGAACAGGCAGACTGAAATACACTGCTGAGGGGAGCAGTGGGCATGGCAGGAGAGGTCTGCTGTACCCCTGGCAGGCCAGGGATCCAACTCATGCTGCAGAGGCTGCAGATTGCTTCATAGTGTGGTGCTTAACCCCTTGTGTCACCAAGAAGGCCCTATTTTAGCTTTTAATACTGAAACAAGAAATGGGAGACGGGCACGATAATAACAATATAAATATTGCAAGCAGGCAGAATAATGTTTTATATTTTCAAAACATCCAAGGAACATACTAGGCATTCAACAGTTATTTATGTATTCCTTTTTATCGAAATAATATTGAATACAATATGTGAGTTTCAGGTGTTCATTGTTGATAATCAACATGTACATGAACCAATTAAGTTTATCATCAATAGCTATTAATTAAATACATACGGTAAAAGTTCATCACAAACCACTGAAGATGTCAAATCAGACTTTGAAGCTATGTTTAGTATATAAAATTAAAAATAAATCAGTAAATATTCAATGAAGTGATTCAGAATATTATTTACCAGAAGATATAAAGAGTTTAACTTTCAAGTGTATTATAATCATGAATTGATCCATGAAACAAATTAAGATATAAAAATCCTCTGAACTGATATTCTAAAACTCTAAATCTAGCAACTTAATTTTCTTATTCAAATAATATTGTCCTTTATATTTCCTAACACTTATATGATTTCGAAGAAAAATGCACTCACTTTAACAGATTTAAAACATCGTTTTGTAAATGTAATAACACATTCCATTGAGCAATTCTGAAATAACTGCAAAGCTTTGCTAGTTAAACATGCTTGGCTGTGGTTCATGCCCAATAACACAGCCAAAAGATTAAATCTGCAATACAAGCCAAAGGCCTCCAAAGGATATAAAGATAGCTGTGTCTTCTGCTTTTGATTGTTAGTTTCCTAAAAATTCTCATTTGGAAGTAAATCTGAATTCTAAATATTGTTTTTTTAAAGCACAACTCTGGAAGTGTTCTTTTAAATGTAAGTAGTGATAGCTGTACAGTATATGTGAACCTTAATGAAGAGTTTTCATCAGAGCAATGCCCTTTTTCAGCTTTAATCTGAAATTTATTCTCCATTTGACTGTAAGGATAAACAATTTTGCCACAGCAACTCATGGAAATTGTGTCTGTATATGAACAAGACAGATTACAGTTTCCGATAATAAGTTCCATTTATAATATCTATTAATACTGTTTTCTTCAGTTTCCCTGACATTAACACCAGTAGGAATATAAAGGCAAAGGAGTTATGGGTGACTCTTGATTTTATTGAATTTTGACTTAGTGAGAAATGCAAGCAACATAGAGGGAATTATAATAGGTGATATGGTGAGAATATTTTTAGGTGCTTGTTGCAATTTTTTCTTCCACCTGCTCACTTAATTTTTCTTTCTTCTTATTCAATCACCATTCATTTTCTTTGCCTGTGAAAGAAAAGAGTGATTATAAATAATACAGCTATAAGCCATAATCTATCTTGGTTTTTTCATTTTAAATGTCTAAAGTCCTAGAGTAATTTAAGAAGTTTTGTGGAATAGGTTAAAGAGCAATGATTTAGGTCAGAAGGCAAATATCTTTAACAGCAACAGATTGTGAATGTGACACTACTCACTTCATTACTAGAAGGTGACTATCTTGAATAGGAAGGACAAAAGAAAAATGATAGAGATGAAACTCCTTTAGACTGACTGTCAATACCATATAAGAGAAGCCAAGAAGTTGGAGAGGAAAAAGACATAAATTTATCCAAACAGATCAATCCACAGATAGCTCTTCTCGAGGGTTTATATTCTCAAGTGAGGCAGACAGGGAGCCCAGAATTACCGGAATTACTGTAACCTGTGGCTAAAGACACAGGTGGCGCCCATTGGAAGGGGGTGCTGGTGAGGATAGATAGCCCCAGGGAGATGCAAAATAATGTCAGTGGGGGTGAAGACTCTGATAGGAAATGTAATGGACTGAAGACGCAGCCCCCTCCCCCAATTCCGAAGCATTTGGGATTTCAGGGGTTTTGGATCTTTAGTGATTCCAGGGTCAGCCATTTCTGCCCCCATTATGTTGATTTTCCTGAAGCTGCTGTGGGCCTCTAAAGGATGTGTAGAGGCTTCCAGCAGCCAACCGTAGAGAGGAACAGTTGGAGGGCTATGTGGGTAGCTGAGCAACTGAAACTGTTCCCAGATTTGCTGCTTTTGTAGCCTGGAAGGAAAAGGCGAAGACCTGGAGCCAGGCACCTCATTGATCAACACTGCTTGAGTATGTGCTGTTTGTTAAGTCATTTGGATGCTGCAGCTGCTGTTTTGCGTGTTGATTGTCTGGTGCTGTGTTGGCATATCTCAGCAACTCTGGTGAGGGTCTCCTGTTGTGTCTGGCTGCCATGTGCTCCAGGCCTTTAGTAGTGAGTAGACACCATCTTGGCAGCCTTTGTATTTAGGACTATAAAACACTGGACACTGCTTCAGGTGAGGTTTTTGTGGCCTCTGTGACACTTTGTTTTTCCTTGTTTCTTAAATAAATCCCACTGTCATTCTGCGAACCTGAGTAGTCTTGTAATTTGGTACATAGATGAAAAACTCAGACAGTGACTGGTAATCTACTGCCCCTTGCTGCCCTGTGTCATTACCACCACCATGACCTCCTGCTTAACTGGATGTTGGGCATCTCAGTCACCTCTGTGAAGACCAGTGGTACACCTCCATAATAGTATGGAGTCAACCCTCCACAGAAAATAATCAGTGAAAAAATAAAATAATCAGTGAAAGGAGGAAGGTAAATGCAAGAATATTTTCCATCAGTCCATTTAAAGGGAACTGATTGTAAGTAAAATTGTAAAACATTTTAAAGTCAAGTATTGGATAATAGAATTTGATTTTGAGGTCTGTGATTCAGACTTTCTAGAAATACAATTGCCCCAGTGTGTAATGTGTACAACATACCATGATGAAATAATTAGCATTTAGATGATTGTTAGGGTTAAAAAAATCTTACTTAAATTTTGGATTCAACTGTTGAATACATGGTGGTGCTAGCCAATTAAAGTTTAAAAAAAGCATGAAAGTGTAACAGGGTGGTCCCCAGGAAAAGGGGAGGTTACAGGTTTCCTGCCCTACCCAAAGGAGAGGGGAGCTGATCAGGGAGGAGAAAAAGCTGGAGAGGAGACTGAAGAAGGAAGGAAGAAGGATGGAGAGCCAGAAGGAGACTTAGAGGAGGGATATGGAGCAGAGACACGTGAAGAAGCTGTGCTTGCTTCTTGGTCCTGGACAGGTTGAAACAGATGTAGGTGAGAGACCCGTGGGGAGGCTAACAATGGCAGCTTTTATCTTAATTTTGATTTTGCTTTTTTCCTCCCAGATTTGTCTGGCTATTTCTGATTATTTTTGTGGGTCCCTGCTGGAAGGTGCTTTAGACTTTTGGCAGGCTTTTGGGCCTTGTTCTGGGCCAATCCCATTGAGTGGACTTTTATCCACGAGGGGATGGGTAATCTTGGCTGCTTGATTTAGAAACTGTATTTGTCTTTTCTACATTGTTCACTAACTGTATTAAAGTTCCTTTCCATAAAAGGTCTTCTATGTTTTGTCTTGACACAGCAGATGGCAGAACCTATTTAAAGCAGACAGGTTTGGGGATTTTGGGGTGCTCCTTGCCCTGCCCTGTAACAAAAGGAATAAAAGATTTTCTGGGGATATGTATTTTAGGCTACATCGAGACATATGAGTGAAATTAAATTTAGATGTGTTAGCCTTTGGCATAGAAGTACCAACCAACACTATGGAAGGAAATATCCCAGGAAATTGTGTAGACAGAATAGAGGTCCCAGTACAAGAACTCAAAATGTGTTACTTTTGAAAGGATGAACACAAGAACAAACTGTACTCTACAAAGGAGATAGTGAGTGGGAAGAAACTTTGGAGAAAATTTGGGTTGGGATTCTATCTCAGAAGCCAAAATCAAAGCATATTATAAGAACGATTCTTTTCCCCCACTATAAAAAAATTTCGTAGTAAAAAAATGCTACAATACAGCACATGACGTCACAA
Source organism: Talpa europaea (assembly GCF_964194135.1). Taxonomy (NCBI): domain Eukaryota; kingdom Metazoa; phylum Chordata; class Mammalia; order Eulipotyphla; family Talpidae; genus Talpa; species Talpa europaea. The sequence goes on along the minus strand of NC_140072.1, from coordinate 111,879,213 downwards.
CAGGAAGAATGGCAAATGCACACACAGTGAGACAGGACTATGGAATGACAAACTTGAGTGAAGAATTTACTCAGTACCAAACAACTCTAGGCCACTGATGGAGTTTTTGGAGATGAGTTTGAAGTGTGGGGTCCTTGGGTTCACGCTGGAAAAGGTTTCACCAAGCTCCCCTTTCAGCAGCACACGGTGAGTTTTCCAGGCGAGTTTCTCCACGAGACAGAGACATAGGCTATACTGAAAGAGCATGTTTATTAGGGAAAGAGACAGAGAAATAAAGGACACTTGCATAGACACAAGCGGGCAGAAAGTGCTGCCCCAAAAGGGGTTGGTCTGTGGAGAGAGGCCTGCAAGGTTGCAGGAGGGCGGCCTTGAGGAGAGCTGTCTCCGCTGAGGGAGGTCAGTGAGGAGCAGCCCTGGCATGCTGCAGGTCATGGATTAGCAGGAAGCTGCTGCCCTGCAGAGGGAGAGAGTTGGTGAAAAGAAGCACCTGCATAGTCATAGGCGGGTAGATGGATTGCTGCCCCCTTGTGTGGGCAACCTTAGGTTTTATCATCTTCTTTCAGTAAGGAGGGGCTCATCTTTGTGGGTGGATGGTTTGTTCAGTAATCTCCATATCTTCACCTTCAGGTCTGTTCTCCTGACATTCCCTACAGCAGTCTGATCCCTGCCAAAGTCTTGTGCCTCCTGATCTAGGAGTTGGCGCCTGAGGATCTTAATGTGTCCTAGGGCAAGTTCGGGATAATTAGGCAGTCAGGGACAGTAAGGCAGGGGCTTGGGCGAGTTTAAGAGGCTTCTGAAATAAGGGAAATAAAAGGAATAAAGGAAGGTCCAGAGATAAAGATGACAACTTCCAAAGGGGGTTAATCAAACACCCCAGGACCAGGGATAGCTGATGTTCCTGGACAAGGGCAATAAAGAAAAGTATGCTAAGATAAGGGCTGGGACACAGAGACTTAGTTCTGGGCACAGAGACATTAAGACAGTGAGTGAGGCCACAGAGAACTAACCAATCACAAAGAGACTGGTGGAGCTTTAGAACAATTAGGGAAAGAAGGTGTATATTCCCTGAGGCACGGTTCCACTTGGGCTCCTTTGCCTTCCTCTAGCCCCTTCTCAAACTCACCCTCCTCCTCAGCTGTGGTGTCTTGGCTGTGCCAGGATTTGGGTGCTGTAGGAACTTTGCGCGTGGTGCTGGGTTGAACTCCATCTTGTCAAGCCTCTCCCAGTGTCAATGCAGTAAAGCCTTGTGTGTTCAAGGTGTTGAACTTTTGCTTTTCTTTTTTTTTTTTTGAAGATTTATTTATGTATGTATACAAGAACTGGGATATAGGCCAGAGGTGCAGGGGGTTGAGAGGGTTCACCAGAGACAGAGTGGGGAGCAGAATAGGCAGACCAACTGAAAGCACTGCTGAGGGTGTTAGGGAGAAAGGATGTCCTGAGCTAATTCCATACAGGCTTTGTGGACTCCACCCCCACTCCAGACCAAAGCCATCAGGACATTGGGAAAGACAAATCCCATCACCACCAAAGGGTAGGTGGCTGGGACCTGAGGGTGGAGTTAAGCAGCCAGGTTGGGTATAAAAACCAAACACGTGGGCCTTGGGGGGGGCTCCCTATCGCTCGCCTCCTGGCTACACAGCTCCTGGCTCGCGGCCAGCTCTCAGAGTGCCATTTGTGATTCCTGATCTGCGGATTGGGTAGGACGCATTTAAAACTTTGTCTCCCACTTTTCTCCCTGAGCTGTACATTTCCTCATTTCCCCTTCCCTTGTAAATAAACCTTTATTAACCTTTCGCGTGTGCCTGCAGTAGAGCATTGATAAGTCCTTTTAAGCGCGTGGGTGAGGACCCACAGTCAGGCACCCTGTTTTGTATCGGGGTTGCTCTACAACAAGGGGAGCAGTGGGTGAGACAGGAGAGGTCTGCTGCGCCATGTGGGTAGCTCCCTGGCCGTCCGGGGATCAAACTCGTGCTGCAGAGGCTGCGGATAACTTCATAGTTCTGCAACTTAACCTCTGTGCTACCTTGGACTTTTTTTTTAAGATTTATTTATTTTTATAGAAGAGCTGGTGTAGAGGCCAGAGGCGTGGGAGGGTGAGAGGATCCACCAGAGGCAGAGCGGAGAGCAGAACAGGCAGATGACCAAAATACAATGCTGAAGGGAGCAGTGGGCGAGGCAGGAGAGGTGTTCTGTGCTATGTGTGATCCTCCCGGCTGGCCAGGCTTGAACCTGCACTGCAGAGGGTGTGGACAGCTTCACAGCACCGCGCTCAACCCACTGCGCCACCAGGAAGGCCCCTACTTTGTACTTTTCAATAGGCGCTGGAATAACTCCTGATGGTTGAACTGTTGCCCATGAGTGTAACACATATTTCTAAGCCTGGGATAGGATGTCACAGACAGTTGTTTACACTGATGGAAATTCACTGACAAAATGGCTGCCCTTTTTTTTTTTTTAGTTAAGCACATGCTGGATCATCTTCAGGAGCTGCAGTCTCTAACACCTTGGCCTTATTATTCCAACTCCAAGGCCAGATGATACCAAGATCAAGTAAGATAAATGTGCTAGATTAAGCAAGGAAATCTAGTAACTTGATGAGAACAATTTCTGAGAAGTTACTCTACAATGATTTAAGGAACAATAGGCAACAGAAAATGCCCTGTGCTTTTCCTTCTAGCCCCTTTTGAATAGAACATTTTTCAATTTCTGATTATCTTGATCCCCTTTATATAGTACTTATCCTAATATATGAATTGTTTATATCCTTACCGCTACTAGCATGAAGGCTACCTGAAAGCTAGAACTTTGTCTCTTTTTCTGTGTTGAAATCCCAGTGCCTAAAACTGTACTTCCCAACATGAAGCCACTAGCCATACATAGATATTAAAACCAAAATTTAATTGAAAATAAACACAATGAAGAATTCAGTTATTTTGTCATCTTACCCTCATGTCAAATGCTTTATTGCCATAGGCAGTTAGTACCTAAGAATTGGGCCTAATAAACCCATCACAGAAGAGTATTCTATTGTGCTTATAACCTAGAATGGTGCCTTACAGAACTGGATCCTGAGTAAACATTTTCTGAGCAAATCACATTTCTTTTTTGGTCTGTTATACAAAAAGTGATTATAATCTGAAGAAATTAGCATCAACTATTTGCATTAGAAAAATGTCTCACTGTAACTTGGTGTAGCATTGCATGAGAATATGATAACTTCAAAATATACCTAGATTCTCTGTGCCACAGTTGATTGCCTTATTTTAATTGTAAAAATGTTCAATATTTTTTTTCAACATCCAGAGTAAGTGATTTAAGCTATAAAAACAGAAATATGTTTTTTATTCCTTCTAAGCACATGCTGTATTCATTTGTACCTCCATACACACACCCTTTATTTTAAGGAGTTGCAAAAATTATGACAGTTATGAGATATAAAGCTTTTAAATAAGGTTAGAAAAAATTGTAAAAATGTTCTAGCTGAGTGAAGGTTTTTTTCTAAAATAAAACTTTTATTAAAAAGGAAACATATTGAGCATATTTGTATATGATTATGGAAGTCAATTAAGCCACTTTGTGCTTTTTATTGTGGCAAAATTACATAAAATCAAATTTACCATCTAACCATTTTTAAATGCTTGCCTTAGAGCATTTCTAGTATCATTTTTGTCTCTCTCTTCATAAAAGTCAAACAGCTTTTGCAAATTTTGAAACTGCCTACATTCTTAGCTATATCAAAACAGTCTCCTACAGACTAAGACAATTTTGCCAATGTTTACATTATCTACAGTTCTGTATATATTCATTTATTCAAATCCTGTCTTATCTGGTAGTTCTTAATCTCCTCCAGATAAGGTACACACAATTTTGTTGTCATTGCAATAAGCCATGTCTGCACTGTATTTTCACACAGCAGATATGTGTTATGTTTGAATTTACAAATAAATTCCAGGTATTATTACAAGTTTTACTATTTTTGCTATTTGCTTGTTTGTAATAATTTTCTTAAATATAAAGGAAAAAGTGTAGTAGACAAAGGTAAGAAAAATAGTTAATGGTCTATTACCTTTATTTCTCCATCTATCATTAATATTTTCTTTCAGAGTAATAAGCCAGGGATCATGCCAATAATTCCCATGTGCAAGAAGTACTATTCTGAATTTTAGAAAAAAAAGTCAAGGCATTGAAAATTAAATTATATTGAAATTAAAATTGTTAAGTACGTTGCCCAACATGTACCAGGTTCTTGATGCATCATATATTTATTTATTCACTTACTTATCACCTAAAATAAATAAATAAAGCTAGCTTTGTAACAGGGTGGTGCCCAGGAAAAGGGGAGGCTCAATGTTCCTAGTCCCACCCAAAGGAGGGTGGAGCTGAGCAGGGAGAAGAAACAGAGAGTAGACAGAAGAAGGAAGGAAGCAGGATGGAGAGCAAGAAGGAGACCTGGAGGAGGCACATGGAGCAGAGACATGTGAAGAAGCTGTGCTTGCTTTTTGGTCCTGGGCTGGCTGAAAGAGATGTGGGTGAGAGACCCGTGGGAAGGTTAACAATGGCAGTTTTATCTTGGTTTTGATTTTGCTTGTCTCTTCCCAGACTTGCATCTGGCTATTTCTGACCCTTTTCTATGGGTCCCTGCTGGAAGGTGCTTTAGACTTGTGGTAGGCTTTCGGGCCTTGCTCTCGGCCAATCCTGTTGAGTGGAATTTTACCCACGAGGAGATGGGTAACTTTGGGTGCTTGATTTCGAAACTATATTCTTTGCCTTTCCTATATTGTTCTCTAATTGTATTAAAGTTCCTTCCCATTAAAGGTCTTCTATGTTTTGTCTTTATGCAGCAGATGACAAACTATTTAGGAGGGGGCAGGTTTGGGAGTTCTGTGGTGCCCCTTGCCCTGCCCTGTAACAGCTTCACTACATGTAGCACATACAATTTATTTCTAATTTTTAAGAACATTATAACAAATAAATTTAATTATGACAATACTGGGGATCATTACTGTGCATTTTAGATATTGCCTTTAAACTTGAAATTTTAAATATCATGTGAAAATAGAATCCCTAAGTTTTTATGTAAAGTTCTGACTTCCTTCAAAAATATGTACCTAGGAGATTTCAAATATGTCTAAATAATACTGATGGAGTTTTGTGGAGTTGCAGGGTCCTTGGGTTCACTCTGGGAAAGATTTCACCAGAGCTCCCATTTCAGCGGCCCATTGTGAGTTACCCAGGTGGGTATCTCCTTGAGACAGAGACGTTAGTTATATTTATTTTTCAAAAATGTTTATTTATCTATACAAGCACTGGGTACAGTCAGAAGCGCGAGAGTGAGAGAATTGGAGCCAGAACAGGCAGACTGACGAAGTACACTGCTGAGGGGAGCAGCGGGTGCAGCAGGAGAGGTCTGCGCGCCAGGTGGGACCCTTGCAGGAGGACTGGGATCAAACCGGGTGCTGCAGAGGCTGCGGGCAGCTTCGTAGCCCAGCGCTCAACCGCTGCGCCACTGGGGAGGCTCTGTTAGTTATATTTAAAGAACAGGTTTATTAGGGAAAGGGAATGGGACAGGTTTGCTGAGAGAGGACTACATGGTCACAGGCGGGCGGCCTTGAGGAGAGCTGCCTCCACTGAGGGAGGTCAGTGAAGAGAAGTCCCAGCATGGCACAGGTCACGGGAAGGCAGGGAAGCTGCTGACCTGCAGAGGAGAGAATTGGGAAGAAGAGGCACCTACATAGTCACAGGTGGACAGTGGGAGTGCTGCCCCAAGCCTGTGCAGAGACTGCACTGATATAGTCCTCTTCTGTTTGGGGGGGGGGAGTCACTCCTCTGTGGAGTGGCCTGTTCTTGCTGATTTGGGATAAGGAGGCAAAACCAGGAAGGGGCCAGAGATTCCAGGGTGGGCCCAATCTCCATATCTTTACCCTCAGGCCTGTGCTCCACTCCCTGTAGCATCTGATCCAGCTTGGGTCTCAGGCCTTGTGATAAGGCACTGGTGCCTGAGGGTCACGACCTCTACAGCTGGGTTAATGGTCATGTTATTCCCCTCGACCCCCACCTCCTTGTCAGTCAGATTCTGGTCTTGGGACACCTCCTTTCCAGCCTTTCTATTCTTGTCCCCCATCAATAGTGCTTTTTTTTTTTTTTTAAACTGGCTAAGATTAAATCAATCAGAACAATTTTAAATAAATAATTCTTCCACCACTGGGACCTCCCTGGTGGCAAAAGGGGTTAAGCACAGTATTATGAAGTTGTCCACAGCCGCTGCTGCACGAGTTCGATCCCCGGTGGCCAGGTAGCTATCCATATGGCACAGCAGACCTCACCTATCTCGTCTGCTGCTCCCCTCAGGAGTGTATTTCACTAGAGCCTCCTATTCTGCTTCCCACTCTGTCTCTGGTGAATCCTCTCACACCCCCCACCTCTGGCCTGTACCCCAGTTCTTGTATTCATAATAAAAATATTAAAGAAAAGTAATTCTTCTACCACTAATTTGGCTTGATATAGTTTCACCTCTATTTCAAAACTTTTGCATGGATTTATAAACAAAAGTCCTACCATCTCTTCTCTGTATCATAATATATAACATATTACCTTTAAAAAAAAAAGACAATTCTTTTTTATTTATTTATGCATATAAGAACTACCATATTGGCCAGAGGTGCAGGGGTTGAGGGGATTCACCAGAGACACAGTGGGGAGCAGAACAGGTAGATCTACTGAATCAGCTGTCGGGAGCAGCAGGTGAAACAGGACAGGTCTGCTGAGCCATGTGAGTTCGCTCCCTGCCTGGGGATCAAACCATGCCACGGTGGCAGTTGATAGCTTCATAAAGGTGAGAATTTAACCCCTGCACCTTCAGGGAAGCCCCCATATTGCCTATTTTTATAAAATACAAAATAATGGAGGAATTACAAAGTATGCACATGGTAATGATGGAGGATAAGAAAAAAAACTGGAAAGATAAAAGGTCAAGAACCTAACTCACACAAGGAGGTAGGGGTAGAAGAGATTAGCCTAAGTCATTAACCCAGTTATAAAAGCCAAGACCCTTAGGCATCAACACCCAGATCAGGAGGCGCAACACTGGAAGCCATCAGACTGGTATAGGGAGTGTCAGGAGCACACACTATCTTCCACAAAAATAAGACTCTCTGGACCTCCCCGGTGATGCAGCTGTTGAACGCTGGGTTGCGAGGCTACTCGCAGCCTCTGCAGTGCCGGTTCGATCCCCAGATGCCCGCGAAGGTCCCACATGACGCGTAGACCTCTCCTACCGCCCTATCATCACTCTCCCTGTTCTGTTCCCCACCCTGGCTCTGGTGAATTCTCTCACCCTCCCAAATTTCTGACTGTACCCAGTGCTTGTATTAAAAAAAAAATAAAAAATCTTAAAAGATAAGCCTCTCCCTAAAGATGATAAAACTTAACCCTGCTCCCACAAAGGGGCAGTAGTCCTTCTGCCCACCTGTGACTCCACAGGTGCTTCCTTACCTGTGACTTTCTTCCACCAACTCTCCCTCCACAGGGCAGCAGCTTCCTGCCTGCCGGTGACCTGTCCCTGCTGGGGCTTCTCTTCACTGACCTTCGCAGTGGAGGCCACTCTCCTCAAGGCCGCCCACCTGCCACCATGCAGGCCTCTCACAGCAAGCCTGTCCCTTTCGGGGCATCTCTTTCTGCCCGCTTGTTTCTATGCAAGTGTCTTTTACTCTCCTGTCCCTTTCCACTAATAAACCTGCTCCTTTTAAAAAAAAAAATAGATTTATTTATCTATACTGACATACATACACACAAGCACTGGGTACAGTTAGAAGCGCAGGAGGGTGAGAGAATTCACCAGAGCCAGAGCGGGGAGCAGAGCAGGCAGAAGGACCAAAGTACACTGCTGAGGGGAGCAGCGGGTGGCAGGAGAGGTCTGCGCGCCATGTGGGACCCTCGCCCTGCGGCCAGGGATCGAGCCAGTACTACAGAAGCTGCGGGCAGCTTCGCAACCCAGCGCTCAACCGCTGCGCCACTGGGGAGGCCCTAAACCTGCTCTTTTAATATAAGTAATGTCTCTGCCTCATGGAGAAACTTGCCTGGGAACTCACCATGTGCGGCTGAAAGGAGAGCTCCAGTGAAACCTTTCCCAGAGTGAACCCAAGGACCCGCACTCCAAACCCACTGACTCCAAAAATGACATCAGTAATATATGAATAGTGAATACAATTTGTCTTTGGAAGTTTTGATCGTCTTTTGTCCTGAAGTTTTATGTCATTTAGTAATAATCTTCTATAACTATCATTCTGGGAAAATAATAATAATAATAATGGTAGAGAAAATGATTTCACCAAAACTTGGTGTTTCAGATTTTGTTGATATGGGCCATTCTCATTTTTTTATTTACATTTCCCTGATAAGGATGATGAACCTTTTATGCTCCTATTGACCATCTTTATGTCATCCTTGGAGAAGTGTCTGTTTATCTTATCTGTCCATTTTTGATGAGTTATTTGCTTTCTTTTTGATAAGCTGTATAAGACCTGTATAATAAAACAAACAATCAATGAAATTTATGTCATTTTTGAAGCTGATGGGTTTTGAGAGCAGTGTCTTCGGGTTCACTCTGGGAAAGGTTTCACCAAAGCTCCCTTCTTCAGCGGTACACGGTGAGTTTCCCAGGCGAGTTTGTCCACAACACAGAGATGTAGGTTACATTTCAAAGAGCAGGTTTGGGACCTCCCTGGTGGTGCAAGGGGTTAAGACACAACCTATAAAGCTATCCACAGCCACTGCAGCACAAGTTCGATCCCCCGCCAGGGAGCAACCCACATGGCACAGAAGACCTCTCCTGACTCGCCCGCTGCTCCCCTCAGCAGTGTATTTCAGTCAATCCACCTGTTGTATTCCCCACTCTGTCTCTGGTGAATCCTCTCACCCCCCACACCTCTGGCCTGTCCCCCAGTTCTTGTATGCATAAATAAATCTTACCAAAAAAAAAGAGCAGGTTTGTTATAAAAAGGACAGAAAAATAAAGGACACTGTAATATTTACTGATCTAGAAGAGAAGGACAAACTGAGAAAAACATGTCAGGTGGGCAGGAAAAAAAAAGTGCATCAGGATAAGGATGTGAATAAATACATGAAATGTTAATGAGAGCATAAACAAAAAAAAAAAAAAAAAGAAAAAAAGAAAATCTCCATAGATTTTTAAAGCTAAAGTAAAGCTCATTCATTGTGGGTCTGCTAATCCTAAGTAGCCTGTTCGGCCACCATTTTTGGTATCCACAGTTCTGCATTTCCTAAGCAAGGTCAGAACTGCCCAGTCAATTGGTTATAGGAGCCCAATCCTACAAGTGCCTTTCAAATCAAGAGCACAAATCTTAATCACCCTGGGAAGGGTATGCATGTGAGGTATGATCAGGAACAAGGTGGGAGGGAGTGGGGAGCATAGACTGATTGTAGCAGCAGGATGGGCCAGAGCAGGATCTTTATGTTCGAGCAGATGGGTGAAGGAGAAGTCCTAAGAGACCTCAGAAGCTTTTGCAGGCTTTTATTGGGATTTACATGGCAGGCAGGGGTGCCAGGGGCCTCCTTCTGGTCTCTCCAGCGTTCTTTGGTGGCCTTTGCTTCTCCGTTCCTTTTGCTCTGCTGTTCCATTCTGCTCTGCTGTTCTGCTGGCATCCCCATGACGCTGCCCTTATAAGCCCAGTCTCAGCCCAGGTGAATCCCATCTAAGCATGGCCACACCCTATTCCAGGTGTCCTCCATCAGGCTTGCATTCAGGACCTCAGATCCATCATCAATCCTAATGGCCAGAAGGCAGAAAAGCCTGATACTTTTTACCTTACCCTACAGTGATGCATAAACTTATTCCTGATTTACACATCATGAGTTGTGGCCAGGAAGGCCCAGGGGTCCTGTTGACTGATGTACAACAAGGGACCCCAGAAGCTGATCGGTGGAAAGCCTTGTTGATAAGATTGAAACCATAACTAGGGATCTAGGGCTTGAACTCAATTACAACACAGGCTCATCCAGCAGATGAGAAATGCCTGGAGGGCAGAGTTCCAACCCCTGATTCTATAAATGACAGAGCACTTTTTCTAATTTCACCCCTCCCTTTTCTCTTAGACCTCCTTCCCCTCACAACTGATGCTCAATTATTCTATCTGTAAAAAAAGCCAGGATCTTGCTCTTCAGCAGCCTCCTGCATTAAACAGCTTGCGCCATGACTCCTGCTTCTCAGTGTGGTGTTGCTGATGCAATAATTCATGATCCTGAGAAAATATTTTTGTGTGAGTAAACAATGGAAAATGTAGAATAGCTAGACACTTAACAAAAATTTTATATGGAGAGCTTATAACAGTATTTATGATTATGTATATTAATGCTTTGTCTATATATATATATATAGGCTTATTATATAACTTTTTAAAACATTTTATTGTGAAGTGTATCAGAGAAACATGCTAGAAGATATTGGGGATAATGGAATGAAGAGAAAAATACTTTTGAAAAGAAGTAATGTGCTTATATTCTCATAGGAAGATGTATTAAGAGGGAAATGTTGGGATGTAGAGAAAGGAATATTTTATAATTATATGTTCAAAAATGTATATGAGTAGATGGTTAGAGATACTATAATTTCAGGTTTTCAGGCCTAGCCTCCCAGCCAGGAATGGCTCCCTGGCTGCAGGGGCAGCGCTGAGTCCCAGCCTCTAGACCTCCACGGGTTGGTGTCTCAGGAAGCCCCAGCAGGAACTTCGCTAATGCTCAGGCAAGCGTGCAAAAAGAGGCAGATTTGTTTTGAGAAAGAGAAAAGTTTATTGAGAAAAGGAACAGAAATAAAGTGGATGGACCCGTGTAGGGGCAGGCCACTGAGCAGGTTTTCTGATCCAGCAGACCGGGTAAAGGAGGAGTCCTGGAACCCTCAGTGGCTTTTGCAGGCTTTTATTGGGATTACCAGGTACATGCAGGCAGGGGCGCTGGGGGGCCGGGAGGCTGGAAGGCCTCCCAGCCCCCAGTAAGTCTTTACTCTGGGCTCTCCGGCCTTCTCTCACGTTCTCTCTGCTTCACGGCTCTGCTTCTCTCTCAGCTTCTCTGTTCCTCCTGGTGTCCCTGTGACGCCACCCTTAAAAGCCCTGTCTTAGCCAAGGTGAATCCCATCTACCTAAGCCCACACCCTACTCCAGGTGCCCACCATCAGGCATGTGTTTGGGACCACAGGGTTCCATCATCTATCCTAATGGTGGGAGGGCAGAAAAGCCTGATACTTTTTACCTTACCCTACAGTCCACCCCCTCAGGGTTTTCTGCCATACAATCTACATATATGCAATTTTGTTTCTTAGCAAACATAAACAATGCATCCATGGCCCACAAAAGCAAATACATCACAATATAACAACAAAATACAACAGAATACAAATAAGTCCAGGCAGGGCCCCAACCTAGTAGCAAAAGACAATTATTGGCACCAGCAGATGATCCACCACTTCTGCTGCTGAAGGCACTAATCATACGAGGAAGGAGAACAACTCACGGCATCTGCTGTAACACACCAGGAGCCATCAGGCTTCCTGGCCTTCTCTGGCTGTAGTCTCAGCTACAAGTCACACAGAGCATCCACCCCCAGGATGCTCTCACTCTGGGATTCGCAATTCTGTACTGTTGGAAGTAATTGCCAACCCTCAGGGTTTGTCTGCGGTCGCTCCAACACTCGGCTTTCGTAGCCACCAATGCGACACTCAGACCCCTGCACTCAGGCCAACCCCCACTGCACAAGCACTTGGGTCGGGGATCCAAACTCCACATGTGGCCTCTCTTGGGCCCCCTCTTCAGCTTGGGCTCCACTCCAGGCCCCCTAAGGACGGGTTTCCCAGCTCCTCACCCTCACTCGAGAATGAGCAGGGCATCATCACCCACAGGTGATTTTATGAGACTCACTGGCCTTCTTCGGCTTACTTAGTGCTTAGCAGCCACTCAGGGCTTCCCAAACTTAGCATCAGTACCAGTTTTTGCCTTCTCAGTTGGCTTTTCTCCTCTGCCTGGCTGCTGGGCATACACAGGCTGCTTTTGGTCACTGAGGCCCACTGGCCACCCCCAGATTCCCATCTCCTGGGATTTACAAATGACACTGTTCCACCCCCAGGTTCCCAAAACATATCAACCTGCAAGGTGCTCCACCTTCTGGCGGGATTGTCATCCCGACTCCATTAGTCCAAGTCCATCAGGCCTCTCCCTGCATCAGCACTGGCGAGCTCCGAACCATGGTGCTTTATTTCCCCGATGATTCTGCTGCCTCAGGGGTCTTTGGCCGGTCTTCTCGGGCCGTCTCCTTCATGTGAGGTCTCATCCTGTAGCTCCCGGACCTCATCCATCTCCGGTGCCGCCATGACGCCTCCAGCACTGTCACAGGCTTTTGGTCTGCTACTCCTCAATCCCTCCAGGTCTTCGGAGGGCTCCATACCCGTCTGCATGATCATCCTGCCGACTAACGCCAATTGTAGGGGCAGGACAGGCCACTGAGCAGGTTTTCTGATCCAGCAGACAGGGTAAAGGAGGAGTCCTGTAACCCTCAGAGGCTTTTGCAGGCTATTATTGGGATTACCAGGTACACGGCAAGCAGTGTTGCTTTGGGGCAGGGAGGCCTGTTCCCAGCCCCACGGTAAGTCTTCACTCTGGGCTCTCTGGCCTTCTCTCATGTTCTCTCTGCTTCTGCTTCACGGCTCTGCTTCTCTCTCAGCTTCTCTGCTCCGCCTGGCGTCCCCATGATGCCGCCCTTAAAAGCCCAGTCTTAGCCCAGGTGAATCCATCTAACTATGCCCACACCCTACTCCAGGTGCCCTCCATCAGGCATGCATTCAGGACCACAGGGTTCCGTCATCTATCCTAATGGCGGGAGGGCAGAAAAGCCTGATACTTTTTACCTTACCCTACAACCTGACTTCCAGGCTCATGGAACCAGGCAAAGGAGGGTCAAGGAAGCCCATGTGGAGCCGTGCCTCAGGGAGTGTACACCTTTCCTTAATTATGCTAAAGCTCCACCAGTGTCTTTGTGATTGGTTAGTTCTCGGTGGTGTCACTCACTGTCTTGATGTCTCTGTGCCCAGAACTAAGTCTCTGTGGCCCCGCCCTTATCTTAGCATATTTTTCTTCATGATCCTTAGTCTGAAATATCCTATTGCCCATAAATCTGGGGGTGTTTGATTAGTCTCCTTTGGAAGTTGTTGCCCTTATCTCTGGAGGCTTCCTTAACTCTCCTGAAGTCCTACACTGTCCCTGAAGCTGCCTAATCATCCCTAACTTGACCTAGGACTCAATAGGGACAGAAACAGTTGCATAAAGCATAGGAAAAATGAAAATATGGCAGATATTTTCCTTATATTTATTTATAGGGCTAAGATTAAGTGGAGAGAGGGAGAATATACTGGACAATAAGGTACAATGTGGTATCAGTAGGACTCTATAGAGTAAAATATGTCCAGATGCAGTAAATGATAAGAATACTCTAAAAAAATTAATCTATAAGCAATTTCAGAGCTGTTCAAACAAGATCTGTAAACTATACCATGATGGGCCTCCCCGGTGGCACAGTGGTTGAGCGCTGGGTTGCGAAGCTGCCAGCGGCCTCTGTGGCGCCGGTTCGATCCCCGGCTGCTCCCCGGCCACCGGAGGATGGTCCCGCATGGCGCACAGACCTCTCCTGCCGCCCTCTGCTCCCCTCAGCAGTGTACTTCGGTCCTTCCGCCTACTCTGGCTCTGGTGAATTCTCCCACCCTCCCGTGCTTCTGACTGTACCCAGTGCATGAACAAAAAAAAAAAAAAAACAAATAAATAAATAAAAACATGCCTCTATTTAAAAATAAATAAATTAATTAAAAAAAAACTATAACATGATAACTGTGTCATGATAATGACACAAAGACACTCATGATAAAGGCATTTTGAAGTGACTAGCTGGTCACTTTGAACTTGAATCTTTATGTCAGGATAGCTGTGTAAGTAGAAAACAGTGGAGATGGAAGCTAGTATTTTTTCCCTTAGACTTAAATAAAATACTTGTTTCTAATAACTGTAAACTAATAGGAAATTGTAACATATCCCCAAACTCCAGAAGTCTTTAATTTTATGACTAGTTTGTCCTGCTTTTGCCTTGCATTTCGGAAAATGGGTCATACTATGAATTTCTAGTTTTTCCAATATCTTTCTTTATGTTGACTTCACTTTCTTATAAAATTCTAAGAGCATTTCCTAATATTAGCTGTTTGTTTTACCTAAATGAAAAAACAAAACAAGCAAACAGAAAAAAATAAACCCAGAACATTCCCTAGAGATTGTCATAACTCCAGCATCAGTTTTGATTTAATTAAAATGTATGTTTGTAGAGGATTATTTTCACCTTTAAATCATAAAATAAAAACTATTTGATCGTACTATGTGTTCCAATCTGGGGAGTTAAAAATAAAGTACAAGAAGTGATTCCAGATTTTAATGATTTTTTTTATTATGTAATTAAGAAGATGAAACACTTTGTACATAATTATGAAAACGAGAGATTCTAAAATGCTGTATGTTATAGAGAGATGGGGATTGTGACACATGAGAGTAAGAGTAACTACAGAAGTATTAGGTGAGGTCGTTTGACCTGATCATGTCAGTAAAATTAGAATAGATTTATACAAGGTTAAATATAAAATTGATTTGTTTAGTCTATAGGTAAATAAGATGAAACCAAGAGCAAAGCTATATATAATAGAAATATATATATATTATATGCACACACACATACTTTTACCATTGCTTGCTGACTACATTTGCAAGTCACCATTAAAATTAAAACATTTGAAGATTAAGATTATACATATAAATAGTGCATATCAATAAAACATTCAACAAAAATTGAAAGGCATAAAATTGATGTGTGTACCATGAGCAAAGGATCAAGTAAATTATGCACATGCAATTATAAATAACAATTCATAGCATGAATGTTTGAAATTAAGGATCGAGCTTATTTTCAAACTCCCTTATTCAAGATGCATAAAACCCTTTATAATTGGTATTCAGAAAAAGATCTGCCATGTGATTTAAGGTTTATTAAATGTTCCAGGTGTCTGCACCACTTTCCATAGGAGTCATCTCCACAGGCCAACCCTGAAGTGGGGGTTCTAGCTCTTGAGTCCTTGCGTCAGCAGGCCATTGTAGCACTCTGTGATCCCATAGCCTTGGGATTGTAGGTTGTGTGTAATTTCCACTCAACACCCATGTCCTTGGTCCACTGCTGCCCCTTGGAACCTGCAAAATGAATCCCTTGGTCACTCTCCACTCCCAGCGGACGTCCGTATGAAACACACAGGTGCGTCAGCACTTTGGTCCATGTGTGGAGTGGGATAAGCTGCTAATAAATCAGTAGTGGTGTCCACACCTGTGGCTGCAGACTGCTGTCCTTCAGAGCGACATAGGGCCCATAATGTCATGTGCCAGCGGGTCAGGGACTCCTGCCCCCGCACACCTGGCCTGTCTGAATCTCCTCTAAAGTTACAGGGAGACCCCAGGCATGCACAGTGGCCCATATTGTCTTTTGCGCTGCATGGAGCAAGCTTCTATGTAGCCAATGTGACAATAGCCATGGCTATTTCAAGCCATCTAACCCGGGCTAGGGTGTCTGCTTCATTGTTGCCTGGTAAGGCCAACGGGGCATGTCCTGTGACATGATGAAAAGTTACCTGTTTCTGATGCCCCACGTCCCATAGATCTTTCCACAGGGCCTAGCCCCATGGTGGCTGATGCATGACTGTCTAGTCATTTAAGTTCCACTTAGAGATCCACAGTGTCAGACCCCTGCACACAGCCCAGCAAGCAGCGCACACAATGCCCACTTTCTCCAGCTCTGCTATTGTGCCTGTAATGTTTTTCTGGCCACCTGGAAACTGATACTGTTTAGCATTGGTCACTCACTAGAGACTGGCAGTTGTAGGGGCAAATGCTCAGCGTCCACACAATGCTGCCTTTCCCACACGTACCCTAAGGTGAAACTCTCAGGCTGTGGTCCCCAGCCACAAACCACATAGTGCATCCACCCCCAAGGTGCACTCTGGGATTGGTGACACATACACTTCACACGTCTTTGGGGTTAACTGCCCAATCCCCAGGGGTACCCTCACTGCGGTCTCTTTGACACTCTGGCATCCATAGCTGTCAGTGTAACAAGCAGACCCCTGAAACTTCTTTGGGTTCCTGTAAAACAGAGTCCACTCTGCCCTCGTATCTGCTATAAGGCAAAAACCCTTTGCATGTTGGTTGGGGATAGCAAGCTCCACAGATGGCCTCCGATCCCCTCCCATGTCCTATAGAGGGTTACTCAGCCCTCATCCTATTCAAAAGCAAACAGGGCCTCCCCCTGGCCTGGCGTTAGCAGCAAATGGTCCTCCAGGTGCAGGGTATGTGTCTGGGACTAGGAGTCCCCCACTTTTCCCTTCATAGCAGTCCAGGAGTGAACTTCTGGTCCTCTTTCAATTGTCTCCATAACTCTAAAAGATATGCATCAGGCTGTGGATCTATTTTGGCACAGTCTACACCTGCTCTCTGTAGATTCACCCACATTTGGGTACAGGTGACTTTAAGAGGCTACTGTTCTTAAGAGACTTACTTACCTTTTCGGTGTCCTTTTTAGTTGCTTAACAGCTACCTGTACTCTCTTCGAGAGAGCCAGCTCTGAGGTTCACCCAAGATGGCTGCCATAGTGATGATGTTGTTTATTTGGTGTCTCACATTGGGAGCTAGAATTGCCATAGGACACCCAAATGATGATGGAGGGGCATTCTGCAATACCAGAGCCCTCATACCTGCAGTTAGACGCTCACAGTAAAATGCTCACAGTAAAACACTCACAATAAAATGCTCATTGTCAGCACCATGAGTGTTTACATTCAACCTAACCTGCTGCATTGCCAGTTCACAAAGTACCCAGAAGCTTAGTGTATGTTTGCCATTTACTCATGATTTCTGGCACATCTCCCACATCAGCCCATACCATTCACATAGCAGTCATCCATCATTCTGACAGGGTGTGATCACCCCGGCCAGACAGCCAGCTGTTCAGCAGCCTCCATCTCAAGATAGGTGCAGGGTCACTGAAGCCATTTTCTCCATCTCTTGTGTTGTGCAATTCATTCCGTTCACCCCCATGTCCCACAAAAACAGCAGCCAAGCTGCCAAGAATTCTCCTGTTTTCTGACAAAACTCTACCCAAGTCCACCAGTTTTGCTTGGGTGTATGGGCCATACATGGTGAACTCCGCTGTCTCTGGTGACCTTCTAGTGCGATGGGCTGCTGGTGCTTCACATTCTTTGTTACCACCGGGAAAGCCTGGAGCTTGGGGCCAGCCTTCTGCAACTCTCTGGAAGAGGAGTCAGGCGTCTCTGGAGTAGGAGGTTTCTCCACCACCACTGGGCAAACCTGGATCAAGGGGCCAGCCTCCTCCTCCTCTTCTCTGAAGGAGGAGTCTGATGTCTCTGGAGTGATGGGCCAGTCTCCCTGGATCTCTTTCTCCAGAAGTCTCAAATGTTTTGCCGGCCTGTGTTTCATTCAGCAGTTTCCAGACCTTGGATTCTTTTCTCTGCATACACCTTCACAGAGCTGTGAGAAACACCCATGCCACAGTTCCTGCCGCCTCGTGAGCACTGTGTCTGCCTGAGGTCTCTTCTATTTTGCACAGGACCCATTCCAACTGCCACGGGGATCCATCCACCTCTGGCCATTCCTGGGGAGGTGCCACTGGGTGAGGAGGCTGCCCACCGAGTACAACATGCTCAAGACAGCCACCCCTCAATCTCTCCTATGCTTTCAATGATTCCATATCTGTCAGTGTCGAACTGTCCTGCTGTCTACGTCACTTGGTGTGCAACCATCCCAGGCACGGTCGCTTCATTGTCAGTTCTTACAGACAATAAGAGAATTTAGAGCCCTAAGTTGATTTTGCAGTCCTTTAATGCAGAGATAGGGAACCATACACACAGGCAGGCGAAAAGACTGCAATGCTGAGAGAGGCAGAACAGCAACTCTGCATCCTGCCCAGCCCCCTGTTACGTGCTCATAGCACCAAACCAATACATACCTGCAAATGCAAGGCTCATCTATTGTTTGCTAGAAGTCTAAATGGTGGAAAACACGGCATTTCAAAGTATGAGCTGTTTATTGTGTCGAAGGCAAAAATAGCCTGATTTACCCATTTTCCTTATAGTGTTCATAAAAACTATCAAAAAACCACTTTATCTATTTTACCAGCCTTATTATGTTTATCTTATGCAGTATGATACACCCCTGAATAGAATTTAATAATTTTAAGATCATTAAGCAAACCATCTAGGGTTTAAAAAATTCTAACATTTCTGCTTGAGTTTTAATGGAAATTTATATGAACATTTGAAAATGTAGCTAGAGAATTCAATTTGTAATAAAAGAGTAAGTAAATAGGGCCTCCCTGGTGGCACCAAGGGGTTGAGCGCAGGCTGTGGGGCTGTCTTCAGGCTCTGCAGCACGAGTTTTATCCCTGGGCTGTCGGGAGGTGCCCACATAGCACAGCAGACCTCTGCTGTCTCGCCCACTGCTACCCTCAGCAGTATACTTTGGTCAGTCTGATTATTCTGTTCCCACTCTGTCTCTGGTGAATCCTCTCACCTCCCCCTTGTCCCCACCTCTGGCCTGTACCCCAGTTCTCGTATGCATGAATAAATAAATATTTAAAAAAAGAGTAAGAAAATAACTATATAGATAATTATGCTAAAAGGGGAAAGAATTAGCTTTCACCTTCTCAAATTTAAGAGTATTTTTTTCTACCTCTCCGTAAAAATAGTAATCTTTGAACTTTTACTTCAAGAATGATTATTATTCTAGTTATATCAACTCATTCTACTTATTTTGGCAAATAGCAATTTGAAAATGCTTTTTAATCATATCATAGTTATAAGTAATATTCTCAATTATTTGTTTCCAAAACCAGTTTTTTATATATATGTACACATATGTATATATAAATGTATACACACACACACACATATATAAACAACAGTTCTAGGGTGATAGATATTCAGAGTAATTCACAGAGAATTGATTTTTCAAAGTTTAAAGCAAATGAGGTGAAATGTTTAAATAAATGATGCAAATGAGGAACGGGATGCTTGATATCTAAAATAATGAAGAAAATCATTACCACAAGTAATTGATTACAGAATCAAGAAAATGTATGTTCAAGTAATACACTCTCTTTTAATTTTTATCATATTTGGTAAACACTGATTTTGGCAAGGAGGCTCTGATTTGATTATTTTTGATAGAACTACAAATTGAGCATAAACCATCCCTTGAGCATAAATAGGACTGACTTCTCTTCAACAGAGTTACAAGTATGTATATATTTAACGCAGGAATCACAAATTAACATCCATTGGTTATCTAATAAAAATAAATAAAAAAAAACAAAAGGTAGAAGTAATAGACTTCATTGAGCTGATTGGAATAAAATTTACAGTGTAAAATGATATTGGACTCCAAAATATTAAACTAAAGCGATCAATTCTTATTCCTCCTAAGAATTATCCTTTCTCCATATTTTCTAAAATGTAAAAGCTTCATAAAAGCTTTTCATTTAAAAAGCGATTTTAATTACCTAGAGGAGATTGACTCTCTGAAAAGACTAGCACAACTATAGAAATGAGTAAAAAAGAAGGAACTGAAAGTAGAACAAAAACAAATAGGAACAAGAAATTACATTTGAGTTACAGACAAAACCTTAAAGGAATTAAATTACTAAAAGACAAGTAATACATTTCAAAGGATGCAAAATTCTTGACAATGTTAGGATGAACAAAATTGATCTTAATCCCAAAGACTGACTTAATGAGAGTGAAACAAACAGACTGTTATGAATTAATCAATCTAAAGCATGAAAATGGTAATATATTAACTGTATGAAATACTGTTACACCAAAGTTACAATAATTAAATATATAATATAATGATATACACATGCATGGACTATATAACAGATCACATTGACAGCCCAAGGATTTATGCAACTACCAGAGATAGACGGAAAATTACTGGGGCTGCATCTCACCCTTGAGTCTGCTCAGTTCCTATTTTGCTAAAGTAAAAAGAGTCACTACAGTCTATGATGAACAGGAGAAACTGAAACTTCACAGGAGAAAATTGCATCAGGAATCCCCAAATTTTTATTCACAATATCCATAATTTAATACTAACCACAAATATTATGCACTGGGGGTTGGGAAAGGAGATGAAATGCTCACAATGTAAAGGAGAAGGGGAAAAAAGGAAACAAAATCACGTGATTTCGCTATTAGAGTTATGCAAAAGAAACTAATAGCTAATAAATAACTAATAAAATAACTAATAAATTTCTATGGAAGAGAAATAAAAGTTGGGATAATTGATGACAATATGAAAATGAGAGAAATGAACCTATTAAAAGAGCTGTGGATATGTTAGACTTGTGAACTTAAAAACTTACTTACTAAAATAAGAACTCATTAGTTTTTTTTTTTTTTAAAGATACAGATATGTTTAGTGACTTTGAAGAACAAGGTTATAGGAAATTTCAACACTTAAGCATACAGACCCTAAATAGAAAAAAAAAAAAAACTAAACAATTAAACAAGTGCATAGGAGACATAACAAAAACAGTGAAAGTTTTTAATGTATGTGTAATTATCAAAAATATGCCAGAACGAGGGCCTCCCCGGTGGCGCAGTGGTTGAGCGCTAGGTTGCAAAGCTGCCCGCGGCCTCTACAGCGCTGGTTAGATCCCCAGTCCCGGGGTGAGGGTCCCACATGGGGCGCAGACCTCTCCTGCCGCCTGCTGCTCCCCTCAGCAGTGTACTTGTCAATCTGCCTGCTCTGCTCTCCCCTCTGGCTCTGGTGAATTTTTTCACCCTCCCGCGCTTCTGACTGTACCCAGTGCGTGTATAAATAAATAAATAAATCTTAAAAAAAAAATAAAATATGCCAGAACGAGAGGGAATAAATCGGTCAGAAAAATACTTGGAAAAACAATTGTTGAGAATTTTTCAAAGTTAATGAAAGACATCAGTCAAATTTATTGAAGATACTTTGTTGACTCTCAGTAGAATAAACACTTTTAAAGACTACATAAAATTTTAAAAATGTTAGAGAGTTAATAATGACTACGAAGTTCAGAATGACCACTTAAAATCAGAGATAATGGAATAAAAATTAGTAAGGCAGAGAAAGATCACATATCTTGGTCAGGTCTCCTTTTTTATTTGCTTAGAATATATATTGTGCATAAAAATAAACATTGCAGCTTGCAGTACAAATTTTCTGTCTTTACATACAATTTTGTAATGGAATCTATGTTTCCAGGTTTACGTGCGTTTTCTTAGTATAATTTACAACTATCATTCTCAAATTTGCATTTTCAGCATGTATCGTATTCCATATGAGCTATATATAATTCAGTCATATTAAATTACTGTTTAAAAATTCAACCCAAACACATGCATATATGCATGCATCACACATTCATGCACAGACACACACAGATAGCAGAAGCAGCACTTATTTAAAAGTTAGAACAAACTCTTGTACTCATCCTAAGTTTCTGTGTAGCATGGGTAGAGTTTGATTCTCTTTCCCTGAATTTTTTTCCCTGAGTGTTACAAAGAGAAAGAGGAGTTGGTCTTTATTGTTTATTTTGTTTTGTTTTATTTCCTACTGTTTTCCATCTCAGGTGGACTATCTTTAGCACACTTTACATTCAAAGTAAAAATATAATTGAACGGTTATATGCTGAGTTACAAAATAAAAAATATATGTACTTGTAGATTCAGTTTATTTTTCCTATGCATGGAACTGGAAGACCAAGGTGCAATTCATTGTACATGCACCTCTTCAAATTAAAATGCACAAGGGTGAAGATTGATTTACTGAAGACTGTTCATGAACACTAAAGTGAATCTAATTTCATCAGAGTTTTAGTTTGCCTTTTAACTGAGATGACAATGAACTGATCTGATGACATCACTGGAGAAAGCAGAGTTAAGTGAAATTCCCAAGGTCATTACTCTCAAATTAGATCTATGTGCTAATACTGTTTTGTTTTGTTTTTTTAAGAAGACAGGGCAACTGTGAACTATTTTCAAATATAATTTCTAGTACCACAATATGTCACATAATGTGAAAGTGATAATATAAATACAATTTATGAATATATTATTACCGAGTAGCTGTTTTCATGCTTTATCCTTGAACTATAACTTAGTTATTTGCATCATAATTTTACTTGGAAATAGGCATATATATTACAACTTGAAAATGAAATTCTAAACTCTTGAATCATTTAAGCCACCTCTGAAATAATGCTTTCTTACACAATTTATAATATATCATGGAAATATATGTATTTGATATTAATTTTATGTAGAAAATTAATTTCATTACTTGATTCTTCATAAATTTGCATATTTGATTGCTGGTATGACATTGGGTGATGCCAAAAAACACATTTGGCATCCAAACATGCCTTTTTATTTTCATGTTGAATATCTCTCAATTTACAATGAGGGAAAAAATGTAAACGTTTATTGCTAGAAGAGATAATATCTTTCTTTAAAGTCACTCTTGGTTATTTAACACACAGTTACCGGTATTAATAGAAGAGAAGCAATGGTTTATAAAGTTTATAATCATCAACACAATGATTTTTCTCCAGCCCCTTGCCTTACAAGGAACCATGGGGATTTTCTTTTTCCCTCTCATTCTGTTTTTCTTTTTTCTCATATGTTATTAATTTGCCAGCCATTTACCTAGCTATATGATTTTGGGAGTGCAATTTCATTCTTTATATGCATTTATATTTCACTCATGCTACCCCAAAGCTCCAATGTCATTGCCCTATCACACTCCCTCCTCATTATCTTCCCTCTCCCTCCCACCCCCTCTGGGAGCCATTAGATTATACAGTGTCTAAAAGTTTTGTGTTTTTTGTTTTTTGTTTTTTTGCCAATATTTTCTGGGGTGGTGGAGTTTTGGTTATTTATATTCCACAGAACAGTGATACTACCTGGTAACATTCACTTTCTAATTTATTTCAATTAGCATAATCAACTCAAGATCCATTCATGTTGTCCCCAAAGACACCATTTCATCTCCTTTATTTACTAACTAGTATTCCATTGAGTGTATATACCTCCATTTCTTTATTCAGTCACCTGTCAACAGGCATTTAGTATGACTGTTTATGACAAACGTTTTCATAGTCATGTTTCCACATTCTTCAGCTGAATACCTAGAAGTGAGATTCTGAATCATAGTATTTCCATTTTTAGTTTTTTGAGAAATCTACAAACTGGTTTTCCATAGAATTTCACTAAATGACATTCCCACCAGTAAGTATTCCTTTTTCTCCATACTTAGTTTCAGACACAATAATTTTGAATAGCCAAATAACAAAGTTATTATCAATTTTCTTCAAAGACCACCACATCAGGAAAACCCCTATAGCTGAACAAGTTGCATTTATTTACTGTTGCTAAAGGAAGAGCCCATATCATGGGGTGTCTCAGGATGAGGGAGTTAGAAAAAATCTGTTCTAGATGTAGGCTTATTCAGTTAATTTGCGTTTAAAAAGCAGAGCTGGGGCCTCCCTGGTGGTACAAGGGGTTGGGACACAACCTATGAAGCTGTCCACAGCCACTGCAGCACGAGTTCGATCCCTAGTCAGGAAGCAACCCACATGGGGCAGCAGACCTCTCCTGACTTGCTTGATGCTCCCCTGAAGCAGTGTATTTCAGTCAGTCTGCCTGTTCTGCTCCCTACTCTGTCTCTGTGAATCCTCTCACCCCCTATGCCTTTGGCCTGTGCCCCAGTTCTTATATGCATAAATAAATAAATAAAAATAAAATAAAAAGCAGAACTTTGGGCCCTTTGGATGTTTTCAGGAAAAAGGAATAATTGTTTCTTAATCAGTCTTCCCTAGAATGAAGGAATACTGGACACAAGCAGTAATTACTCCCATTAGTCAGTACGAGATATGTCTAGTCATTTTTTTTGACGTAGATATAGTTCATATTTTGTCTGTTCAGACAGGATTATAGAATGGTCTTGTTTTGCTTGGATCCATTATGGTCACAATGTAACATTATCAGATGTTGATAGTCTGTGAAATTGCTTATGTTTAACATAATAAGAACAACATAGTCTAGCTGAAAGTATAAGACCAGCTCCCACTTTTCAAAGAATGTTTTTATTAATTATCTTTACCTAGCTATGAATCTCAAGCATTTCCTCCCTCAAGCTAGGCAATCCTGGTTAAACATCTATACTCTTGAACCACAACACTGGGTTTGATTGATGATGATCTAGCTACATCTTAGAATATTTATTTAACATCTATAATTTATTCCCTTAACTGAAGATTGGATCTAGAAACTATAGCCACCTCACAGAGTTAATGAAGTTAAATTAATTAAGACATATTAAATAGTTAAAACAGTGGTTAGCACCCAGTAATGGTGTAAATATATTAGGTAGTATTATTTCATCATCTTTCCTCTGAGCAAATAAGCACTGCAATTTCCGAGGAAATATTCATATCAATTTTAAATTCTTTGTACTATTAGTTTTATCTTTATAGCTGTTTGTATGCCCAGTCCCAGTTGTTCTAAAAGCCTTAAATCACCTTGTAGAGTCCTTCGTTTACTAACTTCTTTGGGTTTTTCTCTTTCCTCTTTCAGATTTACCATTTGCCTGAACTCAGGGATATCCAAAACCTATAATAACAGTGGTTACTGTCACAGCCCACTAAGACTGTCAGACATCTACAAATGAAGACCAACACCACTAACTCCCATGGATCACACATATGTCCCATCTTGCCTCTCTAATCTGATCTTTTCCTTGTACAGAATAGAACATTTAGCACACCTTGGGAAGAATTTAGATTGTAGAATCACCCAGGCTCAGGATTTCTCTAAAAGTAAGAAATAGATCTTCATCTTACATTTTTAGTGGGATAATTTTGTAGAATATTTATTTTTGTGACTGTTTTTGTATTTTCCCTTCATTTCTTTTGTCAGCTAGAAAAGTTTTGGTAATTGTCCACTTGTTTGTTTCTGTAAGGTAAAAGGCAGATGTAACTTTAGGTCAAAAAATACTGATTTTCAGTAAGAAGTCCTATGGACTTTCCTAAGAACTTTTTATAAATTTGTTGAAAAAAAAAATCTTTTCTTCTTTTGTTAAAATCTGAATTGATTATTTTGATTATTCAGGTTGCTCATGTAGAGGAAAAGAAAATGAAGACTACCTCTGATGAATTTCTTAATGGGGAGAATGGTGTCAAGGAATGAGTAACCAAAAAAATATATCCATTGATCCCTTGGGTATTTGGAACAGATGACACTAGTTTAGGAAAGCATCTGAAGGAGTTGGCATGTGCTATCTTTAGTAAAGATTCTTAGGTCCTAGGGCCTCCCTTGTGGTGCAAGCGGTTGAGTGCAGCACTGTAAAGCTGTCCGCAGCCTCCGCAGCATGGGTTTGATGCTGGCTGGCCAGGGAGATACCCACATGGTGAGGCAGACCTCTCCTGTCTCACCCACTGCTCCCCTCAGTGTATTTCAGTCAGTCTGCCTGTTCTGTTCCCTGCTCTGTCTTTGGTGAATCCTCTCACCCTCCCACGCATCTGGCCTTTACCCCAGTTCTTGTATGAATGAATAAATAAATCTTAAAAAAAAAAGAAAGATTGTTAGGTCCCAAATGCAACATGGAAAAAGAAAAGTTTTCACACATGAAGGAATTTGGGGAAAAGAGTATTTCAGCCTATCAACACTGGAATTGAAATGATTAAAATATAAATATCATCAGATCAGGATTTTCTTTTTGAGCAACAGGCACAATTCCCATCACTGTTTCTCATAGACATTAGATACATGTTTATTGAATAAATAAAGAAATTATAACTGACCACTCTCCAGAATATTTGCAAAAAAATTTTACTGGAGTTAGGATAGAACATTTACAGAATGACAGGATGAATATCCTATCAAGAATTTAGTTCGTTTCAAGGAAAAAATGAAATTCATTATTTTATGACTACCTTGGAATGCTGGTTTAGAACATGCCCACCACAGATTTAAGGGATATAGACAAGGTCATTCATCTTCTCATAGCAATAACAACAAATTGATGCACATATTAAGCATTTCCCTGGCTTTAGATTATATATCCCCAAATAAAATAACAACAGCAGGATTAGTATCAGTGCAATTTCTCAGGGTGTTCTCCTACAGTTGTATTTTCTGCTATAAGTTACATAGTCATTAACTATCCGTGAAGATAAGGTCTATTTCTTTGTTTTCTTTTTTAGGATGTGACAGGCTGACTAACAGCATTTTCCTGATTAGGCCATGCTTTCTCACACCTCTGTGCCTTTGCACATGCTGCTCCCTAGGCTTAAAGGCTTAAAAGCCTCTCACCATCTGTACCTGGCTAATTTCCAATTCACAGCACATGATTTTGCTTAGGTATCCTATATTCCAGAAAGCTTTTCTTAGAAAATAATTTTTAGTAGAAGAGAGATTGTGTATATACACATCAGTGAATATATGAAACTAGCAATGAAAAAGAAAAAAAAAACAGAAAGGAAGAATTAAAGAAAATTAATTAGATAATTTATTATTGATCTTGCCTAGATTGATCTATATTCAACTTAAACAATTTTTTATTTTTATACAACTTAAACAATTTTTAAATTGTATAGTACGTTAATTCATAATTAATTATAAATTTAAATACCTTAGCTAATTATATATGTATAACATATATATATATGTTCATGTCCAGATATAATTTTCTTGAGATCAAATTGCAAAAGATATGCATTTCAAAAATATTCAATAATGTCCTGAGAGTGTGAGAGTTGCAAAGGAAATTGTACATCTACATCTATATAATCAAATTTTTAAATTAAATAACCAAATCATAAATTTAATTGAATAATAACCAAAAGAATATAGAATTTATTATCCTATGCCCCCACTCCATTTTATATTTAGTATTCTATCTCATTAATACCATTAATTTGATCCTTAAGTTAATTATATTATTATAGACATTGATAAACTTTCACCTTTTTTTAGGATTAACTCTTATTAGTTCACTGAAAACATTTTATAATAGATATGGAATGGTCAAAGATATTTATAAATTATCAGTGAAAATTAACATGCATTAATAACTACATCTGCTGTCTATTATGTATCTATCATCCATTTATTTATCATCATTATCCAACTAATGAGTCCTCATAGAGGTAGATAATAACTATTACAGCAGTATTTCACAGCAAAAATTACTGTCTTCTACTTTGAATGTATTTTTTAATCCTTAATTCATTAGGTAGACTATCATTACCATCAGGATAAATATTATTTAAAAAGACAAATTAGGATTCTTCTAATCTTATCATTAAAAGTAAGGCTTTTTAAAAAAAGATTTATTTATTTAGGGCCTCCCCTGGTGGCACAGGCGGTTTAAAGCCGCGCTGCAGAAGCTGTCCACAGCCTCTGAAGCGCGGGTTCGATCCCAGCCAGACGGGGAGGGTCCCACATGGGGCAGCAGACCTCTCCTGTCACTCCTGCTGCTCCCCTCAGCAGTGTATTTCGTCAGTCTGCCTGTTCTGTTCCCCGCTCTGCCTCTGGCGAATCCTCTCACGCTCCCGTGAATCTGGCCTGTACCCTGGTTCTTGTATAAATAAATAAATAAATATTAAAAAAAAAAGATTTATTTATTTATACATACAAGC
Source organism: Talpa europaea (assembly GCF_964194135.1). Lineage (NCBI taxonomy): Eukaryota > Metazoa > Chordata > Mammalia > Eulipotyphla > Talpidae > Talpa > Talpa europaea. The sequence goes on along the minus strand of NC_140072.1, from coordinate 111,851,394 downwards.
ACTGGGTTACAGGCCAAGGGTGTGGGGGAGGTGAGAGGATTCACCAGAGAGAGTGGGGAGCAGAACAGGCAGATCTACTGAAATACACTGCTGAGGGGAACAGCGGGTGAGACAGGAGAGGTCTGCTGTGCCATGTGGGTTGCTCCCTGGCAGGCTAGGGGTTGAACTCATGCTGCAGTGGCTGTCAGTAGCTTGACAATGCTGTCTTTAACCCCTGGTTCACTAGGAAAGCCCCTAAAAGAAAGTTTAAAGTCACTTAATATTAAGATCCTCTATGACCAATCAAGATCAATTAGTAAGCTCCTTAGTTATAGGAATACAGGTATGTTCATATTACAAGGATTGTAAAGATCCTGTTTAATGATGAGTGTCAATGGTTAATTTTATTTTCATCTAACAACTTGACTAGGCCATTTTGCTAAGATATTTGGTCAAAAGTTCTAGATGTTTCTGTGAAGATGATTTTTGAATGAGATTGAAATTTACCTTGGTATACTTAGAGCAAAGCAAATTTCCATTTATGGTAATGTTGGGGGTGGGGGTGGGATGATTCATTCAATCAGTTGAAGGCCTTAATAGAAAATTACTGACTTTCTCTAAATAAGAAAAATTCGGCCAGAAGAATGTCTTTGGACTTGAACTCCAACTCTCCCCCGTGTTTCCAGTCTGTTGGTCTTCCTCGTAGTATTATTTTTTTAACTTGTCCCATTTCCACAATTTCATGAGTTAATTCCCTAAAAGAAAGCCCTCTTCCTCATATGTGTATTTATGTTTTCAAATGGATAGGGGTTGGGGCAATTGGACACTGAATCTAGTCAGAGGAGAGAACAAACATATATTTTCAAAATCTTAATGCCCAAAAAAGAATAACAATTATCAAATGATAGAATGTTAACCTTGGCTACAAGAACCTATTAACTTCTCTGACATAATTTAAAATCTAGGCTAGGAAAATAACCAGTAAGACCATTACTGAATTTCTGTGGAAACACTAATTTTCTCTTCCTAAAAATAAACTTTCAAAGAAATATTTAGATATATGATCTGTTTTTCAACTGGGATCCATCAATAATAAATTCCCTTGTATAAAGGGAATCTACATTCATTTATCTCAAACTGAGAATGCATTTTACTTAGACAAATTGCACAATTTGTTCACATTAATTTCTGATTATATCCTCTCCATCAAAGGTTATTAAATTTACAGCATACTCTATGGCCATTGAATTACTGTTGGCAGTAACAAGAACAAATGGAGAAAACATGTAAAACAATCACTTTAAGTTTAGCAATGGCTAAAGTTACTAAAAGTAACCAGAATCAGAAACTTTGTAGAAAATATAAACTAGCCCTATATTGCAATTTAAGAAACTTAAGGTTTATAGTTTTCAGTCTATAATATTGACAGAAAAATGTTCAGGGATTAGAAGTTTTAGAAGCTCTGCATTTTTAAAAACAGCTTCTTTTTTTTTATTGCTTTTTATTTATTTATTTATTTTTTAATTTTCTAGAGGCATGTCTTATTTATTTATTTATTTGGTTGGTTGGTTTATACATGCACTGGGTACAGTCAGAAGCGCGGGAGGGTGAGAGAATTCACCAGAGCCAGAGCAGGGAGCAGAGCAGGCAGAAGGACCGAAGTACACTGCTGAGGGGAGCAGCGGGCGGCAGGAGAGGTCTGCGCGCCATGTGGGACCCTCCTCCGGTGGCCGGGGAGCAGCCGGGGGATCGAACCGGCGCTGCAGGCGCCGCAGACGCCGCGCGCAGCTTCGCAACCCAGCGCTCAACCGCTGCGCCACCGGGGAGGCCCAAAAAACAGCTTCTTAAATTCAGAATGAGAACATCAGCAAAAGATTTATATGTGTCAGTAGACTTAATTATGGACACTGTCTGAATTTCTGTGTTGACTTCATAGTACACTTATTCATGGTTCAGTGGAAATCATTTTAATTGTGATGTGACATGGTATTACCTAGAGTTTTTTTTTTTTTTCCCTCCAAATACACTATCTTGGAAAAAACACATTTGAATTACTCTGAAATATTGGAAAATATATCAGGGTTCAACTGGAGGCAGAGAAATAAATTAGAATGAAATTGCCTATTGACTCTCTTTCTGGGAGTTAGCATAGATTAAAAAGGGCATGAAAGAAGTATGTCTAGGTCAACTTCTAACTCATTATACTCCCATAATTATAATTCTGAAATAAGAAATTAGATATTAAGTTAGACTTACACAATATCATGTGCCTTCTTTTTTAAAAAAAAAGATTTATTTATTTATGTATACAAGAACTGGGGTTTAGGCCAGAGGTTTGGGGAGTGAGAGGGTTCACCAGAGAGAGAGTGGGACCAGAACAGGCAGACTGACTGAAATACACTGCAGAGGGGAGCAGCAGGTGAGACAGGAGAGTTCTGCTGAGCCATGTGTGTAGCTCCCTGGCCTGCCGGGAATTGAACTCCTGTTGTAGAGGCTGTGGATAGCTTCAGTGCTGTGCTTAACCCCATGTGCCACCAGGGAGGCCCAGGTATCATGTATCTTCACATAAGTTTCTTTCTTTGCTTTTTTTATTGATTTTTTTTTGTTGTTAGCAAATACCAGGCTATTCTAGGAAAGTTGTCAGAGAAGGAAATACAGTGAGAAGCTCAATGCACATATACACAAATATAGCTATATTTATCATAAAAATGTTTATTCAAGTGGAACACAGAAGTCTTTCTAAATAGTTTTTTAGACTGACAGGTAATTGACTCTGACAGGAGGAGAAAATGACTGCCAAAAACTAGGAAGTGGAGATGTCAATATCTACAGTTTAACTTGATCACTGATATTATTTGTAACTTCTGAGTTATGACAATCTTCCACAACTCAACAAAACAGAGTTAAAATTAATGAGGTACCAAAGAAGTGCATGTTCAGCAGCTTAACCAACTTGAAGAATCAAACCCCAAATAAAGAACAGATGCTTCATTGTACCTAGGGATGAATATATTACAGATTCTGAAAACATCATCATACCTTCTATAATGTCTGATGACCTGTAGATGAAGGTAACTGGAGTATGACCACAGTGTTTCTTCTTTCAGTTAACATTAGAACATATTTTTTTTTTAGACACAAAGTATAATTTTCTATCAAGTTTGTATATCATTTTATGTTACAGTATATGCTATGGATATATAATACAATTTGCATATTATAGTTTATTTATTGCAGATAATCTATTACCTATATGATCATTACTAAAACATTGTAAAATAAAATAATATAAAAACCACATTATTTTATAGCATGATATCTAGTTTATTACTTAATTTATTGATTTTTTACTTAATTTTTACTTAATTTTTGATTTTTACTGAATTAACATTGTTTTCCAGTTTAAATGGGATTTGGACTATGTTAAATGAAGTGTCATCTGCCTTCATGTTACAGACTCCTGAATCTAGAATAGTTTTTCACTTTCATATAAATATTAGTAATCCTAATTTAAATTACAATTATTTATGAGACTAGCTTGGGTTACTACTTGTCAAACAAAACAAAGATTCAAATGTAACTTTAAGCTCAAAAGGAAGATTTATTTATTTATGCATACAAGAACTGCAGTATAAGGCAGAGTATGGGGAGAGGGATGTGTGTGTGAGAGGATTCACCAGAGACAGAGTGGGGAACAGAACAAGCAGACTGACTGAAATACACTGCTGAGGGGAGCAGCGGGTGGGACAGGAGAGATCTGCTGCACCATGTGGGTTGCTTCCTGGCTGGCCAGGGATCAAACTCATGCTGCAGAGGCTTCAGATAGCTTCACAGTGCTGTGCTTAACCTCTGGCATCACCAGGGTGGGCTCAGGAAAATTGATATTTTAAAACAAAACAGTTCCATATTTTATTTTAGGAAATACCAGGCTATTCTTTGCTTCTCAACATTTTTTGCTCCCTAACATTTTATAAACCATTTGCAAATGACATGACAAAAAGACAAACTACTGATTAGGAGAAGATACTTGCATATTGTACACCCCCAAAATGCCAATATTCAAAATGTATGAAGAACCCATACAATCCAAACAAACAAAAATAAACAAACAAAGCAACCCAATTAAAGAATGGGCAGAATATATGAATAATGATAATAGGAGAAAAGAGGCCAGTACTGCAAGTTACCCCAGAGTCCCTTCCAGTGAACATCAAGGATCGAAGTGTGGCGGGATCCTCACTGATCCCCTCCTGCAGGCCAGCTCCTCAATCTCAGTGTCCAGTATTTTCTCATGCCAGCCTCAACCTATAGGCTACAGGAGGACTGGATGCAGCACTGAGCTTGGTTTAAAGCTGAGACAGGGCCATGAGCCAGAGTTGCTGTTTTTGCTTTTTCAATATAGAATTTTATCCTTGGGTTCTTTCTCCTATTATTAAAATCTTAGTATTTAATTAAACTTTTGTCAGTGAATGTGTTGTTATTGCATTGGTTTAGGCAGGTAGTAGGAACATCCAGTATTTTAAATTTCATAACCTCAGGCTACAGATGGTAGTCTTGTCTAAAAAAGGCACACTTTTGGGTCTTCCTGGTGGCCTCTGGGGTAAGTCTCAGCACTATCACTGCTATGCCCTGAGTTGGATCCCCAACCAGGAAGCTAACCCTAATATGGCTCTGCAGACCTCTCCTGCTTCACCCACTGCTCCCAGTCAGCAGTGTACTTCAGACAGCCTGCCTGTTCTGTTCCCCACTCTGTCTCTGCTGAGTCCTCTCACCCCCTGCACTCTACCTATACCCTAGTTCTTCTACCCAAAAAATAAAAGGGCGCACATGTGATCCTACCTGGCTCCCTTATCCCTACCAGAAATGTTCAGGCTCTACTTGTTCTAGACTGAACAATTCAGGCTCAAGCCAGTAATTTTCACTGAGCTCCTGCTCCTACAGATCTCCAGTGGTGAAACCATTGGGCTCCAAGTCCATGCATCCTTTTATCCAGCACAACACTGGATCTCCAAAGTCCCTGATTTGTGTACCCTTGAAGCAACTCGTATAGGGGACTTTGTAGAGCAGTTACCCCTCCAACTTGTGATTCACTGCAAACACATTCAGATAAAATGATATTTTAAAATATCAATGTCAGGTTAATCTGTATTTTCATAAAATAGCAAATAAATAGTTGTTAACATACTAATAGATAAAATGTATTGTTTACAGCATTGTTCTACAGTTCTTATGAAGTAAGTACTATTACTAATGTGGATTTTCAGTGGGAAGAAACAGGCAGAGAAAGATTATATAACATGTGTGAGTTTGCAAAACTCCCAATTTCAGAGCAAGACAAGACACTTAAGATTTTTCTAAAAACTACTATCTTAATTAGTTTAAATATAACCCTCTAAGTTTAAGTCCTGTCGACTCCAGACTTGATATATCTGTAGAGATACTATACATATGATATATATTTTTTTTAAGATTTATTTATTTATTTATTTATTTATTTATTTATTTATTTATTTATTTATTTATTTACACAAGCACTGGGTACAGTCAGAGCACAGGGGGGTGAGAGAATTCACCAGAGCAGGGAGCAGAACAGGCAGAAGGACCAAGGTACACTGCTGAGGGGAGCAGCAGGCGGCAGGAGAGGTCTGCGCGCCATGTGGGACCCTCCTCTGGTGGCCGGGGCGCAACCGGGGTTCCAACTGGCGCTGCAGAGGCCGCGGGCAGCCTTGCAACCCAGCGCTCAACTGCTGTGCCAGGGGGGAGGCCCTACATATGATATTTCTAAGAGTATCTTGATTTAAGCTGATAATACCTTTACATTTTATTTTATGAATATTTAGTTTTGAGTCCTGTCTCTAGCTTAGATTTATGAGAGTAGGCAGGATGCTTAATAGGTCTATGTTTCATAAACTTTCCCTGTAAAAATGTAATTAATAATAATAATTATTATTATATCTACTTATAGAGATGACTTCAAATTCAATCTCACAATCCATTTAAAGTAATTTGTACAACTTCTTTTTAATTGTGGGTTCTCAGGATTGAACAGAGTGGTTATTATATAGTAACTTAATAAATGATGACAAATAGTATTCTTAGTATTGTTAGGAAATAACAAACACTGCACTGAGCTCTTGAATTAGAGTGATGAATATGGTAGAATCTTGATTTGAAAATAATTAAGAAAAAAACAGAAATAAATATAGAGTAAACACAGTTATCTATTGCTGGTGAGAAATCAAAATAGAATTTCCACCTTGGAAGATAGTTTGGAAAATTTTGTGTAATTCATTATAGATACAATAATTCCATGCACACGTATTCAAGTAAATTAAAAACTCATGTTCTCACAAGCACCTGCACATGAATGTTTGTAGCAGCTTTATTCAGAATAGTAAAAAACACAGCAACCAAGAACCCTGTTCTTCAACAAGGTAATGGATAAGGAAGCTGTTACATTTATATAATGAAATTCAAGGATAAGAAGAGAACATATTGGTGCATATGAAGCACAGTTAAATCTAAACCCATTTTACCAAACAAACAAACAGAAAATATGCTATTGATTATAAAATTCCAGACATAAAACTTTCCAGAAAATCAAGTCTATAAGAACAGAAAAAAAAAAAAAATAAGTGGTTGCCAGGGGTTGGTGGAGTGAAATGTAGTTTGATTCCAAAAGGGATATAGAGAGAATATTTTAAGGTCATGGAACTGTCTTATATCATACTGGTTATATCATTCTATGAAATTGCCCAAGCTCAGAGAAATACATTTCAAAAAACATAAACTTTAATATATATTTTTTAAAAGAATCAAAAAGGATATCAGAATGAAATAATCATGGGTCTCAGAATGAAAAACAATTTGAAAAATGAATCAAACCATACTATATATGTTTATCGTAACTTACTGAAGAGGGTGGAATGAAAAAAGGAGCTGTTTGAGCTGACAAAAATAAGACTGGACAATCTTTTGAATGGAAACATAAAGGTAACAGCAAAAATAACTAACTGTACATAAGTATAGTAGTGTATTTGGTAAGTTTCTTTCTCACTAAATATAGGTTAACAATTCTGAAACAGGGCCTCCCTGGTGGCACAAGGGGTTAAGTCGCAGAACTATGACGCTATCTACTGCTACTGCAGCATGGCAATAGTTCAAGACCAGACAGGGAGCTACCCACATGGCACAGAAGACCTCTCCTGTCTCGCCCATTGCTCCCCAGCTGTGTATTCTGGTTAATCTGCGTGTTCTGCCCCCCACTCTGTCTCTACTGAATCCTCTCACCCCCTGCACCTATGGACTGTACCCCAGTTCTTGTGTGCATAAATAAATAAATCTTTAAAAAAATTCTCAAACAAATTTAAACATATCTAAGGCTTTTAAAAATAAGTAATAAATAAATGATAGTGAAAGTCCGGTTTCTTATGACAGATTTCCAAATAATATATGAAAACTGTTGAACTTTTCTGTGAATTTGGTTTTCTAAACTGAAAAAAAGTTAAGGAAATAGCAACGGTTATGAAAAATTTTGTATGCATTAAAGATGGATTGAATGATGTTTACATATGAAATAATGAATTTATTGTTTTTTACTGTAGGTCAATACTAAGACTGTATCTGTATTATTGATATAATATTCCAGTCAGTATATAGCCTACCATGACTTTGAACATATATGACCAATAACATACAAAGTTTACATCACATAATTTTTACCCTTATCAGGCAATAATATCTTTACCAGTTCTATAGTTTGTACGATGTACTAGTAAGTTCTCATTTCTAAGCATGGAATTATTTTTCATTTTTGTTTGGAAGGGCATTTTGTATCTTCAATGTATTATTACACATGACATGTATATTATACAGGCAGCCTTTGGGATATGGAACAACTTGGATACAGTGAGTGTTTAATAAATGGCTGAACCAACTAATAAAAGAAGGTCAGTCTTTGTCTCTCTAGTGTCACAATAAGAAAAGAATTTCAAAGCATATGCAATTCCACATAGAAATCAAGCATTTTAGAAATGCTTGAATCTCATTATATAAAATTTGATATTATTTTAAAATTCCATTTTTATAACTCATCTTTACATTCAGTGTGTGTGAAGAAATGTATCATTTAAATTCAATGAAAGAAAGGTAATAGCTTTCCAATTCACTTTAATCTCAAAAAACCTGGGGATTTTTCTTTTCAAACTCTCCAAAGCATTCTCTTATTTTTTTTTTTCAACTTCACTAATACTGGTGGATTTAAAATATTGTTAACCTATTTAGTTGCATTTCTTTTTACATGACATTATTTAGATGAAGTTAGAAAGTAGTTATTTTTCAGGCTTAATTCTTGAAGCATTCATTAACTACTAAAATATTTATTGCTAGCATTTAGACATCACTCTCTAAAAAAAAATCCTGCAGAAGTGTTCTTTGTGTAACTAATGTTCAAATGGATGCACTGGAAAGATTAGTTGCTATGAAAATCTATTAACTCATGAATGTGTATAATTTAAAACCTTACCTGCCGGGGTTATCTTGCTTTATAAAAATCTGACTCCCTAGTGCAGAATACAGAGGAGGCTTTGCAAATTAGTACATTTGTTTAATTGTTACCAATATTTATATGAAAGTAAGAGGGCATCATCTAAAATTAAGATTCTTTGGGAGAAAGTTACCTTGGTCATAACAGTAAACTTCTCTCAGTTGACAGTTTGACTTATAAGTTAGACTGATAAGTCTATTCTAGACTTGCCTATTAATGTGAATTCTGATAGAATGTATGTTATAAATCATTGAGTTAAGATATTTGATAAAAAGGAAACATTTTCTATATAGTAAATTTAATACTCTTGAAAAATAAATTTTTCTCTGACTAGTGATCCACTTCACTGCTAGGTTTTGGATGAGATGCCATATGGAAGAATCAGTAATAGGTCTTATATCCTTCAGTAAAGCAAACAAAAAATAAAATGAAATAAGACACAACACACAAATTAAACAACACTTTTAACTGATTAAAAAAATAACACTTTCATTTCAAAGACGGGAAATATTTCCCATACACCTTGAGGAAACAAGACAACATCTTTCTAAGAAGTGAATCACTAATCAAATAAACCAAAAACAGTGTTTGAAGGACTTGGAGATTTAGAACTTGAAGTACATTAAATATAAAAAAGAAAACTAAAGTAATCAAAAATTCCACAACTGACAGAAAGCCATTCTGAATAGTTTGTCATTTTAAAACCTTATTTACTGTGCAATCTTCCCATATAACTTTAACAAATTTGCCTCTTACTGTATAATTTTATACCAGACTTTTACTTAAAATACCTATTACACATTGTATATTTCTAAATATGTGTATTTCATGAAATTCTAACAATATTGATCATTAATCAGCTAGCTGACCATCAAAGAATGGATGCAGTTTCATGGAAATTTAGGTAGATTTTTAAATAATTTATATTTAAAAATATTTATGTATGTATTTATTAACTGAGGTAACATTAGAGTGGTCAGGGCCTCCTTGGTGGCACAAAGGGTTAAGCACCACACTATGGGGCAATCTGGAGCCTCTGCAGCATGAGTTTGATCCCTGGCAGGCCAGGGAGCAACCCATATGGAAAGGCAGACCTCTCCTGACTCAGCAGTGTATTTCACTCAGTCTGCCTGTTCTGCTCCCCACTCTGTCTCTGGTGAATCCTCTACCCCCCACATCTCTGGTTTGTACCCCAGCTCTTATATGCATAAATAAATCAATCATTTTAAAAAAAATTAGATGGGTCCCCCCATGAGGTATTACCACTGTTGTGCACCCATCACCAAATAACCCAGAGTCTTCACCAGAGTTACCTGTGTTCCCTTCGCTCTGCTCTGCTCCAAACTTCCTCCAGGGATTTGTACAATTTTTGGAGAAAAAGGCATTGGAAACCAGATTATATGAGCAAGCAGGAAATGTAAATGCGAGTGCATCTTCATACAAAGAGAAAGCTAAGTTTTCAACTCTTTTCAATTCCTCATTTCCAGCAGAAGAGAACCCCACTCTACTGAAGTAGTAATCTCCTTTAAACAACTTCAGTGTCAAAGTGTAATTTGCAATTACAGGTGAATGAAGGGTAACAATTAAAGAGGAAATCAGCCATAGTAATGCTGATAGAGAATTTGAGGAAGGTAGATTTACATAATCAAGGAAAGCATTTTCTTTTTTAAAAAAAGATTTATTTATTTATGCATACAAGAACTGGGGTACAGGCCAGAGGCTGGGGGCGGGGGGATGAGAGGATTCACCAGAGGCAGAGAGGGGAGCAGAACAGGCAGATTAACCAAAATACACAGCTGAGGGGAGCAGCTGGGGAGACAGGAGAGGTCTCAACTATGTGAGTTGGCTCTCTGGCTGGGATTGAACTCATGCTGCAGTGGCTGCCAATAGTTTCACAGTGCTGGCACTTAACCCTTGTGCCACCGGGAAGGCCCAGCACTTCCATTTTTAATGCAAAAAGTATTCAGTAAACATGTAACAATACCAAATCTAGGCTGTTATCAAAGGTAAATATCTAGTAAAAAAACAAGAGTGATTATCTTAAATAATTAAACAGTCCTTATGGGCTAGAGAATGTTCTCGTATTATATTAAAGTCTTTTAATTCATCCTTTCCCATTCTACCCAAGCTTAAATCTTTTTTTTAAACAAAAGAAATCTATATCATCTCTTATAACCTCAGTATCAAGCCAATTAAATTTTTTCCAAACTGTTTTTTCTTTTCTTTTAAAGATTTATTTATTCATGCATACAACAACTAGGGTACAGGCCAGATGTGTGGGAAGGTGAGAGGATTCACCAGAGACAGAGCGGGGAACAGAACAGGCAGACTGACTGAAATACATTGCTGAGGGGAACAGTGGGCCAGACAGGAGAGGTCTGCTGTGCCATGTGGATAGCTCCCTGGCTGGGGATCAAACTGGTGCTGCAGTGGCTGTGGGTAGCTTCCCAGGTTGTGTCTTAAGCCCTTCTGCCACCAGGGAGGCCCATTTAGAATTTTCAAATTTTAAAGGTATAAGAAAAAGACAGCAAAGAATGGAGGTTCATGGTTTATCTATTTTTTTCAGACTGTCATGAGTTAAAGTATAAGTGGTCCAAGCACTGACACTCACCCTGAATCCAGCTGCATCTGCTTTCTAACTATAAGCTAATAGAATTTTAGCATTGGATCTCTAGCAATTTAATTTCTCACTATTGTAAAATTCCACCTTGTTTGTGTCCTCACAAGAAATTATCAACATGGTCCCATAATTAGGGAATGGAAACTTCTGTCCATTCCTCATAGAGAATCCTTATTTATACAAGCAGAAAGAAAGGCAAGATAAATTGTTTCATTTATTTTGAGTTACTCCAGTTTCCAACAGGTTTCTGAGCAGAGTAAAGATTTTTCCATTTTACAGAATGATTAACAAAAGAAAGTATATTTTCCTATCCTAATGAAATAATAAAATTTCATTCCTTTTGAAAAAAAAATCAAAATCAACAAGCAACTATAAACTAGAGACACACTGGGGGTGAGGGAGGGAGTAGGATCAAAACAAGGGGGGCGGGAATTGTATGGGGACTATAACCAAGATGAAAATGCATACAATATGCAAAAATGAAAAATGATATAAAAATATATAAAATAAAATAAATATCATAGAAGCATTAAAAAATAAAGTATATTTTCCTATCCTGCTGAAAATATTTACCTATGAAGTAGATTTGGGATATGTTAATATTTTATTATAAAAGAGACCTTTCATTTAATGTAATACTGTTTAAATTTATCTTTAAGCAATGTTATCATACCTTAAAAAAATCTGTTTTGCTAATAAAGTATATTTAGAAGAGGTCAGTAAACTAATATCTGAAAAAAATAATGTCTGTTAAGCTTGGACAGTTGCTGCTTTTCATAACATTCTAACAGTCATTTTTTTTTTTAGATTTATTTATTTATTTACACAAGCACTGGGTACAGTCAGAAGCGCAGGAGGGTGAGAGAATTTACCAGAGCCAGAGAAGGGAGCAGACCAGGCAGACTGAGGAAGCACACTGCTGAGGGCAGCAGTGGGGGGCAGGAGAGAGCTGCGCGCCATGTGGGACCCTCGCCTGCGGGGATCGAACCGGAGCTGCAGAGGCTGCAGGCAGCCTTGCAACCCAGCGCTCAACCGCTGCGCCACCGGGGAGGCCCCCAGTCATATATTTTTAATGAATGTGAATCCATATTTCTAATTGTTCATTAAAATTCATTGTTAGATGCTATGAATATGCTATACATGGATTTCCATGAATATAAAATGAAAATCAAAACATGATGTTAAGTCTGCTGAAATAATTCTCTAATGTGATGCTAAAGTTCATAATTATAAATATTTTATAGTTTTATATTTTACCCATAGTTGCAATTTGAAATCAATTGCATATTTTTGCACATTGTCTGACCAAAATAATAAACTAATTTCTAAGTTAAAAAAAATGAGCTCTTTTATGTCACAAAACACTATGCAATGAAGAGTCTCTGAGTTAAAACAACACTCTTTCACTTAATCAAAAGTAATAGAAAAGCAAAATACCTACAGAACTTAAATTCTATGAGTCAGTCTTTGGTGATAAGTAGATAGTTACATGAGTGTGTGTTTTTTTTTTTTTTTAAGCCCCACAGGTAACTTGCAAGCAAATAAATCTTTTTCTTTTAGAAATTACAGTAAGTTCTACTGTAAATTTCTTAGCATTTTTAACAAGTACATATGTTTTCAAAGAGGACTAGCTCTTGTTCAATCACGTCTATAGATTGTTTTATTGGTTCAGCAAAATTTGTTAGAAAGTTTGACCATACAGAAATGATGTCACAGTAAAAATGTTTTAGAAGATTCTTAATGATACTCAGTTTTTCTATTCATTTGTAATTTTAATAAGACATTCATAACATAGAAATAAACGATCGACACAATATTAATTGCTATCAACTAGAGTTTGACATCATTCTATTAAACGATAGAAAATAATCTTAACTAAAAGAAATATTCTCTAACTTGATAATCAAACAAGACAAACAAGGTTTCCACCTCACATTTTCCATTTTCACTATCACTAAGGTATATGGTAGTAAGGATATAGAAAAAGATACAAAAGATGAATAATGGGGCCTCCCCGGTGGCACAGCCGTTGAGCGCTGGGTTGCGAAGCTGCCCGCAGCCTTTACAGCGCCGGTTCGATTCCCGGCTGCTCCCCGGCCACCGGAGGAGGGTCCCACATGGCGCGCAGACCTCTCCTGCCGCCCGCTGCTCCCCTCAGCAGTATACTTCGGTCCCTCTGCCTGCTCTGCTCCCCGCTCTGGCTCTGGTGAATTCTCTCACCCTCATGCGCTTCTGACTGTACTCAGTGCTTGTATAAATAAATAAATAAATAAATCTTAAAAAAGAAAAGATGAATAATCAATACAAAAATCTTACAGGAACTATTGCCATTAATTTGAAGGTCTGATGTAAATATCAATGCACAGAATAAAGAGACCCATGGATCCAGATTCCCCACACTGAAGCTTCATGCTAATAGCCTGAGCAATATCTGGACTGCAGCTAAACTATAGGTAACAAACAAGACTGAATCTTATTCCTGATCGATTATTTGTCACAGTAGCTAAGTCAAAGTTTTTTGAATATTTATTAGCAAGCAATTGATAACTTTATCTATATTTTTTCCTGTGGCCCATGAAGATAAAAACAACCTAATATTTCATGGAACATCTTAATAGGTTGAAGCAATTATGCATTATTCTTATGCTGATATCATTAGCATATTCTTCTATATAGAAACATTGAGACAAATATTTGATCAATTGCAGTCAACTACTTAGATAATTTAGTTATTGCACTAGCATTCACCTTCATGAAAACATAGGCTACAACTGTACTTTTTGCAATAGATGTGACCCCAGTGTTTTGATCAGTGCTGGACCCTCCATAATTTTACTAAAAGAATGGATATAATTTATTCTTTCAAAATCTAACCTCACACATACATTTTTCAGTGACTAGAGCACTGGAATAATTTACAAAAAGTCAGTGACTTGCAAGTATTAAATTTATTTCCAAAGTTTCTTGTTCTCATGCAGAAACTTATTCATTATGAGAATCTGCCTTCATAAGAGAGAGGCAAATTTTATTTAATGCCTAATTATACAATGTAAATTCAGTATGTATGATTTAAGGTTGATTATTAAGCCTTGGTATTTTTAGTTTCCTGTATTTTCATTAAAGAGAAATGAAAGAACTGTTGAAGGCGATCACGTTCTTTCAATCATCACATTAAATCACAATCCTAACTGTGGTCAGATGGAGCACAATGTATTAAAGATTTACAATATTGTTGAAAGCATTTATGTTAAATGTAGCAGCACAAAAACCATTTTAGCTTTACAAGAATACATATAAATAAAATATTTCTAAACTCTTCAAAATAAGATAATTATTAACTTCATCATATTACAAATTAAATACATTAACATATGATTTATTCATAGTTTATGCTTTTGTGTTTTACACATGCATTTATCTATCTATCATCTATCTATCTATCTATCTATCTATCTATCTATCTGATTTTTTTTAGTCTTAAAATTGCAATTGTTAGTTTTATATGTTAACTTGTTTGGGACATAAATGCCCAGAATAATTACTGTTTCTGAGCATTTCTGAGAGTATTTCTGTATGAGATTAGCATTTGAATTGTTGGACTTAGTGAAGTAGATTGCCTTCCTCAATGTGGCCTGGCATCCAATTTCTTTAGGGTCTAATTTATGCTTTCCCTCTTGAGATGCCCTGTTCCCAAAGCAAACGATAACTATGCTCCAGCAGCAAAATTCTTAACCCTGACTTAGTGAATATATCCCGAATTACCACTTACTAGATTGTTTAAGAGTATGTGGAAGTTGTTTTATTAGGAAAGTAAATGAACAGAGACCCTAAAATGGTTAAGAATGCAAAGATTTGTCTATGTGTATTCCCTCATATAAGAGTGGAATTCAGGATGGCATTTGGGATCCTGGATCTTATAATGTTGGTTTCCCTGTTGAAGGATAAATGGCAAAAGAGTAAAAACAATTTTTTTGGTGTAGGTAAGCATGTAATAACTTCAAATGTAGGAATATCCTGCTAATTTCAGATAATGCTGAAGTAGAAGCACCTGTTAAGAATACCCGTGGATGAAGCTACCATTCCTCTATTTACAGTCACAGCTTCAAAACAAGAGTAAAAGCACACCTTGGGAGGCAGCATAAGGACATGAAAGAGTTGGGTGTGCTAAAGAAGCCGAATCACAATGTGTTTGCAAGTAAGACTGCAGCTCATTCTACAAGGTGCAATAGATGACCCTCCGTAATTACTGCAAATTGACCATATCTTCTCATTTTCATGTTAAGCAGTTGATGTGGTTCAGGACATACTACCTCAAAATATGGCACCTTGGTGAGACTGTGGTCAGGTTTATTTTGCAAAATCAGAACTTATTCAGCAAAAATGTGATCAAAATATGTATTATCTCCCCCCCATAAATGGCTTGCAAAGTCACTCCATATTTTCTACTTAATCCCCCTCTGTCCTGTTTTCCCTTCCCACTCATTTCACAGGCAGTAAGGGGCTGATCACAGAAAACAGGTTGGAGCAGGAATTAAAAGGCTTCTTTGTAAGTGGTCTCCAGAGTGCAGGTATGACCATCAGACACTAACCCACTGACTTGAGAGTGACTCTACATTAGCGTGTAGACTGAGAGTGACCCTAGGGTCCTCAAACCTGCACAATTTAAAGGGTCCAGCTAACCATGCTCACAAAAGCAAAGCAAACTCTTATTGTCAAAGAACTTTAATAGAATGATTGTGCAGAGTGAGAGAGAAGATAATAACTTCCCAATAAAATACCCAAAGTTAACCACCCCTGGTGGGTAAATGCCATTTTAGAATTGAATAATATCGCAAATTTAGTTATTATGCACTCACCCAATAAAGGTTTAAAAATAGTGTAAAGCAGTTTTAAAGAGATATTCCTGATTAAACCAATAATAAAGCAAAAAATAAATTATATAAAAGAACAGTTGGGAAATTTTACCATATTCTTAAATATATCCCATAAACTCAGATAAAAATCTAACAAAATACCAAAAAGTTGAGAACTTTTTTTTGGATAAAGCAGAAACTTAAAGAAATCTAATGTTCAAGGGATTTGAAGAGCAAGTAGGGCATTTTCAAGGTAATTCTTTGTATTTGTCTCTTGCTTTTACTGCTTAAAGAGTGTTTTCTATACTTTATTAAGTTGGGTTAACTATAAATAGCCATTAATATTTTATCTTAAAATTGTGGGGTTTTTTTTGAAAGTTAATAAATCAAAGGGAACAAAATATTAAAAACAGGGAAATGTAAAGAAAAAATAGCAAACAATTAGAATACACTTTACATGACTAATTGAAGAATGATAAAATATAATATTCAGTACCCAGTGTGGAATTTTGGAATTATTGTCACATTTATATTGTGCCTTATGAAAGGTTATATAAACATTTCATTGGCTTCCTTTTCAGTTTCATAGTTACTGGATTTCCGATAACTTAGGGGTTGATAACTATGTTGAACCCTTTACAAAAAATAGGTGTTATACAAATATTACAAAAATTCAGAATATTATCTCTCCTTCATTCTTTTTTATTTTTTTTAAAGATTTATTTATTTATTTACACAAGCACTGGGTACAGTCAGAAGCGTGGGAGGGTGAGAGAATTCACCAGAGCCAGAGTGGGGAGCAGAACAGGCAAACCAACAAAATACACTGCTGAGGGGAGCAGCGAGCGGCAGGAGAGGTCTGTGCGCCATGTGGGATCCTCTTCCAGAGGCCAGGGATTGAACCAGCGCTGCAGAGGCTGTGGGCAGCTTCACAACCCAGTGCTCAACTGCTGCGCCATCGGGAAGGCCCTTCTCTCTTTCATTCTTATATTCATATCCATATGTTTTCAATAATGTTACACAAGTTTTGCACATCTATTTTGTGTCAGATTTTATTTTAAGAACCTTTGTACCATGTTGAGTGTTAAGAATATTACCCTTAACTCAAAGAGTTGCCAAGTTATTTTGGAAAAATAAAATAGTAAACAAAATGTTTACTAATGAGATGAATGCTTTAAGAATAGAATTGTAAGTGGAATGCATACAACATGTAGGAAGCAAACCTAATCTGATCTGGAAAATTAAAAAAAAGTACAGAGAAAGTGTTTGTTGTGGTCTATTTTTCCCTAGTTAAAAAATAAAGAATTATTAGGCATTGGGCCTCCTTGGTGGTGCAGGAGTTAAAGACAGCACTATCAAGCATCACCAGCCACTGCAGCATGAGTTCGATCCCTGGCCAGCCAGGGAGCAACCCACATTGTGCAGCAGACCTCTCCTGTCTCATGGGTTGCTCCCCTTAGCAATGTATTTCAGCAGGTCTGCTGGTTCTGCTCCCCACTCTCTCTGGTGAATCCTCTCACTCTCCCCTCTGCCCGTACCTCTGGCCTGTACCCCATCTCTTGTATGCATAAATAAATAAATATTTTTTTAAAAGGAATTACTAGGCATTGGTTTAGCAAATTATTGGAATGTTGGAGCTGGTCATGGTGGCAAGTTCTAATTGTAGGTATATCAAATGTGAAGATTTATCATTGAAATGTTAGCACATAAAAGAGGGGTACCAGAAACTCCCCAAACATGCACCCTTTAAAGGAATCCAGTCATCCATAAACACAGATCCACAATAGACTCTGATTATGAATGAACTTTAATAGAATGAGTGTGCATAGAGAGAGGAGAATAAAGATAATAGATATTAAAATACCCAAAGTTACCTTAATTCTCTTGTAGATAAATGTTCAGTCCAACAAGGTTGGCGTGAAATGGGGCAGCCAATGCCTGAAACTTGTCACTATTGTAAGGCACCCTCTGGTAGTGAAATATCAAATGAGGGTGGGAGGAGCCAGGCATGTTTGGGACAAAAGGGGAACAATCAAATTACAACTCAAGATAGTGAGTGTCACTGTCAGCTTCCCCATCTGTGTCTCATGCACATGTCTCTTCTAAGTGTTTCTATATATCTTTGTTCCACTTGTCTCCTCCAAGTTCCCTAAGTCTCTGGTGCAAGTCCAAAGCCAAGAAACAACTGAATCCTTCTCCATGTGTCTCCCTCCACAGTCCACCTGCCTTCCAAGCTATATAGTCTCACCTGGCCACCCAGTTCTACCTCCTATTTCCGAGTAGCTAGTCCAAGGCAGTGGCTTATAAGTGGGGTTTGGGGAACATAGTGCCTCCCCCTTCTATGTAGATAACTCTGTTATGCCTATGATATCTTATCCTTTCAAATCCCCCATGAACTATATATCAAATCCCCTCCCCCCAAGAGGAACAGGAGACCCATGAAGCAACACAAGCAGCCACATGCACAAACACCATGGGCTTCCTATTTTCCTTCTCTCCTCAACCAAGGCCAATTTCTCCCTGCCTTTTACCTTCCATTTAAACCCCACCCCCAAAACAACCAAATGAGATGGATTCGAGCTGTTCTCTTATCTCCTTACTGCCAGTCTTACGATAAAACTCATTCCCTACTTCAAAAAGCTGATGTGTTCAGCATTTTGCTGTTTATGCTCATCAGACAGTTGGCCCAAGTTCCACTACACTGGCATATGGGATATGTGAAGCTGAAAGACTTTGAGAAAATGGCAGAAGCTAGAAGGTGCCTCTGATCTCTACCCCCTCACCTTTCTTCCCTAAAAATAAGAGGGATATACTGCCAATGTCAAAATACACTTCTTGTATCAGGAGAAAGGAAGACAACTTTGTCATCACAGACAAGGAATTTAGGGCCAAACAAATCTTGTTAAACTAATATTTATCTCCCTTTTTACTTAATCAACATTTACTGCTCTAAACTCTAAACTGCCTAAACTCCTCTGCCTTGTCAAAGTTTCACAAATGTGTTTCTTTATCTAAAACATATGAAAACCTTCTGTTCTTATCAGTTGTTTGCATCTTTATTCTCTTGTGAAGTTTCCCAAATACATGCAATAATTCAATAAAATGTGGATGCTATTCTCTTATTCATCCGTCTGTTAGCACAAAGTTCAGATAGGTTGCTTTTTTTCTCTCTGCTACCATCTATGACTAGCGTCAGAAACCTGGAAGGAGGCATCACCTTGGGGTAGGCCCAGGACAAGTTTCAGAGAGAACACAGGTGTGAACATTAAGCTGTGGGTATTTTTAGCAGCAAGGGAAATGATTGTGTTGTCCCTGAAGAGGGCATCCTGGAAAATCATCACATTATTCATGACAATAATCTCTTAAAGGTCAAATGTTTCTTTTTTATTGTTAAATTTATTTCTAGGGACATTATTCTTTTATCACTATTATTAAAGCAAATATTTCTTCCATTATATTTTCTAAAAGGTTTTTTATGGAGAAAATTAGACAAAATTGACTTTTGTCTAATAATTCTATAGCCAAAGACTTTACTAAATTACCTTTTCATTTTATCATTTTAAGTTCTTCAGGTATGATTATTCATATGTGCAATTTAGTCTAGCCCTGACTTAAATAAAAATTTGATTCTGGTAACCAAAAATATCATTAGTTATCATCATGGGAACATTAAGTGTAAGTGACATTATTGGTTTACAATTTCTTTGGTACTTTTTTTTTTTTCTTTTATAGAGGCATGTTTTATTTATTTATTTGTTCGTTTGTTCGTTTGTTTCATTTATACATGCACTGGGTACAGTCAGAAGCGCGGGAGGGTGAGAGAATTCACCAGAGCCAGAGCAGGGAGCAGAGCAGGCAGAAGGACCGAAGTACACTGCTGAGGGGAGCAGCGGGAGGCAGGAGAGGTCTGCGAGCCATGTGGGACCCTCCTCTGGTGGCCGGGGAGCAGCCGGGAATCGAGCCGGCGCCGGAGAGGCTGTGGGCAGCTTCGCAACCCAGGGCTCAACCGCTGCGCCACCGGGGAGGCCCAACAATTTCTTTGGTACTTAACAAACAAAGCAATCGTGTGATAGTCAATGTAATTGAAACTTACATGCAAAAAATACAAAAGAACAGTGCAGACAAAATAAATCAATATTAACAAAACAAATGATGCATGAAATTGCAACTACTAAACACTGGCAAAGCTAGCATAGTTTGAAAGAAGACCTTAATGCTAACATGCAACTACTCACCTAAGATAATGAAGTGGCTGGCTGCTCTTCTTTCTGTGTTCTATTGATCTCAAGCTATAAGAAAGCCAAATCAACTCAATCATGCAAAGAAATACTTCCCACCAGGAAAAAAGATATGGAAAGTAACTCCCTAAATTGTTAACCCCCTGTAAGTCAACAGACATAATTCAGGTTATATGTAACATAATATTTTCCATGCTCCCCAAGTTTTATAAAATTATAAATTTAATTGGAGAATTTATTTCTACATCAAAGGTTAATAATCATTGTCACCTTGACTTGTTCTTTATGTTAATTGAGAGGATCCTGTATTTCACCAATAATTAGGACAGATTTTTTTCTCTCTCATTCATTATTGTTCTATTATTGGACATATACAAAGCTGAAACTAGAGAATAAGCTATGTAAACAGATATAGAAATAATAAATAAAGAGAATATCCATATTCTCATTATATCTTAAACTAATTGGTATGCTTAGATTTTTTTTCCTTTCTCTACTTGTGGCTGTAGGCACATCTATTGTATCATTTCTTTTTGTTGTCTAATCATTTTTTCCAGTAATTTTTTTTTCTCAAGAATCCAATGTGTGGGTCTCATTCATTGAGGTTTATGTATTTGAACGTATCTTCTTTACCTTTCACCGTGAATTGGATTTTAAATGGAAATAAAATATAGGTGGTCTTTCTTCTCTAGAGAATGGTAGAACTTGCTGTATTGATTATGCTGTATTGATTGTTAGCCTGGAGAAATCTGAATCTAATTTGAACTTTCTCTCTAGTTTACATTTTCACTGTGTTTGCATTTTCTGGTCTGGATACTCAGGAAATCCTTTATTAATGATTTCTAGCAAAATTTTAAAAATTATGTTGTTTAAACCTATTTGAATCATATCATGTATTTCTTTTTCATGTTTCTGTAATAAAAATAGTTAAAAGTTCTTGCAGGAGATAACACTTGTCTAGGAAATTCTAAAACATCAAATTTAGCTTATGAAATCTTAATTATAAACTTCAAATTATAAAACAAAAGAAAAAAATTGAAAGCCAAAAATAAATCATGAAATTTCACTGAAATATAATGCATAATTATATTTAAAATTAGGGTTAGTGACATCAATATGTTTGTAACATAAGGAAGAATAAATAAGAGATTGTATTTTATTCAGATGTGTGAACACCTATATACAACTTCTGTTCTCCTGATTAGAAAAATTGTACTCAATTTTGATCATTCCTGAGATGAGATGCAAAATTGGCAAGATGAAAACATTGGGGAACATAACATATGTTCTGTATGTATCATGAACACCATGTAAGAAAGTAAATGAGGGTAAATTTTATTTTCCAACAGATTCAAGATCCTTCATACTTTATCCAGATTTAGAACTGGAAAACCTCAAAATTCCAATTACTCTCAGTCATTTCAAATTATACTTCTTTTCTCTAAGATTCTGGCATTTCTTCTTAATTCCTTGTCATTTGGAATTTAATTAGTGTGTTCATGTGATTTTTTAAAACATTGAACAGCACTTTTTTTTTTTCCAGAATAGAAATCCCTTCTGGAAATTGGGTGTCAGTATCACCATATTATTTTCAACTATTGGTTTTCACACTTTTTGGAATTCTTTGGGAGCTTATTAGAAACATATCCAAAACACATTCAATCCTATTTGGCATACTGTTGAAAAGATTAAATTTCAGACATAACAAACATGTCTTGCTAACATTAAGATAAATTGTGTCTCTCACTTTTTTTTTTTTGACAAAGTATGGTATTTTGACACAGAAATGAGATTAGACACATGCAGATTTTTTCTTTACAAATCAACCTAGTCAAAAAAAAAAAAAGAAGAAAAAAAGAGCAATATTGTATAATCTTCAAGAGACTTGCAGTTGAGTTTGGTGTTTTTATATTTTTTATAAGTTTCTAGAAAAAGGTCACTTGTGGTTATTCTAAGATTTACAAGGTAATTATTTTTCACTGCAGTTATTCTAAAACTCATGATAAACCCTAAGCATGTTTATTTTAAGGAAAGATCAGTGTTTCTAATTCAACAGAAACAGAGAAATATGTTTGAGATTGCTTTGCAAAAACTGTATAACAGACACTTTGCAAATCATCATGTTGTGTTTGTGTTATTTCTCACAATGCAGTGTTTTCTTTGTAGGTAAGAGAGAATCATATTGATGTTCTCACACTGATTGACATATTTCCTCCATTTTTTGGTACCTACTAAATGATTTCTCTAAAACTTTAATGCTACTAAGGATTTGACATGAAAAAAACATAAATTTGGACCTTTAAGAAATAAACCTAAGGGCCTCCCTGGTGGCGCAAGGGGTTAAGCACCGCACTATGAAGCAATCCGAAGCCTCTGCAGCACGAGTTCAATTCCCAGCCAGCCAGGGAGCAACCCACATGGTGCAGCAGACCTCTCCTGTCTCTCCTGTCTCTCCCACTGCTCCCCTCAGCAGTGTATTTCAGTCAGTCTGCCTGTTCTGTTCCCCACTCTGTCTCTGGTGAATCCTCTCACCCCCACCCCTTCCCCACATCTCTGGCCTGTGCCCCAGCTCTTGTATGCATAAATAAATAAATATTAAAAAAAAAAAGAAATAAACCTAAAAAGCACCAAGGTGGGGAGGTATAAGAACAGAGGGGGAAGAAGGCACAATGGACTATGGTATTTGACTATGGGCATTTTGGTGGTGGGTGTATTTGGTGGTGGGTGCATTTGGGTGCATATATATCATCTCAATTAAAATTAAATGAAGGTGCCTCCCTGGTGGTGCAAGGGATTAAGACGTAACCTGTGAAGCTAGCTGTAGCCACTGCAGCAGGAGTTCAATCCCCAGCCAGGGAGCTACCCACATGGTGCAGCAGACCTCTCTTGACTCACCCACTGCTCCTCTCAGCAATGTATTTCAGTCACTCTGCCTGTTTTGTTCCCCACTCTGTCTCTGGTGAACCCTCTCACCCCCCCACTCCCTGCACCTCTGGCCTGTACTCTAGTTCTTGTATGTATAAATAAATAAATATTTTTTAAAAATTAAATAAAGTATTTTTTCTCAGCCTTTTGGTTAAGAAATGGTGTGATCAGGTGTGATAAATGTAAATTTAAAAAATCAAATTAAGCACTTATTGAAAAAAATAGGAAACCTGATTTTCAGCAGAAATTATTATAATTACTTTCACATTTTAAGAATAAAATAACATGGACAAGATAGTAAATAACAAGGTGATACTCAATTACCTTATATTTTCATGAATAAATGAAAACTTATTTCTTATTAAAAAGAAACTGTAAGTAAGCATTTAAAGCATCCTTCCAGACATGGATGGATAAACTGGTGCATACATGCCCTGGATACTACTGAGCTGTAAAAAGACATGACTATTGACAATATACAACACTGTTAAATCTCCAAATAATTATGGAGTGTAAGAAGTCAGACATCAAAAATACCTACTATATAATTCCAGTTATGGGAAATTAATTTATAATGATAAGGAGTACATTTAGTGGTACCTTGAAAAATGTGAGGTAATGGGAGAAACAGAGATTACAAAGGATATTGAGGAAACTTTTGAAAATAATAGGTCCATTTTCTTTATTATGTTATAGATATATGTCAAAATTTATCAGATTGCATATTTTAGGAATGTGCATATTATTTCATGTATGTTATCTCTCCATCAAACTGTAGGAAAGAAGGGACCTCACTGGTGGAGCAAGGGGTTGAGGGCAACACTGTGAAGCTGTCTGCAGCCTCTGCAGCACAAATCAGATCCCCAGCCAGGGAGCTACACACACTGCGCAGCAGACCTCTCCTGACTTGCCCGCTGTTCTCCTCAGCAGTGTACTTCAGTCTATCTGCCTGTACTGCCTCCTGTTCTGTCTCTGGTGGATCCTCTCACCTCCCACGCCTCTGGCCTGTACCCCAGTTCTTGTAATCCTAAATAAATAAGTCTTTTAAAAAATACTGTAGGAAAGAAAATATAAAGGAAAAAGTATACTCAAAATAAAATAAAAATTAACCCTAAAAACCAAAGAAAGATTCCAAATGTCTTGTGAATAAGTAAATTAATGAAGACTTGGTTCAAAAAGACATAATTAAAGCTTTCAAAACTCTGTATTTCAGGGATCTCCCTGATGGATGAGGGGTTAAGTCTCAACACTACCACAGAAAAGGCCCATGCTATGGCCTGAATTGATCTCCTGGCAGAGCAGACGTCTCCTTTTAGCCTGCTGCTCCCCTCATCAGTACATTTCAGTAGATCTGCCTATTTTCTCCTCACTCTATCGCTGGTAAATCCTTTTAACATCCACACCTCTGGCCTGTACCCCAGTTCTACATAAAAAAAAAAAATCTAAAAAAAATTATGTATTTCAGAAAACATATCTTTAACCAGATTTTATTTTTATAAGATTTATTTATTTATGCATACAAGCACTGAGGTACAGGTCAGAGGTGTGGGGGAGTAGGGGTGAGAGGATTCACCAGAGACAGAGCGGGGAACACAACAGGCAGAATGACTGAAATACAATGCTGAGGGGAGCAGTGAGCAAGACAGGAGAGGTCTGCTGCGCCATATGGGTAGCTCCCTGGCTGGCCAGGGATTGATCTTGTGCTGCAGAGGCTGTGGACAGCTTCATAGTGCTATGACTTAATCCCTTGAGCCAACAGGGAGGCCCCTCTCTAACCAGATTTTAAAATGGAGATAAATGTTTCTTATTTTCTTAGGTTAATATATTCTTGGGCACCAACATATGGTTTTTAAATCAGTATTTGTATTTACTAACATAAAATGAAAAAGATGTGTTTCTTTATTTTATAACTGGAAGTGGAATGGATAGGAGAAAGAAAATGTGTTTGTCTGTAATTATAAAAATACTAATGAAAGAACACTTTCTCTCATCTAGGCAATCAATTAATTTTATCCTCCCTACAAATTTATAAACAAATGTCATCATCATCAGCTCTATTATTATTATTATTATCATCAACATCTCTACTTTATGGATGAGAAAACAGATGGACAGTTACCTAATAGTCCCTGGACACATGAATCCAGTCTGTCTCATTTTATTGTCTCTGTTTCTGACTATATTGCATTATCTCTGAAGTTACTCTGAAAGGTTGAGCAGTATAATAAGGAAAAAGTTTCAACTGAATTATTTTTTTCATAAAGAAAGATTACACTAATCAATTACTGAAAAAAGAGAATGTTTGCTGTTTAATATTTGAATATCATAAATCACATATCGGAGACAACCATAAAGCATTTCAAGGATTTATTTTTTTTCCTGGGGACAGATTATTTATACCTTTTTTTACTTGGTAATACTTATTTTGAAATCAGAAATAAAATGTTTCATTTGCTATTTGTGAAACCTATAGTGTTTTTAGGGAGATAAGCAGACAAGAGAATGTAATTGCATATAAGAAAGAACTATATGTATGACTACATATCCTGAATTTTTCCATAATTCTAACATTTTTAGACATATGAAAGTATATTCTTTAACCTTTGCTGAAGATGTATGAGATCATATAAATCATATTATTTTTTTCTGTTAAGCACTGATGTAATTCTTATATTTATTGATATTGTAATGATCCTGACTGATAGAGAGGTGGGGACAATTGAGATGAAGTGACTTATTAATTAAGAGGTGTCTACTTTAGGTTGATAGACATTTGAGGCAAAAAGAAATAAAAACCTTGCTGTGCAATGAAGTCAAGTCCAAATTAAAACTTACTGGTGGTCCTGGAAATACACGTCTATGAACAGTATAAATACAGCAATCAGTTAAACTTGTCTTTTATATGAACTACAAAACATTCAGCAGATTTGGGCCTCTGCCACAGGAGGCTTTGCCCAGAGAAACAGCCCTCTCCTCCCGAGCTGACTGCAGTAAGGGAAGTTCCAGAACCTGAAGGTCACGTTCTTGCTGATTTTGCAAACCTTGTCTTGATGAACCTCGGATCATAACAATTGAATTGAATGTTTATATAGCTATAATGTAGATTCTCCCAATAAAAGCACACTGTGATTATATTCAATTGTCTTGACTCATAAGCGAACACACTTTGGTGGGAATCACAGTTAAGAAACAAACCTCATATTATATTAGTTTATCTAACCAGGGCTATCTGCATTCCACTTTACACAGGACTTCTCTGGTCTTAGCATCTTAGCCAGGAAAATTAGAATGATTGTCCTCATTATTTGACAAAATAATATAAAATAGGTAATAGAATTCAAGAAAAAGAGCCTTGAACTCAAATGAAGTTTTCTATAGAAACCACATCAGTTACCTCTATAGCAACACCCACTTTGACTTTAACATCTATAAAGATCATAATTGTAGGGCCTCCTTGGTGGTGCAAAGGGTTAAGCACAGCACTATGAAGCTATCCACAGCTTCTGCAGCACAAGTTTGATACCCGACCAGGGAGTTACCCACATGGCACATCAGACCTCTCCTGTCTCACCCGCTGCTCCTCTCAGCAGTGTTTTCAGTCATTCTGCCTGTTCTGATCCCCACTCTGTCTCTGGTGAATCCTCTCACCCTCCCGCACCTCTGGCCTGTACTCCAGTTCTTGTAGGCATAAAATAAATAAATCCTAAAAAAAGATCATAATTGTATACATGTTCTAACAATTGGATTAATTCAACAATTGCTCATTCTGAGTCCATTACATTCTGGATTCTATGTCAGGTTGTTGAGTATAAATACAAATAGATAAATTGCATGTCTATTCAAAAAAGACAAAAAGAAAATAATTGATCAACTAGGTTGTTATGACACAAAATGTAAGGCTTACTCACAATGTTACAGGAAAATAATCTTCAGACCCACATTAAGGAGCACACAATGAGAATGAATACCCAGATAACCAATACACATAAAATAGAAAACATTCACAAAGAATGTGACCATTTGGGGAAAACTGCACTTACTAAAGGAAGTACAAATGTAATTAATCACTTCTACATCTGATGGTGAGGAGTAAAAAGAATAATAAACCACACAGAGAAACATTTCTGGGAAATTGAAAAATATGAATAGTAAATATTAACAATAACCAAGTTCTTATTATTTGCCAGGGACTGTATTATGTAACACACTTGAATAATCCCCATTAACCTACCCATTTGGAATCTATTTAATTTCCTTATAAGAAACAGTAAAGGTATCTCAGTAAGTCTTTCAAAACTTCAACAACTGAGTTTCCCACTGCAATTATTGGTACCAATAATTGAATTATGAATCAGAATGCAAAATATACCACTATTTTTTTTATTGCTGAGTAATATTCCATTGTGTATATACACATCTTCTTGATCTAGTCATCTACTTTTTGGATATTTGGGTTGTTTCTATAGCTTACTCAGAGACACACTACACAGTGGGTGGGGAGAGAAGGGAGTAGGAGCAAAACAAGGGTGGTGGGATTGTAAAGGGACTATGACCAAGATGAAAATGCATACATTATACAAAAATGAAAAATTATGTAAAAATATACGAAATTAAAAAAACAAAAATTAAAAAAAGAAAAAAATTACAAGGAAAAACATACTATTTACTATAAAAGTTTATATACAATGTTACTTCTATGATATAATAATTGTTTAGTGTACAAAAGCTGTATGAGTATAAAAAGAATAAGTTGAGTAAAAGAATAAGTATAAAAAGAGTATAAAAAGAGTATAAAAAGAATAAGTATGAGTATAAAAAGAATAAGTTGGTATCCAAGAAAGACCTGAGATATGGGTCCCTTTTTCTGCTCAAACTCCTCTCCACATATATTAGTGATTGTTGAAAATAGATAAATACTGAAACAGTATTATTTCTGACTATGAAAAAGTCTGCCAAATATTTGAGTATGCTGTGTTTACTGACAAATCTCTAAAGCCTAGAACTATGCCTGGGACAACTCAATAAGTAATTTTTATTTTTTTAAGATTTATTTTTATTCATTTATGCATACAAGAACTTGGATATAGGCCAGAGGTGGGGTGGGGGAAGAGTCAGAGGATTCACCAGAGAAAGAGTGGGGAGCAGAACAGACAAATCTCCTGAAATACACTGCTGAGGGGAGCAGCAGGTGAGATAGGAGAGGTCTGCTGCACCATGTGGGTCAGCTCCCTGGACAGGGTTCAAACTCATGTTGCGGTGCTGGTTATAGTTTGAGGGCACTGAGACTTTAACCCCTGCACCACCCAGGAGGTCCTAAATAATTTTTAAATGAATGGATTGATATCATTAGATAGGTTTAGAAGACCTAGACATTATTTTTTTCAATTTGTTTTCATGGTTTTAGATTATTAAAAAATAGTAATTTATTTCTCACAATTAAGGAAACTGGAAATCTTAGATCAGGATTCAAGCACAGTAGGGTAAGACCGGGATTTTAAAAATATATATCCTTTAGAGTTGTAAATTTTCCATCTTAATATGCAAACATAAAGACTACAAATAAATTTAAGACAATTTAACAATGTAAAATTTAGATTTTAATAACTACATAATAAAAGTGAGCTTATTCAATGCCATTATTTGAATCTGATCACATATTCTGGATCAGAGCCATCCAATTTGAAACATCAATTTTGACAAAATTAAAGTACAACAAATAATCTAGTGCAATTTATTGAGTTGTTAGAAAAAAGAGGAAGAGTTCAATAGTTCTAAAAAGCAGTGTGTAATATAATAGAGAATATGTTGCCAACAGTAAGGTAGTTATTTTGTATTATATAATTGCAAATGTCACAGCTATTGAGCTAATCCTCAGGGTCCTCATTAAACCTGCTTCAAAGCCAATAATGAATATTACAATTCAGGGACCAAAAAAGTAATATCATTGGTGAGGCATTTTTCCTTTT
Organism: Talpa europaea; assembly: GCF_964194135.1. Classification (NCBI taxonomy): domain Eukaryota; kingdom Metazoa; phylum Chordata; class Mammalia; order Eulipotyphla; family Talpidae; genus Talpa; species Talpa europaea. The sequence goes on along the minus strand of NC_140072.1, from coordinate 111,822,268 downwards.
AGAATTAGAGATATGTTCAGAAAATATAAATTATTTCTGTAATGCAAATTCAAAACAATTTGTAGCAAGCAGACAAATTCTGATCATGTCTATTCCCCTAATCTCTTCCATTTTGCCAGATAGAAGATAAATATATTGTACATTTATCTTTGTCTAACTAGAAGAACCCAAATGAATGGAGAAAATATTTTTAAGGTTTAATGCTATCATAGCAAATAACAGCCTAGAATAGAAATAATCTGTTGAATAAACATCATTTCATTTAGGTACAACTGTTGCCTTTCATGCAAATCTAATCATGATTATATCACATGATCCTAGAGATACATAAAAGATATGTATACATAAAAGTACTTAACAATGAAGTTATTAAATATTTTAATTGCATTGAGGAGTAATTCTACTGAATTCTAGACATTTTTGTTCAGATTTACATATGTCAGTCAATAACAACTAAATATTATTGATTTATGCTCAAGTTTATTGGTTATTTCATGAGAGAAGTTATGGATATTCTAAATCAATAAGAACTTCAATTCTTCCTTGAAAATTTCAAGGTGCAAGAAATGTTGAATGATTGACAATGGATTTGCAAATTGGCAAATCTCTCAAATATATCATTCCTTTTCTTGACAATGATCACATTTGACAGATATCACAGCTAAATACTATAATCTCTTCTTGAGTATCTGAGGACAAAGTCTAGTCAAAAAGCCTTGGTTCTCATTTTTTAAAATAGTTACATCATTCTCACTAGAAAAATTTATTCAGTTTTATATTGTTGAAATATTTCTATTTCAATATATTTAATTTTAAAATGTGATTTCTTGGGCATTTGGGTTGTTTCCAAATATTAGCTATTGTAAACAGTGCTGTTATAAACATAGCGGTGCAGGTGCTCTTTGGAATTGATGTTTCTGTGTCCTTTGGGTAAATACCTAGGAGTGGAATTGCTGGATCATATTGGAAACAACCCAAATGCCCAAAAAATAGATGACTGGATCAAGAAGATGTGGTACATATACACCATGGAATATTACTCAGCATTCAAAAAAGATAAACACATGCAATTTGCAGCAACATGGATGGCGCTGGAAGGGTTCATGCTCAGCGAAATAAGCCAGAAAGAAAAAGAAAAATACCGGATGGTTTCACTCATAGCAGGAATCTAGAAAACTTAAATAAGGGACCAGGAAAATGAATAAATATTAGAAAATGAAAATCAAAATCAACAAAAAAATATGAACCAGAGACACTCTATGGGGGGTAGGGGGTGGGGAGGGGAGGGATTGGTGTCAAAATAAGGGGGTTGCAATTGTATGGGGAATATAAAAATAAAATTTATTTTAAAAAATAAATAAATAAATAAATAAAAATCTGGGCTGCTAGGCCCACAATACAAGGAAAAAAAAATGTGATTTCTTTCTTTTAATTGAGCTTATTTTGAAACATTGCCTAAGTCTGGTTGCAAGTAAAAGAAACACAAAATATAATTTTTTTGTTTGAGAAATATAAAACTGTATTTGTCCCTCATATAGGAGTCTATTTGTAGAATGTGTAGTGTTGTAAGCAAGACCTCTTACAAGTGAATATTGCAGATTTCCTGGCTATAAAAGAATTAAGAAAAATAAAGAACTGCAATGAATATAAGGTTTATCTTAGGCAAATAGATGGAATGAATACAATTAAGTATGAAAATGTAAAGAAATAATGGGTTGAAATTTAGATATGATGTAGTAAATTTACAGAAGTAAAACATTAAAAATTTTAACTGAATCATGGAAAATAATTTTTGTCTGAAATGTCATATTTGAGAATTATCTATTGACCAATGGTAGATTTGCTTGTTTCATTTTGCTTTACCGATAATGATTCAACTTAATGTTTGCATTATAAATCCTTGTAGTCATTGTACATTTATGTTAGTTAATAAGAGAGTCTTTACAGTGGGACACGTAGGAAGATGTTCAACATGATTGTCCTGAATTACCTACCATGCTATTTGTACATAGTACTGTAGATAAAATCCCTCTAGTAAGGGTGGAATATATAAGTGGGGACATGTTTGATACTAGCTTTGGTGAATTAAATGTATTCCCAGAACTTCTCTGTAAGAAAAAGGATGCATGTATCTATAATCTATAATAATTTGATTGTGGGAATAGAAATCTAGATACTATCACAATCCATATGGAAGATTAAACTATGGGCATTTTATAAAAAAAAATGGAATATAAAACAAGAAACTAAACTAACAAGAAGTTTTTGAGAGAGTGAGAGAGAGCAATGTTCTTCAAATAAATTGAAAAAAAATTTGAAATTTATATGTAACCAAAAAAAGGCCTCAAACAAAAAGAAATCTGAGAAAACAGAGGTATAACATGACTCACTGGCTGCTCCTTTCAAATATATAAGATTTTATTATTAAACCCAAACCATATCCCCATAAGGCAATAATCCTGGTATTTAACTTATTTTTTCCCTCTATGTTAATGTCTGACGAAAGACTGTTCTGTCAATAAACTAAAACAGCAAAGGAATCCACTAGGTTTATTTTGAATCTAATCCTAGGCATGGAATATGATTACATTTCATGTCCCAAATATATGAATGTTTTCTACATTATTCCCTGCTTCTGTTTAACAGAAATCTGTTTGTTCCATTGGGCTATCACAATAGAGTACCTCAAAATGGGTGGCAAAAACAACATAAATTTGTAATCTCATCTTGTGGAGGCTAGACGTCTAGAAATAAGATATTAGCAGAGCCGTATTTCTTTCTAAAAGTCTAGCACAGTGCAGTCCCTTGCCTTTTCCAGCTTCTGATAGCATTAGGCATCTGTTGGTTTGTGGTAGGCACTCCCAAATTCTTGCAAAGTATTATAAAAATGACATAGTTTGCAGATTCATTAATATAAAAGATGTTTAAATACCGAGAATGCAAAACTATAATCAGACATTGTTTCTTACAATATCAAATTATTCTCCATCTTATTTGTCAGGAACTATATATCTATGTGTCAGAGAAACATGTTTAGACTAGAGTATCTGTGTCCACATGCTCGTTCATTTATACCTCTACCTAGTGATTTAACTGGTATTTTTGTACTTATTATGTTTAATATTCTCTGCTTGGAGTTAAGTGTAGCACCATGGAACAGACAGGCAGGTTCCAACTTGCAATGAGTTTACAGAACATGATGATACAGGTGTATAATTACATGCTGCAAAAGTGTTAGGAATGAAACACAGAGGGAGAGACAGAACATACAGAGCAAGGGGTTGTGATCTAGCCAGGATTGATTACAAAATGTATCCATGAGAAAATTCTATCTTTCACAGAGCAACTAATGTTGAGAAAGAATGAGCTGATTCAAGAGTGGTGTAAAGTGTTTTTTTATGCAGAGGAAAGACAAAATTCAAAGTCTCTAAAAAAGCAAGATTAATTCTAGGAGTGCAGAGAGCTTATAAGAAAATATGTGAAATGAGACTGAAAAAAAGGTAGGGACCAGGACTGGCAGGAAGATGCAGCTATGCAAGGGATTCTGTTCTGTATACTAAGACAGATAAATAGCATGGTCATATCTGCAATTTGAAAATATTATTTTGCCTGCAATTTAGAGAGGGAAAAATTGGTTCAGGGAAATAACTTAGGAAAGAACAGTAATATTTCAGGTAAGAGATCTTCACACATTAGACATGAGGATTTGGAAGGTGAGCGAAGTACATAAATTTGACAAATATTTTGATGTGCAGCATGTATACACTGATACAGATATGCAAAGACATTTTACTATTTTCTAGATTATTTATATTTGTTCTTTACAACACCATTCCTGCTTATGGTAAGCCTTTGCTATGCATAGACACAGATATATTGGGGGAGCTGGGGATGATAAGGGCTAAGGATATGACAAATATGACTAATGGATAGTCATTTAGTATACTTCAAAATCACCTCCACATTCTCTTCGGAATATTCAACCAATTCAATTTTCACTTTCCAGTAAATATTATTTTCTCTGTGATCATGTGTATTTTCTTTCTCTCTTCCCTTCATGCTTTAAATGAGAGGTATTGATAAACACTTTCCAGTAGGAGAAAGACTGCCTGTGTTGCCTGTGTGCTTTGCTGTCTTCTCCGTGCCTTTTTTTTTTTTTAAAGATTTTATTTATTTATACAAGCACTGGGTACAGTCAGAAGCACGGGAGGGTGAGAGGATTCACCAGAGCCAGAGCAGGGAACAGAACAGGCAAAGTGATGAAGTACACTGCTGAGGGGAGCAGTAGGCGCAAAGGAGAGGTCTGTGCACCATATGGGACCCTCACTGGTGGCCGGGGGATCGAACTGGAGCTGCAGAGGCTGCGGGCAGCTTCACAGCCCTGCCCTCTTCTCCATGCCTTTAGTGGGTTATTTTGCATTTGGTCACTGGGGTCTGGGTACTGTTCTCTAAGGTACAATCTGTTCTGTTATTGGGGAAACAGAGTACTTGCTGAGAGTAGTTTCAGGTTATCCAAAATCTGTTTATGTGCTTCCCTCCCTATCTGTTGAGGTTGGACTGCAAAGAGGAAGTTGGAATTCTTGATTCTTAATTATTTTTGTTTCACCACGTCATTTATCCACCTACCCTCCAAGTCATATCACCTTCAGTATCTTAATAATCTGTTCTATTTCATGTAAGAAGGGACTTTCCCTCATATCAAGCAAAAAAGTTTATCAGTTTACTTTTTATTCTTTGTTGCCCAGAATATGCCTTATAATCCACACATCTTGTTTTGCAGCATAAATATAAATGTTTGGTATCAGAAGTTATTACCATGTTACAAGCTTGAATCTGACCTACTCTTTTCCTGATACTTCAACATTTATACATACAGACTTGTAGGAATTTTATCATTGAAAATGTGGTTGCATAACTACCATGATTAGAATAGAAAGAGAGTTCAGGGAAGGAAATAAGGAATATTGATATATAGGAAATAGTTTGCAGTCTGGTTACATGACTAAAGAGATCTCATCATAAATGTATTTTAAACATCAAATACTCTTAGAACTCACTAACATAGCATATAAAAGGTCATATATAATTAATAAGTTTTCTCAAGTAAAGGGGATAGAAAAAGTTAAGTCCTCTCAATTAAATGAATTATATTTTATATATTAGATATATTCTGTAAAGGGACTACTTTACTTCCTTTATATATGTATATATGTGTAGTGAAAATACTGTTAGAAAGAAAAACCCAAAAATATGTCCAAGAGAGAAACATTGGCAAGTTTCCTAGATTAGTGGAAGGTTATTCATGTACTTCCCAACACAAAACAAATTATAATCACTAATATTTTTCTTCTGACAATTTATTTCAAATATAATGTTTTTTAAATTTTATTAAAAATACCAACTCTCAAATAAACTTTTATATTGGAAAACACTAATATTTTAAAATAAATAACTAAAATGGCTATTGCATTGTATCATATTCTATTCTATATGCAATATATTTTGACTTTCCAAAGCATAATATATTGATTGAGGAAAACTATCTAAATATATTGATTGAGGAAAACTATCTAAATAGGTCTAAGATTTCAGAGGCACATATCTCTCATTTTTAAGGAATGTTTCATATACAAAATCCCTCCATTTCTGCAAGATATATGTAGAGGTAGGGTTTTAAGATATTGGGAAAGAATTTCAACATCTGAGTGAGGAAAATATAAGAGTGAATTTTTGATAATGGATAAATATATGCCAATTGGTATTCTTTGTTATGTTGTATAAATATCAGCCCTTGAGTTATGAAATTCTATCTGAATCAATAGTTCCGAATCTTTGAAATTTACTACTGAGATTCTTAAGTTGTTTTTTTTTTTTTTTTTTTTTTTTTTTAGTATCAAGTCAATACAGACTCAATGGACCTATACATCTTCATTTTGCTTCCAAAGTAAGATGTGTCTCCTCCATACCACCTGCCCTCTCCTCTTAGTAGAAACACAGCTTAAGTCTTTTTATTTCTTCAATAGAATCAAGTGAAGGAAGTAAATTAACTACATTATAAGACAGCTATGCAACACTAACGCTCAGGGAGAACAGTGGGTATGAACATGATGTAGCTATTCAACTACTGAAAGGAATTTTGGTAAAGTGGATGCCAGCTGTATTATTCCAGATGCCCATTTTTGCTTAATGACTGTAGTAGACCAGGCAACAAAGGAATCAGTGACTCTATCTAATGAAATAAAAACTGTCAAGTAAACCAACTTGTAAATGAATGTTAGAAAGAAGATATAAACAAAAATATATTAAAAATAAATTCTTAATGTGGACATCATGTAAACATTTTCAATACTAATTTACTGCTAATGTAATTTACATGTACTTTAATAAACTATAACCACTAAAATTAAAGTGTCTTAAAGCAGGAAGAGTTATTAATGACAACTAGCTCATCTACCTACCACACATCCTCCAGAAAATCTATGTGTTATAGGGTAAGTAGGTGATGATTCAGCCTCAATAAAAGTATTAAAGGATAGCATCAACCTCTTAGCATGAGTATAACCCTTCATTTGAGTCTAGTTTTGACCTCAGTTATTAAAGAATAGCTAGTAATATTCTTATTTATAGATAAAGTTAACAAAATCTAGATCTCCTTTCTTGAACAATTTTTGTCTAATTAGTTTATAACATTTTTAAGAGTTGGTACATATCTAATTGATAGAAAGCATTAAATGACATTATGTTGATAAATTATTAAATTAACATATAATTTGCATTTATTTTACTTTCTAGTTTTAGCTTGGATCCTAAACTTGCTTGATAGATTAAATAAACAGATGACAGATAGATAGATAGGTAGCTAGCTAGCTAGATATTGGCATATATATATATATATATGTAAATATACACACATACACATAGAGAATGAAAGATATATAGAATACAAATATAACAAATGATAGATTATATATCTAATAAATAGGATAATCATCTAAAGTTAGATGTAAATAAGCACTATATTGAATCAACAAATCAGACTGAGTACTCTGTCTAAATTTTGTCTACCACATTTCAGTGGGAAAGTATGTATACAGTATTTCTCTTATGCAATAAAGAGAACAACAGAAAATAATTTATGTATATAATATAAATAGATAAGAGTCTCTTGTACCAGGCCTCCCCTGGTGGCGCAGGCGGTTGAGTGCAGCGCTGTGAAGCTGTCTGAAGCCTCTGCAGCACCGGTTCTATTCCAGCTGGCCAGGGAGAGTCCCATATGGCACAGCAGACCTCTTCTGTCTCGCCCACTGCTTCTCTCAGCAGTGTATTTCGTCAGTCTGCCTATTCTGTTCCCCGTTCTGTCTGGTGAATCCTCTCACCCTCCCACGCATCTGGCCTGTACCCTGGTTCTTGTATAAATAAATAATCTTTAAAAAAAAAGTCTCTTGTACCATTAGAGTGCAATAAAAAATATATCAGTGTATATATCTATGTCCTTGAAACGTGTCTTTGCATATATGAAAGCATAACTATTTTTCTGATTATAATATATTCTAACAGGAACTAGACCTTGGGAAATACCCAAAAGACGTGAGAAAAATCAAATTTTACATTTACACAATTGTATAGGTATAGTAGTGGGAACACTTCTAGGTACTCTGCAAGTTCATATTGCAAAGATAAAATAAAGCTAGGGAATTTTTTCATGTAATTATCAGGATGATAATCTGTGAACCTACATTAACAGCACCAGAGAATTTGACCCCTTCCTCTTCCCTTTATACCTTAACTAAAGAAAGCAACCATATTTGGACCTCCTCTCTTCATTCCCATTCCCCTTGTCGAGAGCAGACATTAGAAGTAGGAGTAGCAGGAAAACATCACAATTGTGAGTAACATAGGAGGAATGCAGGGACCTGAAATTCAGAAAACATGTCACCAGCACCACATCATTGTGGGTTTCTCTGGAGTCACTATCAATTGCAACTTACTGATAAAAAAACAAAAGGCAAAAGGGTATTTTCTTGCCACAATGAGTAGATAAAGAGATATCATCAAACATTTCAGAAAAATCAAAACTACCTAAAAGAGAGAGAGAGAAAAAAAACTACCTAAAAGAGGACAAAACAACAACAACAACAACAACAACAAATTTTATGGAAAGAATACCAGGAAAAAAGAGTGGTAAGTCAAAACATTAATGTTCAACTTTTTTCTTTAAGATTTATTTATTTATTTTTTTATGCACACAAGAACTGTGGTGTAGGCCAGAGTTTCAGGGGGTGAAAGGATTCACTAAAGACAGAGTGGGGAGCAGAACAGGCAGAAATACACTGCTGAGGAAAGCAGCAGATGAGACAGGAGAGGTCTATTGCACCATGTGGTTTAGCTCCTTGGCCTGGAATCAAACTTGGGTTCCAATGGGTGGTGATAGTTTAGTAGCGCTGAGACTTTAACCCCTGTGCCACCAGGAAGGCCCATCCAACCCTTTTGTCAAATAAGGAACTTAGAAACATAAAATATGAGCATCAACATTTGATACTGAATATGATAGGAATCATATTTGAGTACCAATTCAAACAAAAAAAACTTCTAAAGGCATCTGAGTTGTTGGGTAAATTTGAATATAGAAGATGTGGTACATATACACAATGGAATATTACTCAGCAATCAAAAAAGATAAACTCACACAATTTGCAGCAACATGGATGGAGCTGGAAGAGATCATGCTCAGCAAAATAAGCCAGAAAGAAAAAGAAAAATACCAGATGGTCTCACTCATAACAGGAAATTAGAAAACCTAAATAAGAGACCAGGAAAAAAGACTAATTGCAATAAAGTAAAAATCAAAATCAACAAGCAACTATAGACCAGAGACACACCACAGTAGGGGGGCGGGGGAGGACAAAAGTTATTAGGGTCAGAAAAAGGGAGTGGGAATTGTATGGGGAATATAACCAAAATGAAAATGCATACATTATGCAAAAATGAAAAATGATGTAAGAATTATATAAAATAAAATAATTTATTTAAAAAATTGAATATTCACTGAAAACATGGTGATATGAAATTATTGTGGGTTTTGCATTTTGTTTGATAATGTATTATATTCATAACTGAAAGTTTTATTCTTTAGGTACCAATTAATATGTTTGTATATTAAATAATATAAGAACTGAGATTTGCTGCAAAATAATACATGGCAGAGCAGGTGGGTAATGTGGATGGAAGCAGAGATGAAAAAGGATTCATGAATTGATAATGAAATTCGTGTGATAGCTACATGAGACCTTATTATCCTGATCACTCTATTTTTGTATATACTTAAAATTGGCAGAAAAGCAGAGGATACCAAGATTAGGAGCTATAGAATGAGTTAGAAAGATAGTTTGGATGATTAGGGTAATTTGTCAGGTTGTATCCTATGAGTTTATCTGTGAATAAAATATACATAATTTATAACTTTGTCTAATGATGTTCTGAGAAGAGGAAATAAAACATATATATGGAAAAAGAACAACACAGTGCTGAAGAAAGACTCCTGTTTTCACAATAGGCTGCTAAATCAAAGCAGAACAAATGCAAAAATCTCCAAAATGTTGAATTAGGTACAGTGTGGAACAATTTTACATTACAAAGTAAATAAGAAATTCAAAAACATTTTAAAGGAAGTGAAATAAATGATGAGCTATGCAAGCAAAAAATGATGTGTGTGTATAAATATATGAATATCTTGTATATGCAAACACACTGGATGTTAAAGGCAGAGTAATAAGAAGTATAAGAACATTATATTGTATCTAGACCCCGATGGCATAACAAGGTGGATGACAGTTATGTATCTTCAGTTCAATAATGGTTTTAAAAATAAAACTGAATGGAATGTCCAGGCATAGGGAGAGGCAGATGATGAGAAAATAACAGCAATAATAACAACACCCCCACTCCAATTTCTATTACTAGGGATAACACTTAATTGTGCCATCTATTTCATTATTTTTCTACTTATTGTCACTCTTGCATACCATACACAAGCTTCAGAATCTTTTCACTTTCCTTCTGCCCCAATGACTATGTCTCTGGTAAATAATTGCAAAATTCCTCTCTGTGCCCCCACCTTTTTATTCAGGCCTCTTCTCAAATACCTTGTTACCAGAGACACTATTTCTAACCATATTATCTAAAATAATTGTAGCTTCTTCAGCATACTCTGATTCTTCACTTGCTTTGTTATTCTACACAATAATTAAATCCCCATGACATTATTTACTTATTTATTTGCTTGTCTATCTTTTCCCACTAGGCTGTAAGCGCCACTAAAGCACATCTAGAACAGGATTTTACACTAATATGAAACAGGAAATATTATTAATTATTTAATGTCTTGGTAAGAAAAAGCAGAGACAGAGACCCCCCACCAATGTTTATTTGGGAAGTGATGGTTACTTTCTAATGTTCAAGAGCAGAAAATCATACAGGAAAACATGTTATTTATATCTTCTTTAAATGCAAAGAATGCCAACAAAATGACATGAAATTCAATAACATGCTTTTCTTTGGATTTAATGTTATGTCTCTAGATATATGACAAGCTAAATTAATAAAATAAATTTGATTGTATTTTATCAAAGAAAATCTTATTTTCAAAAAGGCTACCACTATTATTTAACATACTGAGATGGCATTTCAGAAATTTGACTAAAATTATAAATAACATCAAGATTATATATCCTATATATATTGTGATCTTAAATAAATATGAGAATTCTAGAAAGTGGAATCTTTGGTGACAATCTTAGACATTGAGTTAAATAATTATTATGAGAAGGATTTTTTACGTGCAAATGATGCCTTTGATATATATTTACCATTACTTAGTGAGGAATTCTTAATTGGTCCAACATAATATATGTGGAATCTTTTCCACTGCACTGTTTGTTTCTTTTTTTTTTAAGATTTTTTTTTAAAAAGATTTATTTATTTATGTATACAAGCACTGGGTACAGTCAGTAGCACTGGAGGGAAAGAGACTTCACCAGAGCCAGAGAGGGGAACAGAGCAGGCAGATGGACCGAAATACACTGCTGAGGGGAGCAGTGGGCACAGCAGGAGAGATCTGTGTACCATGTGGGACCTTCGTGGTGGCTGGGGATCCAACTGGGGAGGCCCTGCACTGTTTGTTTCTTGGTGACACCTTGTAAGAATGATACCTACCAAAGGCATCTTCAGACCTCCCCTAGCACTGGAGAGTGACAGTGGTATGGGCCTTCCCATCATGCCACTGCCTTCCCAGGATTAACTTGTATGTCCTGGTGATGTAAGTTATCTGGGGGTGCTTCAACATTAAAATTGGCAACTTATTTTTTAAAGATTTATTTATTCATGCATACAAGAACCGGGGTACAGGCCAGATGTGAGGGAGTGTGAGAGGATTCACCAGAGACAGAGTGGGGAACAGAACAGGCAGACTGACTGAAATACACTGCTGAGGGGAGGGGAGTTGCAGGCATGACAGGAGAGGTCTGCTGTGCTATGTGGGTATCTCTGCGGCTGGCAAGGATCAAACCCATGCTGCAGAGGCTGAGGACAGCTTCACAGTGCTGCGCTCAACTGCCTGCACCACCAGGGAGGACTTCATGATTATTTTATTAAATAGTATTGAATTTATTGGGAACATTTTCAGTTTAAAGATAGGATGTAGAAATATAGAAATTAATAATTGCTGAGTTTCCTCTATATGTTGGGTCCAATGATGATAGATATAATTTAACTTATAACCCCCCCCCAATATTTGGCATATTGTAATTTGTGTCTAACAGATCAGAAAGCAATGTCCCTAAGAGATATTAAAGCTATTTCACGTTTATACAGTCAATAAGTGCTGGAGCTAGAATTCAGTCCACAATCAGGTGCCACAATGATATGTTCTATCTGTACCATTTTAATGATTGGGTGGATTTTGACAACAATACTCTCATTGATCAAGACAAGACTCATCAGTAGATCTCTTCTCTTGAGGTTTGTCCTTGTTCTTTTCATCATTTTGATTTTTTTAGACTGTTCCCAATTCTATTATATTTTGTATAAAATATTTTGACAGATTCCCAATACACAATTTTAGTTCATTATATACATTAATTGTCATTTTGACTTATGGAGAGTTTTGAATCTTTATTGATTGGGAGTATTGGGAGTATACATTCACTTTATGGATCTTTATTCTCTGAGCTAATTTTCATGTAGATCCTCATCCAAGATACAGGGAATAGATAACCAATGTTTTAGTCAGTTAATTTTCAAGAATTTGTAGGTATTTGCAATCATGTTTTATTCAGAACTGTGAAATTTTCCAAAGTTAAGTCATAAGATAACAGGAACTACTAACAATTTAATACTAGAAAAATTGTAAATTTTTCATTCAGAAAGTTTAAAGTGCAGATTAAAGCAGAATGCTAGAAAAACATTAGACAGTAAATTAAATTAGTCCACAAAGAATCTGAAGTTAGACTGGTGGCAAAGTAAAATTTTAAAGATTACCTATATAGTTTTGGGGATACATATTAATTGGCCTACTACATTGACAATGTAGTGTGTTTAAAATCTCCAATTTTACTTTGGGATATAATATTGTTGGCTATGGGCATTTTACTACAATATTTTCAGGAAAATATTGGTGCAATACAGTACTTAGAAAATCTGGATCCCAGTTCTTAAAATGCTTGAGACTAATGAAAACTTTTCACAGGTAACAAACTGTTTTAGTCCTCAGGTTAATAATAAAATAATACCAACACTCTTTCCTGTTTTTTCAAAATTACCTCTTTCCACAATTTGATTTATTCATTATGCCAAGCTTTTTCCTAATCCAGGGCCCTTGCACTTAACATTTCTTTTTCCCCTGGTTTATATGACTTGTTCTTCAGTTCTCATCTTTATTGTCAGTCTGTACAACCCTGGATTCCTCTTGAAGTGCAATTTATAGGCATGATAACATACTAAAGTGCTTTTAAAAATACAAAATAAAGGGCCTCCCCTGGTGGTGCAGGAGGTTGAGCGCAGCGCTGTGAAGCTGTCCGCAGCCTCTGCAGTGCTGGTTGGCGAGGGTCCCACCTGGAGCGGCAGACCTCTCTTGTTGTGCCCACTACTCCCCTCAGCAGTGTATTTCGTCAGTTTGCGTGTTCTGTTCCCCACTCTGTCTCTGGGGAATCCTCTCACCCTCCCTCGCACCTGGCCTGCACCTGGTTCTTGTATAAATAAATAAATAAACAAACAAACAAACAAACAAATAAATAAATCTTTAAAAAAATACAAAATCAAGCACTGTAATTTAGATCCATATAACAAATACCAATTTTCATGGTACGATACCTAATTTAAACTCACATCTTTGTATAAAAGCAAGTATATATTTCTCTCTTTTCATGCTTAGATTTCTCCAATTTAATCAAAGAAACCATTTTAAAAATCTTAAATTATACATTAGCTTCCTGCTTAAAATTCTTCACTAATTTTCCATAAAGTTACAATTAAAGTATAAATTTTATGCTATAAATTATAACTGAAACAACCTCTTACCTTCTCTCCACTGAAGGTCGCTGATAGTGTCTTCTAATGTGTAGAGCTTTTTGTAACCTAAGTGACTGTAGCCAACACTTTCTCTGGTTTGTTCTTTCTCCTGATCTTATGTTTATTGTCTTCTATTTATGGAATTTTATCTTTCTTTTCTATTTCTTTTCTACCTCTTCATCCATCTGTTATATATTTCTTCTAGCCTTCAGATCAACTGTAATATCTGCTTGGGGGAGCACTTCTCCAAGGAATCTAGAACAGAGAACGGTTTATGCAATGCAAGTTTCTCTGTCACCAAACTTATCAAAATGTTGTGTTCTTTTTTTTGGTTAGCAAGGTGACATTGATTTGTAATAATGTATAATTTTTAGGGGTACAACTTCACATTTCAACAAATGTATATACAACACAACTCTCAGCAGCAAAAGTCAAGAGTCTCTCTACCACCATCTGATTCCTCCCCTCTTCTTATTGATAAGTGCATTATTTCTTATTTGCAATTTTTTGGACTATAATGACATATTTGAAACTGTCTCCCACATCTTAAAATTCCTTTCTCTTTTGTTTTCTGTTGGAATACCTTCTTGAAAGGGGACATACTAGAGGTTCTTTATCTCAGTGATTCCCCCCAAATGTCATAAGCTCAACAGCAATAACAAAATAGCAAAAATAATTTTAAAGTAGCAGTTATGAGGGATTCAATTCCCCCTGTAAATTGACTCCACCTAAACTTTTGAAATTATTTTTAATGTCTAACAAATATTACTTACCACATAAGCAAACCAGCTCTGTCGAAATAAATAAATGCCAAATTATTTGTTTTCACTTTAATACTATTGACGAAATTACTCCCTGTAATTTGAATCCTCTCAGATTGCATGTGTTAATGTGTGTATATTTGTATATGTGTGTGTGTGTTTGTGTATTTCCAAAGGAAGTGATTCACACTGAAGTAACTGCTTCATTTTATGGTTTTATTAGAAATCAATGCTCACAGCAAAGGAACAGAGACTCTAAATGAGTTAGTGAAACAGAATTTTATGTGGAGGAAGTTGGAGACTTTAGGAGTTATGTTATATAGGAAAATTAAAATTTTACAACTCTCTATAACCTATAAAACTCTCTCTTGATAACCAAAGGAATATATTCAAACATGACTGACTAGAAGACTGGTGAGCTGTGTGCTAACTCAGCTATTTTGTATTTTATTTTTGTATGTTTGGGAAATAGACACTTGAAAAATATTTGCAAAAGCTATATGTACGTTAAAAAATTACAAAGATATTTTAAACATTTTATGTCATGTGTTAGTCAAAATCTTTCTCTGTGTGTGCATGTTTGTGTGTGTGTTTTCCACTAAGATATTCCCTATACTCTTGACTGCACAGAGCTGAGCATACAGCTAATTCTCAATATTAATTGATTGAGTTATTGAAATACCCTGGGCTTTCAATTAGCTCTGCATGGCTACACTTTTTATTTGTGAGAATCACAAATCCATAATCTGGTTTTCCATGCTTTTATAGAAGTATAGATTTGCAGCAGTTGAACAGAAATATTGAATGAATCTTCTGGTAAACTTGTTCTCTTAGATTTTAAGTATCCATCTTAGATTCTCAGACAGGAATCTAGAAACTCAGAGGAAATTTGAAATGTAGCCTATCACCTAATTGTTCTAATAGTCTATAACGTTCATACAAACAATATTAAAACTGTAGAATTATTCATTTATTTAAAATTTGCTTCTTTGAAACAAATTAACCTTTTTTTAATTCCATGAAGTATAATTACAATTCTTATTCAAGACCAGCAAAATGACAAGCACGCATACTTTCCTCATTTGATTAAACTTTTACTACAAATAAAAAAATATAGTGATATTTTCATAGTGGATCGTATCTGATAGTTAAAATGCATGCTTCTATATTCTCTGTTCTATAAATATCAATGAGCCAGTTCCAAAGGGGGAAAATACCCTCTAATTTCCTTGGTAAAATCTATACTTTGACTCACACTATCAGGGACAATTTGGTGCACCAGAATTTCTTTTACTCCCATGCAGTTCAGTGCCAATAATATTTTTTTGTAATCTCTAAATTGCTTATTTATTTACTAAGTTATTATTCTTCCCACCCATTTAAGAGATTTGTCAAATGATGAAAAGTACTTGTAATACATTTCTCTTACTTGAAATGATTTTTGAATATACAAATCAGAGGCTACAGAGTGCTTCTTTAAGTAATGGAGAGTAATGAGTGGAGGATTAAAGAGATAGTTCTCCTTGTACGAGACAGAGAAAAGCCTGTCATAGAAACTGATGTAAACGATACAGACATTTATGAACACTGGTTATTACTAAAATAAAATTATGTGAAAGACCAATTTCAATTTTTCATTCACTTACAAAACTCCTAGGCAACCAGAATATCAATGTTATGATGAATTATGAGACAGATACTGTGACTACCTAATTATACAATAAATTATATTTTTACAAAATTCTTGTGAAAATTGCAAGACATGCTATTTAAACCTTTATTTCAAAAATTCTGTCTACACCTGATTGTTAATTAAATATATACATTTCAAATAATTTCAAAATAAATATAAATTATAACTATAATTACTTAAGTTTCAACAAAGTGTTAGTTGCTTATTAGGTTTTATTTTATTTGATCCAAAAATCTAATGAAGGCCTCCATCTTTAACTTCTATTTTGCACATGAGGAAGCCAAGACTAAGAGAAATTAAGAGCATTGCTCAAAACCATATATCTAATAAGCTGTGGAGAAGGATTTGAAACATAGATTGATTTCAAAGTCTGTGATGTTTCCAGTGTTCCAATGTTCCCAATGTTATCAATGTCGCTTTCCAATGAAAATGCAAGTGGAGGAATACTACACACTACCCTTGCAAGTGTTATAATTTAAATATTCTTGAGCAAATCATATTTGCAAATTCTGCAGTAGATTTTCTATTTTTTAAATCAATAACTCACTTTGTGTTCCCATTGCATATTGCACATAGCTGTATTAAGGTCTGAATATTCCTGTATATTACATTATTAATATTAATGTTTATTATTATATTATTAAATATTTCAAAATATGTGCATTGATATTTGTATTTTCACTTTCTGCCACTGAGCTTGGCAATCTCATAGTGCTTAATAAACATTTACTAAATGAATAAAGTTTATGATAATAAGGCTCACTTTTTATTTTATTTTAATTGATGAACATTTCCTTCAGAATCCAAATCATAAACTCTTCAGAAATCATCCCTCAAAAGAATATGGTACAAAATTGGACATGTGTTACTACTATGCCCTTAGGATCAAACTTAATCACATACATAATAACATGTGCATAGCAATATCAGGAAACATGTGGTAAGATGGATTTGAAAAATATGCCATTCACTCAGAAATAACCTGCCAACATCCTTGAAACTTAATGTCCTTGAAATTTAGAAAATAAACTCACTCTCAGATTGCAATCGTTGTCTTAAAAATAATCTTTAACAGTAGAAGCTCTTCAGCTATATAGGTTTAGGAAGATTGTCTTTATTCAAACTAAAGTGCACCGTCCAGTCTTGTGCTATAGCTAACGCTTTTGGCCCTCCATAAAGAGTGATAAAGACCTCTGAGTATCCCTCTGTCCAAATTTTTTTTTTAAATATTGGGAAAAAAACACGTATTCTCCCCACAGTGATTTCTTTACTAAATCTCCATTAAACATGAATTATTTTATCTGGTGTATATAACTTAAATTCTGTTGGTGCCTGTATCAGTGAAAAAGGCAAGGGAAAAAATAAAGGTGGAGCAAGTTCCCTTGGGAGGCAAAAAATGGATGGTACTTTCTAAAACATAGTCTAAAAAAGAAAAGGGGTTGAAAAAGGATTTTGTGAGCTTTGACGAAAATCTACTTCATAGGAATGCTAAATCTTGCCATAAATCCTGATGCAAGCTTGCGTTATCTTTTTAATCGTTTCCCGGTCTCCATCTTGCTCTCTTCTGCTTATGCTTATCATGGAGGCCAGAGTGTTCTTAGAAAATATGTCAGATGCATCACACAGTGCTCCACATCCTCCAATGGCTTCCCATCTCATTCAGATTGAAAACTAGCCTTTCTGCTGTAGCCCCTGAGATCTAATAAGCAACCGGTGCCTATTAGCTCCTTGAGCTCATCTTCAGTTCCCTTTCCCTTTGCTGACTCATCAGCTCCATATTTTCTGGACCCTTAAATGTTCCAAAATTTATCAAGCCCAGAATCCTTGCTTTTCCATTCCAGCCACCTGAGGTGCTGTCCCATACACAGAAGCAGCGGTGTTTTCACTCCTTTAGGGCACTGCTGTGGGGCTGCTTTAGAGGTGGAGCTTGGCCAGGCAGACTTTTACCCTACAACCTCTTCACCTCAAATTAATATTTTCAATTTGAAATTTTCCTTTTCTGATATTTATCTTCAACGATGTCTTAATAATATGCTATACTTAGTTACTTGCTGGATATTAATTCCTATTCCTTATTCAGAAATGTAACATTAGAGCTCATAGATTTTGGATCATCTTTTAAAAAAACAAAACTCATATTTTCACTTTGAATAGGGCCTGACATATAATGCTAAAGAAATTTGTTTGAATAGATTTGAAGGGATGGGTAAATGGATCATGAAATTCTTATTTTTATTGTAACTAAAAGTTATAAATGTAAATGTGAAGACTTTTAAAATAAATTTTCACAATTGCAGCGAAATGTCTTCCTGCTATATTGCACATTATATTGCCTCTTTCTAAAAATAATATGGAGAATATATGCTGAATTTTTCTCAAGTTTTTTTCTTTTTTTTGAGGCCCTTTGGAATATAAATGAGATTACTGAAAGCCACTGTTTTATAATTTTATTGTGTCTTACTCAACACATAAAGTTATGTGGCATTTTTGATTAAATATATTTTTTTCTACTCGCTCCTTCACAATATACTGCAATTCTACCCCTACCCCCCAAATGATCCTTATCATTAATTTTTTTTTAAAGATTTATTTATTTATTTATACAAGCATTGGGTACAGACAGAAGCGCAGGAGAATGAGAGAATTCACCAGAGCCAGAGCAGGGAGCAGAGCAGGCAGACAGACGAAGAACACTGCTGAGGGGAGCAGCAGGCGCCAGGAGGGGTCTGTACGCCATGTGGGACCCTCGCCCGGTGGCCGGGGATCGAACTGGCATTACAGAGGCTGCGGGCAGCTTCGCAGCCCAGCACTCAACCGCTGCACCACCAGGGAGGACCTCCTTATCATTAATTTTAAAAGGGTTTGTTGGTTTCCCATGCCAAGATAAACCCTGTTAGGGATTATTAATTTAGTATTGAGTCATTTTAGCTGGGCTCCTGAATCACCTTAGCCTATCAAGACAATCTATTTTTCCAGAATTTACTGCCCCTCCCAAGGAAACATTTTTACATTTTTGTATTCAAGACTGGACTTGAAAACAATAACACACACACACACAAGCACTAGTGTTAGAAAGTACAACATTGAGGATACTAGGTATCTCTCTTCTATTTGATCCAAGCAAAATTATACATAATTAACAGACTCCTCATCTAATACGTTTTTTTTTAATAGCATTTAAATGAAATAGTTGCTTGGCACTTAGTGAGATGTTGTAGTTTTCATCTTGGTTTCTCAGATTATTATTAAGAATGAAATTACGAGATCATTAAAAAATTCTATATTTATATCTAATAGAGAAAATATTCCATATTTAATCTGAAAGTCTATTGAGTGCAAATAGATTTAAATAATTTAATATAATTTGTATTTTTTTGCTGCTGTCATCTTCATTTATAATTTTATTCTAGAAATGTACACTAAACCTTAAGTAGAGTACAATCTCAGTAACGCTTACAAGTTTTAGATTAATCTATCCTAATATTTTTCTGACATTATAGTTTGACTATATTCAGTGCATGTCATATTTTCCCTGCTCTATAAAGGAAAGAGAATTTCTCTTTCATGGTGACTAAATAGGGTGAAAAAGTTACCATAGCTGCTGGAGACAGGCCCTTCACAAGGTTAGATTCCTTGGTTAGATTCCCACAGAGCTAAGAAGTCATGGCCTTTTAACCTGGTTGCCAAAAGGCAATCTTGACCTGCAGTAGATTCAGGGAAATATAAGTGCCTAGAGTTGCAATATTCAAATTAGAAATTAAAACCCTATTTACATACAATAGCAATGTTCAGAAGGAAACTGACTTATCTGAAAATCTCTTAGGGCTTTTTCAATATATAATTTACATGAAAAAAAAATCATAGTACTACTTCAAAAAACAGAAGATATAGAAAATGTTCTCAGTTGTCATAGGTTCAGATATTACTTACATATGAACTTCTGGATAAAAGGAGCATCTGTAAACTATCTGTAATTTATGTTAATATCCCTAATCATAATTATTTGATAGCAGATGGGAACAATACTTTTTTTTAAACCCCAGTAAAAAAAAAAAAGAACACAACTGGTAACAATGCAGATGAAAGCAAAAATAAAGGTATGGCAGATGCAATCTGAGGTGGAAAGAAGTGTAGAAACCTGACATGAGAAAATCTTTTGAAGTTTTCAAAAGCCCATGTCCAAACCAGATATGAGATAATAAAATATTATCAACAAAATTCATTCAGGGCTGGCTTAAAATAAGTGGGTATTTAAGATCTTTTAAGCAGGAAAAAAATTGCAATGTGTTGAAAGTAACAATTAAAATTCATGTTATTTTACCACATTTATATGGAGATCATAAACTCATTTCTCATAACACATAATTAATATTTACTTTATAAACTATAATGTTATTATTTTGATCTTCATGGTTAAAACTTCAGGGAACATACATTACTTCACAATGACACTGGGACATTTAAATGCAACATGTAAAAAATGAAACTATCATATGACATACTTAATATTAGATAATATAAAGTATTAATTAAGGTGTTTTCTCTTTAAAAGCCATCTTTTCTTTAAAAGATTGATGGTATCTCTAATGTTATTATGTAATGCCCCCAAATGATTTCTACAAAGAAATACTGAAATGTAATGTTATATATTAAATATGTCTGTATCTACATTAAATATATCCATCTATATTTATATAGAAATATTTCCATTAAAGTGGTAAAGGTTTCTTTCATTTTGTATTGTCCTGATGAGCACGATTAACTAAATAAGTCCTAGTATAACAGTAGTGATGATGAACTTTCACAAACCACCTTCAACACTGACACACAATTTGGGAAATTAAAAGATATTCAACTAAAATCTGGATTATCATTAATCTGAATATATTATTTTAATGCCATTTTGAATGCATACATTCATACAATTAACTCAGTAATTTACATATGAAAATTTCTCAAGCATGTATATTTGTTGCCCTCATCAAATGAAAAGGTTAAATAAACTCAAGAGGTAGAGTGGATTATAATGGCCACTGAGGATTAATTAACATTGATAAATGTCTGCTAAACATTTAATTGCTATATAACTAAACTATACCTGGACTTTAATGAAGATTAATAGACTTTGAATAGGTTATGCTTATTTATTTTAAGAAATAGGAGTTCTTAATATTATACATGATGTAATTTAACATTAGTACCATGTGGTATTTTGCTTCAAATATTTTTGAAGAAAATATCATTATGGAAATATATTCACTTAATTTTTACACACAGATATTTTGCACTTATTTTAAATGTTATCTACACATTCAAAATAACACTAGTAATAGCATAGATATGTTTCATTGAAATAAGATAAAGATAAAAACAAACACAAAAAAGAGTCATCATAAGGCATGAACTCAAACTGGACCATCAGTTATTTAAAAGCTTTTGTTGAATATGTGTCAACATAACAGATATTGTAGAGGACTGTCTAAAGCATTCAAAAGAATCAAAATTCACTTTTTCTAGTTAAGAGCATGTGTAATTGAGTGGCTTAGACAATGATTACTAAAAGTTTTCCAGCTAGAAAATGCTTATGAACCAATCCATTTTGTTTGCTGTTTAAATATTTGGGTTGTAGGGATTCTCAGTGTGGTGTATTGCATGCCCATGTTAGATTTAGTAATTATATGAAGAGTATTAAACATGTAAATATGTGTATTATATAGCAAATGCTTGAGCATTCTACAGGTTTTCTGTATCTTGATTAGACTTTTCTGCTAAGATTATATCTGGAAATTATGGCAATAATATGGACACTCATTTGAAGACCCAGATTGACTAAAATGAGAGTTAAATTTAAACAATAGGATTAGAATAGTTAAATTGATTTGTCTTTAAAATAAAGTGTAGGGCCTCCCCGGTGGCGCAGGTAGTTGAGCACAGTGCTATGAAGCTGCCCGTAGCCTCTGCAGTGCAGATTCAATTCATGCGGCCAGGGAGATACCCACATGATGCAGCAGACCTCTCCTGCCTCACCTGCTGCTCCCATCACTAGTGTATTTCAGTCAGTCTGCCTGTTCTGCTCCCCACTCTACCTCTGGTGAATCCTCTCACCCTCCCGCACCTCTGGCTTGTACCCGGGTTCTTGTATAAATAAAATCTTTTTTTTTTTAAGATTTATTTTTTATTTTTATACAAGAACTGGGGTATAGGCCAGATGTATGGGAGGGTGAGAGGATTCATCAGAGACGAAACAGGGAACAGAACAGGCAGACTGACGAAATACACTGCTGAGGGGAGCAGCGGGCGGGACAGGAGAGGTCTGCTCCCCATGTGGGTTGTTCTGAGGCCGGCGGGGATTGAACCAGCACTGCAGAGGCTGTGGACAGCTTCACAGCGCTGCACTCAACTGCTTGTGCCACCAGGGAGGCCCAATAAATAAAATATTAAAATAAAATAAAATAAAAGAGTGTAATGTGATTTTTAAAATTCTTAAAAAGTAATCTTTTTTATGCCAATGTCTTCTTTCCTATAAATCTGGTTATCTTAAGTCTAAATCTAATTAACTCAGAAGTTACTTACAAATTTTGATTGGATAAACAATTCCCTTCTGTTAGTTGTTCCAGTTTTCTACAAGGAACTTAATTCTTTCATATCTGTACAACTTGATATTGAACTCAGCATGTGATAAGTGCTGAATTGAAAAAATTCAATAATGAAAAATAAACTAAAGAGTGGAATATTACAACAAGGCTTATGATTTCAAGGATTTTATCTTACAAAGTTAAGTCAAGATAGCTTAGTAAATTATTCTTTTTTCTTCCTCCTTCTCTCCCTTTGCTTCCTCCCACCTTCCTATTTCCTTTCTTTCCTTCTTTTCCAATCATAGCAAAATAACAATATATTTTTAAAAAATATACATTTTCATAATTTTACTTTAACATATTTCATGTATACTTTATTTTCTAAATCCTAAATATTTCATGTGATAATATAGATTAATTATCTTTAGGCATCCTCTTCAACAAGAGTGAATATTTTCTTCTCATAATGTTTTAAACATGTTAAAACACTTGTGGTAAATATTACCACAAGACTAACAAAATGGATATTACTCAGTATTTTTTCACATATAAATATTTAAACTAATGTTCAGTAAAACTGAATAATACATCTTTTTAGTCATATAAATCACGGATAACATTTAAATTGTATAATAGAAATATTAGCATTGTAAAGTAAAAGGAGAATGCAATATGGAATTTCAGAATAACCAAAATGAATTTTGTATTGCAACTTTTGTATGGCTAAACATAGTAATTAATGAAGAAAGAAATCACTGGTATTACAAGCATCATTTTATCTTATTTTAGATAAATTAAATCTATATTAAATTTTGCAAATAAATGTTTATTTGAAAAAAAATTGAAACAAAGTTTGAAAATAAACAAATGACCAATTTAAGTAGAAATCATTTAAGAACATGCACTTCAAATTTCTACATTATCTCTAATGGAAAGTTTTCTCTATCCTGTTTGTGATGTGTAATTTCATACAGTTTTCTTCCCTAAGGGAAACAGTTACTTGATTCAGTTCTTGGATAAAAATGATCTGTCACCATTGTTTGCTTTAGAGGGCTTTTTGCCTTTTTTTAAATTTTTTTTTTTCAGCACTGAATACTGAAAGAAAAATCAAGGCACAGGGGATTGCAGCCCAGCTGTTGTGGCATAAATCAATATTTAAAAAGCACAACAGTGTTTTTTCTTTCCCTGAAAGTGTGGGTTTTGTGTGTTTAATTTCTTGTTTTATTAAAATGTCCAACTTTGTCTAGGAAGGACTTGAAATTTAGCTTTGGTTTTTATTTAGGTTTACTGCTCAGCAATGGGGTAAGAGAACACTAATATAACTGCAGGTTTCTATGTCCTGCTGAGGGTTGCTGAAGCTGTGAATTTCATGAATGGACAACCATCAAATCTGGTTGAGCTAAGAGAGCACCCTGTTTCATTGACCCTGGTCTGCCTTCAGCAAAGGAAACTGAGTTATATATTAATGACTCCTTAACAAATGAAAATTATCCAGTAGCTACATCTAGAAAGGAATCAGAAGGCTTGTCATGCTAAATACAGGTAGAATAACAAATATCTCTTCCCCGAATAGATTTTTGCAGGACAGTTGCCTTTGGATATATTCATTTATTTCCTAATCTTTTCTGATCATTTTATGCCATGATTTATGTGCTAGAAGCTTCTGTCTTGAAATTATCTTTTATCATTTTATTCCAATTTTTGGTTTACACTGAGAACAGCTTTCATTCTGAGCCTACCCACCAAATGCACTGATTTTGCAAAACTCATTCCCAGCACTCAGGTGCCCATCTTCAAATTTCTCCCTGTGCGACTGGCCCCCGGGGTGAAGCACTGCCTGAGTGCATTAATGGCAGAATCACACTGTAAGTGTCAGAATGGTGGCATCATCGCACTTTGTCGCCAGCTCCTCTGTTTCTTCCATGTCTCACTACAGAGAAACTAAGGCTAAAGGTTAAAGGACACAGTTTATTAAGTAATTCAAGCCATTAATCTGCAACCTGCAAACCTATGCCAGCCTATTTACGCTGGCATGATTCATGTTTGCTGTTTACCGATGCTAAAGCATAATGCCTGTTTGCTTTACTTTTATTGCTACACAGTAAAGTAATGAGGAAGGAGGATGAAAAAAAGGTGACAGGACCCACACAAGGGGACAATAAGAGCAGCAGACTCACTTGCATAAAGAAGATTGAAGCCTTCCCTCCCTCCCTCCATCTCTCCGTATAGGCCCCAGTGCACATCTGCGTCACTTATGGGGGAGGAGGAGGCGCTGAGGCAGAGAGAAAATTGTACTGTGAGGACCTTGACAGCTTCACGGGCGGGCTTTTCCATTTCCCTCCGTGTATTTTCTTGAATATTTATTTTTCCCTTTTACAAACTGACTATATAAAACCTCTGATTCTCGCCTTGCAGAGGACACTGACTTTCTCTGAGATACCCGGCAAGCTAGCTCTGGGGCATCCTTGGAGAGGCCAGGGGCAGGGGCGCAGGTGCACTGAGAAGACAGGGGGTGCGCTTCTCCCCCCGTGACTTGGGGTTCTCTCTCTCTCTCTCTCTCTCTCTCTCTCTCTCTCTCTCTCTCTCTCTCTCTCAGCTCCCCAGGCACTGAACTCCGAGCTGCAAGGACAGGAGAACTGACACCTTCCGGACTGAGGCTGTGCCACGGTGCATCCCAGGGAGGTCTATCCAGCTGCCGCCACCTCCCGGGCTTCGGTGCGCGCAGACCTCCCTCCCTCCCGCATCTCTAACATCAGGGTCGACCCTCCCCGCCTAACCACTAACCCGGGAGCGGGGATCCAGGATTCACAGTCCTCAGCGCCCCGTTCCTGCCTCTGCTCCTGGACCTGGGCTCCACGCGCGCAGGTCCCGCGGATCTGAGCACAGCTGAGCGGCGCGGCGGTGCCGTCTGCGCTCGGGTGCGGGACTGGCAGGGTGCGCGGTCGCCCAGCCCCTTCTGCTCGCCGGGTGCTGAGAGCGCAGCGCTTCCCGCTCCGCCCCGGCTCTGCTGGTTTCCTCTCCAGCTGGCGGGTCGTCGACTGCGCCTGCTGAGATCCCTTTGCCTGTTTTTGCGTTAAGCATGTCAGGGTCTGGACGAAAGGACTTCGATGTGAAGCACATCCTGCGACTCCGCTGGAAACTCTTCAGCCACCCGTCGCCATCCCCAGGCGGCCCTGCTGGGGGCAGCTGCCTGCAACAGGACGGCGGCGGCAGCTTTGAACATTGGGGACCAAGCCAGAGCCGCCTGCTCAAAAGCCAAGAGAAGGGCAGCGTGAGCACTTTCTGGAAGAAGCCTTCCTCTTCTTCCTCTTCCTCTCCGTCCTCTTCCTCTCTCCACCCACTGAATGGCACCTTGCTGCCAGTGGCCACGAGACTGCAACCAGGAGCGCCCCGGCAGGGCACCCAACAGCCGGCCAGAACGCTCTTCTACGTGGAGTCCATTGAGGAGGAGGTGGTGCCAGGCATGGACTTCCCTGGACCGCAGGAGAATGCACTGGTACTGCAAGAGCTCAAAGTGGAGCCGGCCGACTCGAGCCAGGCAACAGGTGAAGGATGTGCACGCAGGTACAGTAAATCCTCAAGGGGTATCTAGGCATCTCCCAATTCCACTCTTCCCACCCCGAAACCCCGACCCCCGTCTCCTTGTGCTCTGGTAGATACTAAGTGTAAAACATTTGAGATTGAATATTTTGACTAGGAGACGCCAGCCTTTATTTTTGTTTATTACCCAAGTTGCAATTTCATTAAAAGTTTGCTGGATGATTTATTTTGAGTCGTGTGTGTGTGTGTGTGTGTGTGTGTATGGATATATATTTATACACACACAAAGATACATCTATATAGAATCTATATAGATATACATACATATCTATATAGTTGTATCTATAGATAGATAGATAGATAGATAGATAGATAGATAGATAGACAGATCTTTTTTTTGTAAATGTCGGGTAAATTTCCAGGCGGTGCAGTTCTCATATTTCTGATATTATAGTATTCTTCTAGCACCTTTCAATAAATTGATTGGATTTCTGGTTATGTGATGTGAGGTGAAACTAGCTTTAAATACCTTTCAAATGCATCTCATATACTGGCTTAATAACTGACTAAGTATGTTTTCGAGAATCTCTGTGGCTTGAATTCATATTCCAGGAGTAAGGAGGTAGGGAAAAGGAGACCACTGGGCAGCAACACTATCTTCCCTCTTTTCCCTCCCCCCCCCCCATGAAATACAATGTTGTTTTTCTCTATTCCAACTACCCTTTTTGTCCTCCTCTTAAAGTTCAAAGTCTTAAACTTGTTCAAAGTCTTAAACTATTGTGAGTCCCTTTGTATTCAGTATCCTGATTGCTCAGTACTAGATGTTGCATCCTCAGTGAGCAGATCAAGATGTATTTTATTTGTAACATTACACTTCTTTGAGTAGAGTTTTATTAGTTTGACACTTACAGAAAATCTTCACGCACATAAAACTCCTAATCCTACAATTTTAGGGAATTGACTCATTTTTATTCTATACTACATCATTACTATTAATAGTTTGGCAGATAGTGAGTATATGAAGAAATTTGTATGTAGGTTCCTATGCTATCAGAATGCATTATTGAAGAAGAAATACAGGAGAGCCATAGGGAAATGATAATTAATGTGTTAATACAATTTAATTACCTCTCAGTAACAATTTAATTACCTTTTTAAACATCATGTTGATTGAATGGACTTTTTATAAAGTTGATTAAGGCACAAAGAAATATATAAAATAGGATAATAACTGTTTTTTTAATTATATTGACAATGTGAAGTTGGAGATACAAAAATTTATCCTTAAATATTGTCAATTATATGCATGGTATGAATTTTAATTTTAATTTCAAGAGCCCTGAACATATCTAATATGTTGTAACTTAAAATGTAAGATTGTAATTTTAATGAGGGAATTTAAATTACGATTTTCAAGTAGGTCAGTTTTTTATATATACAGTATCTATTATTCAGTTAAAGAAGTTTTATCACCAACATGGTTCTCACTCTTAGATATTATACCATGAAGTTATTCAATTTATGTACTCACTAGATACCTACCATTTTAGAATAAAATATGTGGGACATATCCCCCTTTTCTGAGTTAATATAAAAACTTTTTTATAGATTTTGGGAAAACAATATAAACATCTAGTATTTATCTTATATATCAAAATAAATTAGGATTGAGATAAAGTACCCATTAGATTTAACTTCTTACACCTACTTTTTAATATACTCCAGTGACTTTATTCACAAAGAGTTAAAAGTGATAAGAATGCTTAAAGAAATCCATGTAACACCCTAAGTCATTATTAATATTGACTGGAATGAGGATTCCCCAAGCGGTATTGCATCTATAAAAATTAAAACTCGGGTTTAATTTTATTTAAAATATTCACTAGTGTTTAAATCCTTTAAATATTTTTTTTTAAATTCTCCCTGGAAAAAAACAGCACTGGTAGTAGTCAATAGATTTTATGGGTATCTAAAGCATCATAGAAAATTGATTCTGTGCTCATGGTTGATTAAAACCATGCTACTAAACTTAGCAATTAGTTATTATTAATAGATAGTAGATTAATATGTATTAAGGAAAGGGTTAATTTCTCTGAAGAGACTTCATTTTCAAAGTTAAACTCTGAGCAAAAAATAACATGCAAATCAGTAATGTGGAATATTTTTTTTTCTGTATAATACATTCAGGAATTCTATATGCTGCTAATAATGATCAATATAAACTATATAAACCTAAAATGATAATTTTGATTACTTGGGATATCATTTTTATCATCAAACTATGATGTCACATTTGATATTTTCACTTTGTTTTAACAACTCTGGCATCTATGCTAAATTAATCTTCATTATAAAACAAGAGTTGGTCCTTTATCTCATATGTGAGTTTTCTGATTGTTATCCATTTAGTTTTAAGCTAGTTAGGATCATTGTTTTAGACAGGTATAAGTAGCTCAGTTGGTTTAACTTGTGCAAATAGCAGCTGGATGGTGCTGAGGGGAAAACTCTGTAATCTGAGAATCTGTAAAGATCACATTATCATGTGTTTGAATTATAAAGGTAGGAGCAAGATAGTGGTTAAATTGCTTCACTCCTGAAAACCAGCCCTTATCTCAACCCACTCTATGTGTAAACAAAGTACTCTTCTACCTTCACCATTACAATGGTAAGAATTTCAACTTTGACTGTCATAGACTCCTGACTTTTGCTGTTAATCATTTATTGTCTCTAGTGTCCAAACTCAGTTATTGGAAAGAATATAATTTCTCAGTTATCAGATCAGTATACATTCTTGGTATGAATACTTTTTTGGTCTGCAATTCTATATTCTAAGTAAACTAGCATACCAAAAAAAATTTATATTCTTGCAATTTGTGGTGATATGAGTGGGAGAAGGGATGTCATAATTTTTTTTTTCAAAATTCTCAAGGAATGCAGTCATCTGATTCTAGGGTTTCAGTTAATATATAAAAATTGTATTTCCATATTTGCAAACAAAACGTTGACCTACCCCTGACTGCTGATCTCATCCACCTCTCTACTTGAACTCTCTGGTGGATATCACAGAGATAAAATGAATGCACCATATACAAAATTAAACTCATTCTCTCCCCTTTCTCTTATTCAATTTCCTTCTTCTTTTTTTCTCAGAGAATTATGAAATGCAATTAAGAAATCAGGATCACATTTGTCAACAACTTAGTTCCCATCATTTTCAATATTCCACTAAACCTCGCACCTTTACTTTGAAAATGTTCCCTGTATGATCTCACATCTCTCCAATTCCATTGTCTACACTGAATTCTAAGTACTGTTCTCCACCAATTTAGATTCTGCAACTGACATCTGCATTATTTCCCCTCATTAATATTTGCTATCCATAATTCATCTTCCCTCTGGAGTCGATGAAAATGATAAAATAAAAATCTAAACAATTTGATCACTTCTCTTTCTTTCTTTTCAGCACAAGCACATTTCTACCACTTTATGGCTATAATCTATACTGTAGACAATTAGGCTCTGAGTAATCTATTTAAGTCTTCATTCATCAAACTTCCCTCACTTTATGTCTGTCTTTCAGACTCAATGTCATCTATAATTTTCTCTGCATTTGAGCCTCACAAGTTTCTTCTTCTAGAGAGTCTCTTCTTCATTTTCTGAGTTCATAACTACTCACTATTGAGATGTCTTCAATAAAAGTTCTGTATCTTTCTCAGAGAAGAAAACATTGATCCTCCAAGAAAGATTATTTCAAAATTTATTTTTTTTATTTAACAGTTTTTTAATCGTATGTCCCCTCTTGTTTTAGTTGTAAGAAAAACTGCTTTCTACTTTTTCACTTTCATATTGCAGCATGTAACTATAGAGTGATATTCTTGTTAGTTTTGTTTGCTCTACATTTGCCCAATGGACAGGGCATTTCTGTTTTAACCGTCATTGTGTCCCTATAATAGAACATATAGTTAATAAGTATTCTTCCATGAATAAATACTTGTTATAATGAATGACATTGATTAAGAACTTGCTATTTTACAAGTTAGTGTGCTGAATATTTATATTGGGTTAATTTAATATTTAGAACAAACCTATTATTCTGGTACTATTATGGATCCCTTTTCTACAATGAGTATACAGATGAGAAGACTAAGATATA
This sequence comes from Talpa europaea, assembly GCF_964194135.1. Lineage (NCBI taxonomy): Eukaryota > Metazoa > Chordata > Mammalia > Eulipotyphla > Talpidae > Talpa > Talpa europaea. The sequence goes on along the minus strand of NC_140072.1, from coordinate 111,791,983 downwards.
ACAGGTGATGTATGTGCCCAGAATCACAGACTTGTAAGTAACACAACTGGACTTTTAATGGTTGCTTTCTAACTTCAGATACTGTGTTCCAGCCACATTGCCAAGTCTGCTTTTCCCCTGCCTAAACAAATAGTACATAAGAGAAGAGGCTCCAGCAAAGGCTATGCTGAAGCAGTTCTCTTATTCCCTTGATAAAAATTATGCTGTGTTTGAATGTTTAGACAGACTCCTTAAAGTGCTAGTGATGGACAATGCCAGACAAGGCTCAAAGAAGACTTCTTAGCCCACATTATAAAATAATTCCTGAATCATGGTTCATTCAGTGCTTTTTGCTCTACAAATTAAGCAAAAATATTCAGAAATAACCTAAACAGGAAATAATTTCATTTAGGAGTCCAAAGGAGAGCTTTATGATAGACTCTCTGCTCTAGAAGGTCTCAACAGGTGAAACAGGGAAATGTCACTGAAAGAGTCTATGTCATTACAATCTCATGGAGGTTGGTGGACCCAAGCCAAGTACTTGTTTAGAATGAAAAGAAATCAGTCTTGCTTCAGTCAAAATTAAAAATATCAACTTTAAAAATTATAAGATGATAAGGGACTATTTCATCAAGAAAGTCCTTTTCAAACTATTTTCTATGGAGCTTAAAATGAAATATTATTCACATTTTCCTCCCACTCTTAATTTCATAGTAAAGTAAGTTTTATTCAATTTTATGTTTTCTTTGCTAATCTACACTAGACTGTATCATTTACCCGATGTTTAAACCAGAACTAATAAAAGTTGACACCTTATTTAGGAACAGCTTCTTTTACTTATTTTAAAATAAATTTATCAATATTACCTTTACAGATTACAAATATCCCCTTTTGTTAATATATACTAATTTTACTCAAATGTCCAACAGTCTCTCCAGGTTAGTATTCACAAATGTCAGAGCTTTGGAGAAAATGGAAAACTAGCTTTTGGGACGGAAATTAATTTTTTTAATTTAGGAATATAAAAGCACTCCAAATGTCTACCTAGGAGATACAAATTTCAACAATAAATTTGGAGTAATTTAAGCTTTTCTAATAAAAAATATGATTTCTACTTTCTCAGTTATCTTACCTTTGATATATTAGTATGCAGTTTCAATGGAGAAGTTCACACAAATAGACCCTAGATATTTGGTGTATGGAAATACACTGATGGTTTCTACCATCAGTAGAATTGGTATGTAATTTTTCCTCAGAAGACATGAAATTTTTGTATTATAAATATGTTATAATTCTGATATACAGTAGTTTTTTTTTTTTTTTTTTTTAGGTCAGAACTGTTACTACCAATATGAATATGACCATATTTTCTGCTTAAAAAATTAAAAATTTAGAAACACAGTTAAATTTTAAAAAATTCTGGAACAAATATCATTCTAATCATTTTATAAATGTCAGGGTAAAATAAGAACTAGAGGGTCTCTCTGGTGGCGCAGGCAGTTGAGGGCCGCACTGTGAAGCTGTCCACAGTCTCCGTGGCGTGGGTTCTATCCCGGCCTGCTAGGGAGATGCCCACATGGGGCCTCAGACTTCTCCTGTCTCGCCTGCTGCTCCCCTCAGCAGTGTCTTTCGGTCGGTCTGCCTGTTCTGTTCCCCACTCCGTCTCTGGTGAATGTTCTCACCCTCCCGCGCATCTGACCTGTACCCTGGCTCTTATATAAATAAATAAATCTTGAAAAAAAAAAAAAAAAAAGAACTGGAACTCCTGCTTTGACTGAGATAGAATAGCAAGGATTAGGGCTTCCCCTGGTGGCGCAGCGGTTGAGCACTGGGTTGCGAAGCTGCCCATAGCCTCTGCAGCGCTGGTTCGAGCCCCGGACACCAGCCAGGGTCTCACAGACCTCTCCTGCTGAGCCTGCTGCTCCCCTCCGCAGTGTACTTCATCAGTCTGCCTGTTCTGTTCCCTGCTCTGGCTCTGGCGAATTCTCTCACTCTCCCATGCTTCTGACTGTACCCAGTGCTTGTATAAATAAATAAATAAATCTTTAAAAAAAAAAGAACAGCGAGGACTAGACTTACCCTCTCTCACATGAAACAACAAAGAATGAAAGAAGGAAGGAAGAAAGGAAAACATAGGAAAAAAGATAAGAAAAATGTAGAAAAGGAAGGAGGGAAAGAAGGAAAAAAAAGGAAATAAAATATTTTTGAAGACACTAAACATCATACACTGAGAGTGAATCCTGAGTTATGAGAAGCAAATAAAATGGCTCTGTCTTTGCCACAACTCACTGGCTAATTCAGGGAAGTAGAAACTGATACCGGGAGGTAGGAGCCAGTACGAAAATAATGACCATCCTGGAGTGAGAAAACGGAACTAAGTGTCCAGGGAGATCCACACAGACAGAGTTCCCAGAACAGAGTGTCAGGAAAGGAAGCTACATAGGGAGAAAACTCCAGTGAGGGAAGAACAGTGAAGGGAAACCTTGATGATTCAGTAGATCAGTATTCAGTAGAATAATGACAGGAACACATGTTCAAGGAAATGCAATTCCTGGAAAAAAAACAACTCAGATTTAGAGAGAATAGTACTGTTCCTAAGAGTCAAAATGGAAAACTTCATGATTCATGGAATTTGATAAAGTACTTAGAAGGGTCTCACTTCAGAAACGAAATAATTTTCCCAAAATAAACACTACCATAGTTTCATCTAGCATATATTAATAGTGAGACTCAAAACTATGAAGCTGTGTCCATGTATGTAATTGTGCTCAAGGACAGCATTGGATAATAATTTACACATCCCACATAGTATCAGACAGATAAATTTTTGTAATATCTGATGCCCAATATTCAATAACAAGGCAACAAAAAAGTGAGAAAATATGAACCCTAATGTAAAGCAGAATCAATCAATTCAAACTGATCCCAAACTGTTAACAGACAAGGTCATTCAGAAAATTAAAACTATACACCATATGTTCAAGTAGTTAACTTGGGACATGGTAGATATGAAGAGATCAGCAATAAACTTCCAGACCAAAATAAAGTGGATAAAAAGGCTGAAATGAAAAATATATAGGATAAAATTAATGATGAGCAGAAACTTCAGAAAAGCAACGGTGATCTTAAAAATATAGTAATGAAAACATTGAAAATGAAAGAAAGCTCTGATAATTTTAAAGGACTGAATAAATATTCAGCTGGAATCCCCAAAGGATAATAATAAAAAGTAAAGGTAAAAAAAGTATTTAAAAGTAATGGCAGGAATTTTACAAACTTTATTAAAATTATAGATCTAAACATTCAATATTCCTAACAAATTCTAAGTAAAAGAAACATGGAAGGAACTACCAGAAAACACATTTTAATCAAATTCTTAAATCCAGTCATAAATATGAAAATTTAGACATGCAGAGAAAATACATGTTATATATATATATATATATGATAAAAGTAAAGATGATGGATTATTCCCCATTAGAGATGATGCAAATAAATGGAATATCATCTTTACAGTACTTTAAGAAAAATAAAATAGTCCATCTTGTATATTTTTTGTTACCATTCCTCTAAAGCACTTTATCATCCAATGCTATGATTGAATAGAAAAATATTAATACGAGTCAAGGAAACTGACTGTAAGGTACATTGCTCCTTATCATTTATGTTGTGTTAACCACATAAACCTATCCACTGTATTGATTATTCACATTTTGAATAAAAATTTGCTTTTAACATGCCTTGAAACATACATTGGAGTAAAACACTTCTTGAGATTGATATATGGCTTAAGGAATCATCCATTGACATTGACCTTGCAGACCTTGATAATGAAATATACATTTTGGATATTGGCCTGCCTAACTTAGCCAGCAGAAGATAAAGGGAAGAAAGAAAAGTTTTACTGTAAACATTTCTGCAAAGAAAGCTCTGTGACTGCAAAAGACTTTTGTCTTGAGGCAGTGGGAACCCAGGCTTTCTTTGATTCTTTGTATTTTAACAGATAACTTAGAAGCACCACAAAACATATTTTCCTACAGAGAAACAGATTATTTTTCACTAAGACTCATTGTCTTAACAAATATAACATATATAACTAGTTTTTCTGCGTAACAACTTTGAACACCCTGTGACTTTTATTTTTTATTTTTATTTTTATTTTTTTAAAGATTTATTTATTTATTTATACAAGCACTGGGTACAGTCAGGAGCATGGAAGGGTGACAGAATTCATCAGAGCCAGAGCAGGGAACAGAACAGGCAGACTGATGAAACACACTGATGAGGGGAGCAGTGGGCAGCAGGAGATGTCTGCATGCCATGTGGGACCCTCTCTGGGGGCTGGGGATCGAACCACCGCTGCAGAGTCTGCGGGCAGCTTCCAAGCCCACTGCTCAACCGCTGCGCCACCAGGGGAGGCCCACCCTGTGACTTTTAAATAGATTTCTTATCAGAAGATTTTTTAACACATAAAATAATTAGTGTATTTTAAATTTATTTAATATAGAGCCTCTCAAAAGAAACAAAATACAGTCTATTCTGAATACAATTCTTTTCTTTTCCCAAATTGACACATCCATTTGAAATCTTAAATTTAAAGATTCATTGGAATCTGTTCTTACTCCCATCCCCCCACCCACACACATTTTTGACTTGCCTCATAAGACATTTTCTTCTATGGTAAATATTATATGTTTTATTATTTAATAGTGAGCGAGAGAAAAATCTTTGTTCTTTATCTTACCACAAACAGAAAATACGTGAGTTTCTAATTTGAAGGAAAATAGCAAGTAAATTACTGTTAGTAAAATGCCAGGTAATCTGACTGGGCATATAGATTGTAGTCAAAAAACGAGGGATATGCTAGATCATATCAAAAATTTTGGATTCTGTGGTAATTGTAAAACAATGGATATAGCTGATGAGATTGAAATTTCAGAAAATGTTTCTAGAAAATTGGCTAGACTGGGCCTCCCTGGTGACACAGGGGTTAAAGTCTCAGCGCTATCAGCTATCACCAGCCACTTGGCTTGAGTTTGATGCCTGGCCAGGGAGCTAACCCACATGGCTCAGCAGACCTCTTCTGTCTTGCCCGCTGCTCCCCTCAACAGTGTATTGCAATAGATCTGCCTGTTCTGCTCCCCACTCTGTCTCTGGTGAATCCTCTCACTCCCCACACCTCTGGCCTTTACCCAGCCCTTGCATGCATAAGTAAATAAAAATAAAATCTTAAAAAATCAGATATATTAACTCAAACAACTCACATGAGTCTTCAGAGGAGATAGGACTTTATTTCTTGAGCAGGAGGAACTCATAGGTGCATAAATGCAGTGCTACACATTTCTAGACACTGCTTTCAATTGCCATAGATGTGAGGGACATGAATGATATATCAATGTCAAATGTGCAAGGGGAGCAAAGTGGCATCTGACACTTTTTCTGGAAGGGATAATGTAAGTATCAGACTCAGAATCTCCAGAGATCAACCAAGGCAAAAGTACATAGCTTGATGTACATGAAGGGACCGAATGAATAGTGAGACTTGTATTGTGTGCAATGAACAAGGATGGTAAATGTTAGGGACATAAGTGAGATTAACTGAATTTTGTCTCATATGGGGAAATTATGAAAAAATGGTAGACATGGGTCTATTCTTCAGGTGCTTTGAGAGAATGTTTTTGTGATCAATATAAACCTCAACAACTATTTGAGTTTTTTTTCATGGGTAAGAGTTTGGGTTGGGCACTGTCATTATGAACAAGCTCAGAACCATCTGTAGGACTGAATGCAAAATGAAAATTATTAATCATTAATAATTAAACCATTATTGTTAAAAATTACCGAGACTTTCATGACAAAGACAGAACGTAAAAACAAGGAGTCTTCTAACCTAAGGCTCCATGTGACTATACAGGTGCATACACAGGAAGCTGACCTAGTAGTTCTATATATATATATGTATGTGTATATGTGTGTGTATATATATGTATATATATATATATCAAACAAGTTGTAGGTCTTTAAGCTAATTGAACGTTTCCCTGAGTTTTTGAAATATAGTATCAGGACAACTCTTCAGAGTTTTAATATAAACAACACACTTGTAAGTCTAACCCTAGCTATATTTCAGAATATCACTTTTCTCTGAAGCTAGAAATTCAAATTATTTTATTCTCGTTTAACTAAACATTGTTATAATAGTTTGAATTAAGTTTGTCCTCATTCATATTAGATAATGTGGAACTGATTCTGTTCTTTATTCTACTTCCCTTAGAATATACTCTGCATTAATAAATCTACTGTTGAGGGGGCCTCCCCGGTGGCGCAGCGGTTGAGCGCTGGGTTGCGAAGCTGCCGCGGCCTCTGTGGCGCTGGTTCGATCCCCGGCTGCTCCCCAGCCACCAGAGGAGAGTCCCACATGGTGCGCAGACCTCTCCTGCCACCCGCTGCTCCCCTCAGCAGTGTACTTCGTTCCTTCTGCCTGCTCTGCTCCCCGCTCTGGCTCTGGTGAATTCTCTCACCCCCCCCCCCCGCGCTTCTGACTGTACCCAGTGCATGTATAAACAAGCAAGCAAACAAATAAATAAATAAAACATGCCTCTATTAAAAAAAATTAAAAAAAAATAAATCTACTGTTTAACACACTCCTCTCCTACCTGGTTGTGAAGTCAAATTAAATAATACAGAGTAAAGGACTTTTTTTTACTATTTTGAGGTTCTTTTCATCTGTTGTTGTGATGTTTTTAAGTCTACTTCTATTACAGCAAAAGCTTTTTTGGTTTCTTTCTTTTGAAAGATTTTCCTTGTTAAGTATAAACCCTTGCCAATTCCCAAAATGGAGTTATTCCTAGAGGTCATGTTAAATTTTCTCCTAAGGATACTGGTGGAAAATTCCCCAAGGTCACATGATGTGTGTTAATTACACTAGAATTCATTCACCTCATTGGAAATCACCTTTATAGTTCCAACCTGGGAATTACAGGAGAGCATTTTCCCTCAAAAGCATATGCAACACTGTAATCAGGGACTCATTTCACATAACATTAGTAACAGAATCTAATTTAGCTCCAAATTCCTGTTGGAATCTGTTGTGCCCTATGGAATCTAGATCATAATCTTCCCATTCTTGGAGACTCCTATCGCGATCTTTCTTCCCTGTAATTTGCTACTGGATTTGATTAGAAAATTTCCCTCATCTATAACCTACAATAGCCCTGTTTGGTATTTTCCTTTCAAATCTCTTCAAGTCTCTCTTGAAACAATCACAAAACAGCACCATATTTTAAAGTATAAGACTGCTTGCAGCAAAGGAAAGAAAGAGTGTGGGGCAGGAAATTGAAAAGAAAATTACAAGTTGCGGGGCCTCCTCGGTGGTACAGTGGTTGGGCGCTGGGTTGCGAAGCTGCCTGCAGCATCTGTGGCGCTGGTTCGATCCCCGGCTGCTCCCCGGCCACTGGAGGAGGGTCCCACATGGCGCGCAGACCTCTCCTGCCGCCCGCTGCTCCCCTCAGCAGTGTACTTCGGTCCTTCTGCCTGCTCTGCTCCCCGCTCTGGCTCTGGTGAATTCTCTCACCCTCATGCGCTTCTGACTGTACCCAGTGCTTGTATAAATAAATAAATAAATAAATAAATAAATCTTTAAAAAAAAAGAAAATTACAAGTTGCTAAGATGTATCTGAAAATAAAATATTTAAAATTTTCCTGAATACTTGGGCATTCCATCTGGCCAATTTTATAGGGCCAGATGCTTAGAAAAGTTCCAGGTTTGGTCTAATGTTCTTCTGTTTCCCTCTTGAAATGCCTAGTCAATTTGGACAAGGGATCATATACTTTGATTTTGAGAATCCCATAATTATGCAATTAGTTCTTTTTTAAAGATTCATTTATTTATACAAGCACTGGGTACAGTCAGAAGCACGGGAGGATGAGAGAATTCACCAGGGTCATAGTGGAGAGCAGAGCAGGCAGACTGTCGAAATACACTGCTGAGGGGAGCAGCGGGAGGCAGGAGAGGTCTCCGTGCATATGGGACCCTCACCTGCGGCCAGGGAGCAGCCGGGGATTGAACCGTTGCTACAGAGGCTGTGGGCAGCCTCGCAGCCCAGTGCTCAACCACTGCCCACGCAGTTAGTTCTTGATAACCCAGATGATGTAAACAGAACCAGCCCTTCCCTTTCTTGGGTCTCTCATATCTTTAACTTTCCCTTTGAGAACTCTGACAATCATTGTAAGCATTTTTATTTTGAATTTATTGCAATAAGTTATCCCATAAAGTATATTAAAGTCCCAGGACCTCCTCAAATTTCACTTTAATTCTGTAAATGATGCCACTGACTAGTTGAGTAGATCAATGACTGTACCACTACTTGTTATGTGGAGCAGTAATTAGGCACTTAATCAATTTTCAGGCCACATAAATCAAGGCTATCTCAGATAATTGGAAGAGTAATTTAAAAGCAAGATGTCTAGGAGTGGACAGAAAGAAGGGGCTATTTTTAGCAGAATGGTGAACAAGTAGAAGACATGCATGGCCTTTGAGTTTTATTCAACCTATAATGCCCTTCAACAGAAGAATGGATCAAGAAGATGTGGTGTATCCATGCTATGGGATACTCTTCCATTGGAATAAAGACTAGATACTGCCAATTACAGTGAAATGAAAGAGTCTGAAGAAATTATGTCTGATAAAAATATCATAATGACAAAGACAAATCTTGAACATTTACCTAGTAGATAATTCAACAAGTAAGTTACTTATAAAATCTAGTGATCATGAAAAATGAAATGAGGCTTCTGAGGTTAAGATGGAAGGTGGAGAGAAATGGTTAAAGGGGATATAAGGATGGTGGTGGGGAAAAAGTGGGGGTGTGCAAAGGTAGAGCAGAGTCTTTCTGTGATTGGATGCTGGCAGAATGGGCAACACTGGGGCATGTGCTCAGGTGCTGAGGGCAGAATATTCTTCCACTAATGTGGCATGTTCAGAAAATGGTGGTTTACCTTCTCCCCAGAAGAGATTTTAGTAAGCTAAAGAGGCCTTCAGCTATTTCACATTTCTCAGGATTGGAACTTTGCATGACTTGAGTTCTCCTTGTATGAATGGACTGCTTGGAGCAGATAGAGGTGGATGAACCTGGTTAGCAAGATAAGATGAGATATTGTTTAAAGTAAATCAGTTAGGTATTTTGACTGCCTTGCTGGGAATGAAATCAGTCAAGCAATTGTCTTAATCATTAGTTTCCTATTTCTCTGGAGTCTTGGATTGATAATATTAGTTTAAAAAAGTAGTAGGGAAATAGTATTCACCAACTTGAAACAAAGAGTTGATATGTTGGAAAGAAACACAGAAAGGGAGGGTACTGTTTTCCCTTGGGCACTGACGCTGAACTAAAGTAAATTTCTGGAGCAGTCAATCCAAATAAAGGTAAGGCAAATGGATGGAACTTGGGGAGAATGGAGAATGTGGACCTGCACCTCTTATGTTCCTTTCTGTGAAGGGCAGCAGCTTGCCGCCAGGAGACATAAGTCCAGTTTTCCCTTGCCTGTGCCTCACGCAGATTTAAAAAGACCTACAGCACCTAGGTATCAATACTCCCTTTTTTGAACTTCTTGACATCACCTCTGAACTTAAATATTTCAATAAAAAAAAGTATTCCACTCAGTTCCCATAGACAAATGATTGGCATTGCTTTTTATGAGGTCAGAAAAAAAATACATTTTATTGACTACACTGTATTTGAACAGTTTTGAGCAGAAAAATGATTTTGAAAGTAATAATGGGCTAGGGATACCCCTAGTTTCCTAAATGAAAGATATAACATGTGATTTGGAAAGAAGCTACATTGCAATTGTTAGGGGAATAAAACGTTGTTATTTTAAATTATTCAGCAAATGAGGGGTTTTAAAAGTTGAGTACCAAGGGAAAGAAAAATACTGCAATCATTTAAACTGAGTAAAACTGAAGACCAGTATTTAATATTGTAGGTAATGAATTAAGATGATAAGCAGAAGGAAAGAAGACTGCACTGGGTGAGATTGAATATTTCGGCAAGAGCAAGGACCACCACTGGAGTTTTAGCTCTTATTTTGGGGGCAGATGTGAAATTGTTCCAATATAGTAAAGGAGGCAGAATAAGCAGTTGAAGAGAAATTCTTATCCTGCAGAGTTCTGTGTATCCTTAATTGTGCTTTTGACCTCGAGCTATTTTTTTTTTTTTAATGTTCTCAGCAGATAGACGATTCAGTTAGATAATTGGATGGTTGGCAGCTACAAGTTACTAACCTGTTGCCTTATTCAAATAAATAAGTTTTTTATTATTAAACTAATACCCCAAATGGCAATAATCCTGGCATTTAGCTCAGTTCTTTTCTAATGTGAAAGAAAGTAATACTGTTGTTTATTCTGCAAATAAAATAGAACAATAAAAAATCCACTAGAATTATTCTGAGCCAGTAAATATGACTGCATCTCATTTCCAAATTTGTTTTACTTTTGGAAAGAAATGGTTTTCTACCACTATAAGGAATAGTGGTGAAAGGAAAAGAAGAAATATTCCCTTAATATGGCTAGCTCAAGTTCAACTGCAAATTTTCTTTCTTTAATATAGTAGCCCTGTGGATCAGTTTAAGCAGGATTCCATTTTTTATAACATTCTAATACCTATTCTTTGGTAAAGAATTGAAAATAAAATACCAAATATCTCTAACTTTATGTGACAAAAGCAAAGACATTTACATTAAATTCAACTTGTTTGACTAGAGGTAGAGGAAACCACATGGCCTACATTTTCCAACTTTTGTATTTTTTAATTTTGAAATGAAGTAGGATATGTTTATATCAGTCAATGTTCTTACTCATATGTCCTATTATAATTAGACATTATCCAAAAATTATAGCTAAGTCACATATGGTCTCTAATAAAAATAGCTATAATTTATCAAGTGTTCACCAGGTGCCAGACATGATATTATGCCTCTTCTATAAACCATATATTTTATTTGATCTTCAAATAACCTCTAGGGAATAAATGCTATTTTCATTTTTCAGATGAGAAACTGAGGTCCAGGTATATCACTAATCTTAATACTTGATGCAGATAAGATCATAAATCATATATTCAGATACGCAGGTGTGTGTGATTATATATATTTATATATACATATGATTTGTGTGACATGTCTTTTTAAAATTTTTATTTCTACTTTAATAAAACCCAGAGAATTTATATATCCAATCAATGATCACTACTTGAATATTGGCTCACAAAAAAAAAAAAAACTTTAAGAAAAGGATGCTGGTCAGAACTTGTTGATTGTAGAATGATAAACTATCTTCTTGAAATGCACCAGATCTCTGAGCAATGTATATTCCTATGAAAAGAACAGGGACTCTCTGGGAAAGCTACTGAACTACCTGCATATCTGACTTTGCTGTACTAAGTAAATAGGTTCTTGTAGATTTGCTTATACCCATTGAATAGGTAGAATCAAAGTAGCTTTTATATATTTGGAATCTTCTATGAATTCTGACAGTTATGCAACTAATTGAAAACATATTTAAAAGAGCTAGAGTCTAATCCTGCAACATTTACAATCTACATAATTTAAGGAAAAACTGTCTCTCTGCTCTATACCTTTTATTTGCCATATATCAAATGGCTATATTCCTTTTTTTAGTCATAATTATTCCTTTTAAGTTTCTTAAGTTTCTGTAGATAAGTTTTACTAAATTGAATAGACAGTGGACAAAAGTCTCAAACACATGTTTGTATTTGTATGTTAACCATGATGTCCTGTCTTTTCAATATGAATTATTTCCTTGTCATCTGCTTAAGTGGCAGTTACAGATTTGATTGCTTTGAATCTCCATAGTGCAAGACTGATTTAGGAAGAAACTGAAAGTTTTAAAATTTCTTTTTCTCACCTGCTCAGAGATCTTTCAACTTCTGCACCATACATCTGTGTCAGAAGATGATCATAGCTAGCTGAAAATTACAAGCCTTCAGCTTGTTCTTACTCTCTCTTACAGAGAGTAAGAGAAAGAGAGTGGGGATTAATGACTTGTCAATAAATAATGCTGTTAACTTCATCTTCTCCATTTTATCAATAAACCGTGCATATTTTCTGAGTTAACATTAAGAGAGCTTATAGATTTCTGCATGTACACCTTTGTACTTTGGCGTATCCTCTTCATGAGTCTTCTTACATATCTTTAATGAAATGTCTGTCTCACAAATTCAGGGAAGCCTGTTCTCACTCAAGTATTCTCATTAGCCTGAATTGTAGGAACACTCACTCTGTAGATCACTTTGGTCCTGATCATATTCTTCCTTTAACTTAATTTATTGTTTTGTGTGTCTCATCTATTCAGTTACTATACTGTTTTCTGAGGGGTGGGTAGACTCCAACATGTAAATAGTATTAGTTCCTGGGTAGCCTTAATAAGTTAAGTATTTAGACGTTACGATTCACTTTTCATAGAAAAACAAATGTAATTAGTATTCCATGACAGTTCATTCTGTACTGAATATTATTAATTAAATGAACTTTTTGGAGGGGTCAAGCAAATAAAGATGTGGGCAAAGTAGTGAGTGAGAGTAGTAAAATCATAAGTAGTAATTGTTTGTTTCTTTAACATAATGAATTCCATCTCCAACATGGAAGGGTTGGCTATTTCTCTTTCATATGTCCTTCACAAATTCTAGAATGCTGCATTGTTTATAGGAAGGAAATGGACGTTGTGGCATAGCTTGTTTCTTATTTCTCATCTACTATTCACTTCATCATAAAGAACATTATCTGTTTTAGAATATAAGTAACATTTTTTAAGTCCAGAGATTTATTTATATATATATATATATATATATATATACACACACATATATTTAAAGATTTTTTAATTCATTTTATACAAGAACCAGGGTATAGGCCAGATGCACGGGAGGGTGAGAGGATTCGCCTGAGACAGAGCGGGGAACAGAATAGGCAGACTGACGAAATACACTGCTGAGGGGAGCAGCGGGTTAGACAGGAGAGGTCTGCCGCTCCATGTGGGGCCCTCACTGGCTGGCCAGGATCGAACCAGCGCTACAGAGGCTGTGGACAGCTTCACAGCGTGGTGCTCAACTGCCTGTGCCATCAGGGGAGGTCCCAGAGATTTATATTTTTTAAAAGCATGAGTTGAATTTGTAAGTTAGTTTTATGTGAATACTTTGGCACACTGTGCTAATTGATAGTTATATTTAAGATTACATATATTCTTTTATAATATAAAATAGTATGTTATATTACTTTACATACTATTTATAAAAATCAATTCAAATTTTTTTGCAAATTATATTGACATATATCTTCACATAGATATCATTTCATGAAAATTATGTATTATATATATTCTTTTAGATATTATATTTAATTTATGAGAATCAGTAAATACAAATTTAATGTGAATTTAATGTTCCCATGAGGTCTTGTTTTGATGATTCAGGGGTATGTATTCGATAACTTTTCCCATAAATTCAAAGTCAAATTGGACAGGTTGTTCATGAAATTCATCAACATTCTTTGACTTTTATAATTCTCTTACAAACATCTTATTAGATATGTTTTCTACCCTTTATATATGGCCTGGTCTGGAGAACAAGGTGATACATTAAAGACAACAAAATACAAATCAATCATATAAAAACAAAAGTACTTGCTACAATAATTACAAAACCACTGTCACTAACTGTTGAGGGGAAAATATCAAGATTAGTATAAAAGTATGAACATAGCTATGGTATCAAGAAGTTGTTTGGCTACAAAGATCAGGACAAAATACGACATAATATCAATGAGCAGTTAGGACTCAGAAACTGGATGATGGTGCTGTCATGGACTAGTAACTATGTTGTGATTTTCAATTCCTCTCTTTTTGAGCAGACAAATATGTAACTGTTATACCTATCCCCCCCTCTCTCTCTCTCTCTCTCTCTATATATATATATATATATATATATATATATATATATATATATATATACTGGACCAGATTTAATGTGGGCATTTTGGAAATTTGAGCAGATATTATAACAGGATGAGACACTTGTGAAACTTGGGAGATGAGGAAATGCATTGTGCATGTGGGAGAGATATGAGCCAATCAATGGCGGTCAGAGGGTGGACTGTCCTAGATCTTAAGACGAGTCCCTCAAGTCTACACCTTGTTTAATCTTTGCTTGAGTGTGAATGTGGCATGCAGTTTGCTGCTTCTTTTTAAAATTATATTGACGTAGCATTGGTTTACAACATTGCATGTGATTCAGTGATACTGGATCACACCTCTTCAGATGTGTGTCACTGTATCACACCCACCACCATAATGCATTGGGCCCCCTCCATATTTTGCTCTCCATATTCCCCATGCCTCTCTCATAGCTTTAATTCAACAGATAGATTTCTAATGTTTATTCATTTGGTTTTGACTGGCACTTTATTTTGTTTCTTTATATTCTGCATATAAATGAAACCATGTGATATTTGTCTCTCTTCCGCATACTTATTTTACTTAGCATTAACCCTCCAGTTCTATCCATGTTGTGCAAATGGCAAGAGTTAATCTTTTTATTGCTGAGTAGTATTCCACTGTGTATTACCTTGGATGCTGCTTGGATTATTTCCCTAACTTGCTTATTGTAAATAGTTCTGCAATGAACATAGGAGGTGCACATATCCTTCTAATTAATGAGTTTAGGCTTCATTTGGGTAGATGGTTGGAAGGAATGCTGGATCCTATAGCAGATCTATTTTTAATATTTTGAGAACCTCTACACTGTTTTCCATTAGGGCTGGACCAGTCTTCTCCATTCCCGCCAACAGTGTATAAGGGGGTCTCTTACTTCACATCCTTTCCAACACTTCATTTCTGGACTTTTTGATATAAGTCATTCTTAGAGTTTTCTTTTAACTAACTAACAATATGTAGCAAAAATGAAGGTGCTTGAATCCCATGCCTTTTGCTATATTACAAAAAAAGGAGATGTTAGATATGATGTTTTATAGCTAGATAGATATAGATATATTGATATAGATATTTGGAGAATGAATGTTACAGCATACATAAAATAGATTTTTTGTCCTTGCTGACTTAGAGGGAATGAAATGTCACATTGTCAGAAGAACAACAGAGAGAGTCACCAGATATGGACCTGCTGATAGACTCTCACGGAAATCATTTTGTCCAACTACCAGAATAAGTTTGGAAGCAGTTGTCCAATTGCACCTCCAGAAAGAAGCAGCCTACATGATGAGTGCAGCCTTTTGAGTCCTCTACCTTGGCTCAAAAAACATGAGAGATAATAAATTATATACAGTTTTAAACTGTTAAAATTGTGGCAGTGTGTTATATAGCATTAGCACATTAATACACCAAAATGTGCTAGTTCCCTAGAACTAAGCACTACTCAGGATAGGAGACTTTCAATTTTAATTCTGAAAAATCCCTAGGCAAACTGGAACAAATTGGTCACCCTAAACCTCCCATACTTTCTTGTTGATTTTTGATGTGCATTTTAAAGGATATTTGTGATAATTTTGCAAAATCTCTAGGATTTTTACATCAATAGTTATTTTTTCAGGATACACACTTTGCAATATTTCTGAAAAAAGGAATTCCTTAAGAGGATGGATGGAATTAAAAGTATGAGTGTGCTACATTCCTAAGGATAATATTAAAAACAGACAATGATCTTTTCAAACTGTTCAACATTAAAAAACTAAATTGTTCATAATTGTGAGTGGCCAATATCTCAGCCTGTCAGGGTATTTATAAAATGAATATGAACAGATGTTCTGGTGAGAAGGGGAGATAGAGCAAAGTAAAGAGGCAATATTAACCTCTATGCTAATCTGATAGATACAGAATGACATTGTTTTTAAAATATATTGTAAATGATTTAATTTTAAAGCCATTTTCTCTAATTATCATACTTTCAGCATTTATGATTTCCTTTTTGGAAGTATAAATGATCCTGTGGTCACTTAATGGCTACAGTCTCTGCACCCTTGCCAAGTGTTGACAGGTGCCTGAAATGAGAGCCAAGCCTTGTTGGCTCACACCTCAGTTTTATTCCCTGGTCCAATAAGGTTGCACTTAGACTAGCAGATACAGAACGGCAGCCTGAGACTAAGCTGATGTTCATCCTTTCAGACATTGCCAGACACGTACACCAGGCTGCATGTTGACTAATGAACAGCACACAGCAAAAGCGGCATTAACTGCCACGAGCAGCTCTATCTTGGTATCTGTCCACAATTCCCTACTTTCTTCTAGGGAACCAGAGATTTAATCAGGAATGATGGGATTCACTATCATTTCTTGGTGTGAACCTGCATTGAGAATCTGCTATGGCATCTTTCTAAAACACTGTGAAAGTGTTAAATAACCATATGAAACATATTAAGAGCTCAATACTCTCAATTCAAATCCCAATTCCTAACACTCACGTACATGTGAAAGTGGACAGTTACTTAATCTCTCTGTCTATTTTCCTCACTATTGGTAACAGTACCTACATCATAGTATTTTTTTTAAAGATTTATTTATTTTAGTTAGTTTAGTTCAGTTTATTTTAGTTTTTTATTTTAGTTTTTTTAAATATTTATTTTTATTTATACAATAGCTGGGGTACAGGCCAGAGGTATGGGAGGGTGAAAGGATTCGTCAGAGACAGAGTGGGGAGCAAAACAGGCATATGGACCGAAAGCACTGCTGAGGGGAGCAGCGGGCAAGACAGGAGAGGTCTGCCTCGCCATGTAGGAATCTCCCTGGCCAGCCAGGAATTGAACCCATGCTGCAGAGGCTCAACATGCTGTGTCACCAGGGAGGCCCAAGATTTATTTATTTATGCATACAAGAGCTGGGGTACAGGCCAGAGATGTGGAGGGTGAGAAAATTCACCAGAGACAGAGTGGGTAACAGAACAGGCAGATCTACTGAAATACACTGCTGAGGGGACCAGCAGGCAAGTCAGGAGAGGTCTGCTGAGACAGCCAAGGATTGAACTCATGCTGCAGAGGCTGTGGACAGCTTTACAGGTTGCCTCTTAACCCCTTGTGCCACCAGGAAGGTCCCTTCATAGTATTTTTGTAAATACTAAATGACTTAATATTCTTAAAGTGCTTAGAAGAGCATCCAACACATTCTCATCATATAAATGTTTGCTATTATTATTATCATCCTGCATTGGAAATATTAAGACTATAAGATATGTAAGTAGTTTTAAAATATATTACTCTGCCCTTACTACACTAAAATATATAGAACTATGTAGAACTAAATATATAGAACTAAATGTATAGAACTAAAATAAGATACCCTTATGCAAGATTAGATTAGACATTAACAAAGTGCAGTGCCTTTTAGGCATGATGAAATGGAGAGAGAAATAGCACAGGCTATACAGGCATTGTGAAAAAAGTCAGAAAGTTATATGTCCTGCTACTTTACTAGGATCTACCATAACATATATGCAATGAATTAAAATTTCTCAGTGTGCAGGAGAATTACCTGGAAGTCTTTGAACAATATACATTGTTAATCCCCAGCTGAGAGACTTTAATTCAGTGAATGTGGTATGGGAATTGGAATAGGAATTGCTAAGAAGCCTACAAGTGATCGTCAGGTTCAACTTGATCTGAATAATAAAATACTGATATTATTGACCCTGGTTTATGTTCAGGTCTACATAGTAAGATTCTTTGGAGAGTCTACAACTGCAGTATGTATAACAAGGTTGATAATCGTCTAGATTGAATTTCTGTAATATACTCTTGAGTATTCCTTCTTTAATTAGGCAGGTTGGATATCTTAAAACTTCTATTCCTCTGTTGACCATCAAACTATGTAGCTTGTCAAATGAAAAAAAAAATGATGCTAATGAGAAAACCAATGTGCATATTTTGAGATAGATCACTTTAGAGAATAAGTCATTTAAATTAATTTATTTCATCATCCTCATATTTCATGCTTTTGATTAATATTTAATGACATATATTGTTATTTTGTATACTTATTTGCATGTGTATGTGTGTTCAATCCTTCCATTTGAAATGCATTTATAATTACAAAAATACATTTATATTGAATGGATGTTGAATGGTGTGATGACATTAAAAGAACAGTGTAGCTGGCAGTGAACTAGATCAGCTGGATTTACATTCTCATTTTATAGATGAGATATGAAGAAGCTAAGGCTCTCAAATGTTAATTGACCTTTTCAAGGTCCCAGATCTCATTAGTGACTTTCCAAGTTCTAGAAAACTGTTTGACTGCAAAGCCAATACCCTTCAGCAAGCTTTTTGGCCTTTAATAACACAGAGTGTGCATTTTTTTGTTGTGCATTTTTATAAATATTTGGGGAGGAAATTTGGAAGTTGTACAAATGGAAGCTTCCTATGGAGTATTTAAATAATTCCTTAATGGAGTATTTAAATAATTCTTTTTGAATATTATTGATTTGCTGATTCCAATTTTTTTTGTGAATAAGGACGTGTTTAATACAACCTTTTTAATATAAGCAGATGAAATTGAATCTACTTTTATCACTGTGAATGTTGTAGTAAGAAGATTGCTGGGTGTTGCTTAAGTGGTCTAAGAATCTTTTGCGATACATTTTTTTCTTTACCCATATTGAGTTAATTCCCTTATTAAAACATGCTAGCAGAGAGAGAGAAGTGAGCTATATGCCAGCTTAGTAAGTTCTCAGCCTAGATCAAAGCAGACTAGTACACTTTCTAGGTAAGTAATGTCCTGTAAAGCAGGACACCTGTAAAGAACAGGTTAATAGAATCTTTCCCAGGGTAGGAGTTTTAAAAGAATACTAAATATGGACTGAATTCTACTTGACCTTTTGTTTAATGAGAAATCTTTGGGAAAAAAATCACAAACCCTAACTAAGTAAATATCACAGAAAGGGCACAAAACATATGCAGAGGTTTTGCATGGCTTTTATTTCATGGGATAAGATATTATTTTAGTTTTGTACTTATAATGTAGTTCCTAATATTTTAGCTAGTATTGATTTTATAGATTAATTGAATTTCAGAGCAGTTTAAATTTACAGATATATTGAACAAAATGTACAGAGTTTACATAAACCTTGGCCACAATGTTGCTGCCCCTGAACAACTATTAACATCTTACATCAGTGTGATATATTTGGTACAATTGATGAACCTATTGATACATTATTTCTAACTAAAATCTATTGTTTAAATTAGAGTACACTCTTTGTGTTGCATAGTTCTATGGATTTTGCCAAATGCATAAAATCCTGTCCCTACCAGTAAAATATAACACAGTTTCACTGCCCTAAAAGCTCCATGTACTCCATATATTCATCACCCCCATTAAATTTTTCAACAACTGACTTTTCTATTTTTACAGGCTCTATAGTTTTGCATTTCATAGAAATTCATATAATTGGACTCATTCCTAAGTATTCTTCTTTTAACATGGCTTTGTTCACAAAATAATTAGTCTTTAGTGTTCTTCCATGTATCTCTGTGGTTTCATAGCTTTTTTATTTTGAATATTGTGGAATAATATTTTGTTTTATTGATGTACCACTGTTTGTTTATCCATTTACCTACTAAAGAACATTTTCGCTTGTCTCAGGTTTGACAATAATGAATAAAACTGGAGTAAACATTCACATGCAGGTTTTGTTTAAACACAAATTTTCACCACATTTGGTTAAATATTTAGGATCACAACTTCTGTATCATATGGGGAGACTATGTTTAGCTTTTAAGAAACAATAAATGATACAATAATGGTTACTCTAAATGTTCACCAGCATTTGATTTCACTATTTTGGTTTTTGACAATTCTAATAGGTGATGGCGGCATGTCATTGCTGTTTCTGAAATGTTTTATGGACATATTTTTATATGTTCATTCACTATGGCAATATTGTTTTCGGGTACAATGGTTGTTCAACTCTTTTTCTCATTTTTTCATTTTTTAAAAAAATGCTTCTTTTGTAAAGATGTGTATTTTTGGCTATTAGATATACATAATATAGATCAAGTGCAAGAAAAAGTTCTAGCTTGTGACATTGTTTCATTCACTTAAAAGAGTGTTTTGCAGAGCAGACAATTTTAATTTAATAAAGTCCAACTTGACTTTTTTTTTCTTTCTTGAATAAGACTTTTTATATAAAACTGAGATCAAGTAAATTTCCTGCAATGTTATCATCCAGAAGGCTTACAGTTTTCACATTTTACTTTAGATGTATGATTCATTCATTCATTCATTCATTTTTGTGAAAAGTGTAAGTCAGTGTATATGCTATCCAATAGTTCCAGCACTATTTTTTGAAAGGACTATTCATTACCCATTGGATTACATTTACTCCTTTGTGGATGATCTGTTGACTATTTGTTTAGGTTTATTTCTAGACTCTCTATTCTGTTTCATTGATCCATGTCTCTTCTTTCAGCAATACCACACAATTATGATTACTGACTGGACTTTTATGATAGGTCTTGAAATCAGGTGGTGTCAGTCCTCAGATTTGCTCTTCTTTAATATTGCATTGGCTATTTGGTCTCTTACTTTTCTATATAAACTTCAGAGTTTGTCAGTTTCCACAAAGAAACTTGCTAAGATTCTGAAATTACACTTGGAGCTTTATATGAAACAGCTGGAACAATTAACATTTTAATGATATTAATTTTTCTTATTCATGTATATGGAATATCTCTCTATTTATTTCCATTTATTTTATCAGTCTTGTAGTTAACCTCATATATACCTTCCTTGTGCATTTCATTCTTTGGATGTTAATGTGTGCTGTGTTTTAAGCCTCAAATTCCAATTGTTTATTGACATTTAGGAAAACAATGGACTTCTTTTTATTAACCTTTTATTTTGTGTCTTTGCCAAATTTGCTTATTGGTTACAAATATTGTTTGGTGCTTCACAGGACTGTGCTCAACCCGCTGTGCCACTGGGGAGGCTGGGATTTTTAATGCTACTTCTCCATATATTGATGACTGTATGATTTGATATGATATAATCATATGACCGTATTGAACCATTATCAGTATGAATTCACTTTGTCATGGTATATGATTATTTTTATAATTTTATTTTGTTTACTAATATTGAATGTCTTTGCTTCTATATTAATGAAAGATACTGATCTATAATTTTCCCTTCTTGAGATGTCTTTGATGCTGATTTTAGGAGAATGCCTTATAAAATGAGGTAGGAAGTATTCCCTCTGCTTCTATTTTTTGGAACATATTATAGAGAACTAGCATCATTTCCTCTTTAAATGATAGTAGAATTCCCCTGTGGAGATATCTGGGCATATTGTGTTTACTGTTTTGGAATGTTATTTATTTATTATTCAATTTCTTTAAAGGTTATTTAGATGATCTCTTTCTTCCTATGTGAGTTTTGGTTGATTGTCTTTCTACAGATTTATCTATTTCACCTAAGTTATTAAACTTATGAGGAGACTATTGTTTGTAGTATTCTTTATTTATCTTTGTAAATGTCCATGAGTTCAGTAGTGATGGCTCCTCTTCTATTTTTGATTTTATAAATTTTTTTTTCTTCTCTCTTATTTTATAGTTATCCTAGGAAGGATCTTACCAATCCCTTCAAAGAATCACACTTTGATATCTTTGATTTTCTCTATCACTTTCCCAGTTTCATTGATAGTGATTTCTGTCTGATTTTTAACTTTTCTTTATTCTGCTTATTTTGGATTTAAATTTCTTACCTTTTCCTGTTTTCTGAGGGAGAAACATAGAATAATGATTTCATAACTTTCTAAAATAGGATACTAATATTATTGACTTCACTCTGTAACTTGATGTCATTCACATATATTGACATGCTGTGATTTCTTTTTCATTTAATTGAAAAAAAAAATAATGTCTCTCAAATTATCTGAATGAGGTGAAATGTACTTAGGTCAGAAATAGCTAAATTAATATATAAGAACTGTCATATAAAATTAATTGTTGTAATTTTACCATTTTCAAGCAGAAGTATAATATATGTTGTGGTTACAAATAAGAATCTAAAAAATCAGTACAGGTCATATTGTGCCATGCAATTATTCACTATAATTTCAGTTCTGACAATGACATGGATTCTTTTGAAGCATGCTTCATAAATCCTATCCTTCATTTCAAGAAAAAGTAAATAAGAGAAAAATTCCCAGGATTATCAGGCTCTGAAATAAACCTTTATCAGGCCAAGGAACTATTTTTAATCTGAAGCCAAAATGGAGGTAGTACATTCTTTTTCTGATTCTCCAACCTGTACTTACTGTAGCTATGAAGATAATTCTGCTCATGTCCCTGATTTACAGAGTCAGTGACCTGAAGCTAAATTTGTCAACAAAATATTTTTGAACATATCTGTATTTTTTATTCTGTTTGTACCCCAAATATCTAATAAGTCTATGTTCTCATGTTTCACAATTCCTGGTACATAGTAGGTATCCAATAACAACCTGTTAATTTGCTTCATAAGAATTTTTTTTGTAAATAAATCTCTCATTTTCAGATGATTTAAATGACTAAATTAGTAATTTCATATTGCTTAATATATTTCTAAAACAAGCTCTGTTTTTCTGCTATCTCTTGAGAACTCAAAGCTTGAGTGTAAATTCACAGTGCAGGCAGTATAAAGCACAGCTGGTAAACCACAGGGCAAATTCACAAACCATTGTGTTGCTTGATTTAGTTCAGTTAATCACTGTTTATTTTGAATAATTATGCTAGTTAAAAAAAAACATCTTTGTCTGAGCAAATTGATAGAAATATTTATCAATGTCTTTAGTTAATGTTTTAATTTCCCCAAAATAATCACTGTGGAATGCAAAATTTAGCTCACTAGTTTCCATAAAAGGAGCTGTTATATGCTTAGTTTTCTCTTTTAAATATTGGTTTGCTTTATCTTGGTTTTGATGAAGCAATGAATGTTAGTGGTAAACCTGGGAATTCTGACTACCATCTGTCTGTTCCACCTGCTAAGCCCTTACTTCGACTGATGCTCAGGTGTCATTGAACAAAGGCACTGTTTCTGGCATGAAAATAAATCTGAAAAATTTCTGGGTATAATGGGTTTACCTTACTCCACTTTGCACAACTGTTGCCCCTAAAATACCTAGATTTTGAGAATAAAATCCAAAGTAAAATGTTATGTTTCCTAAAACCTTCCACCATACTTAAAAATTTATTTTAAATGCTAATTGAGGCAGCAAGTTGATTGTCATTCCAAGTGCTAATGAATAATAAAATGAAGGCTGCTTTCTTCTTACTGATTATGATAGGAATAGGCAAGCACCTTAGCATTCAGTCTTCCCATCTTAATCAGCTGTTTCCCACAACTTCCCTATCAAAAGTTCTCTCCATAGTTTGGCTCAAAGTATAGGGAAGATTGTCTTGCATACAATACTCTAGAGATATTTAACCATGAAGCTGTAACTGACAACCTTTTTGTGGTCAACTCCTCTAAGAAAGGTGCTTGACCTTAACCACAAAAGAATATAAAATCTTCCATGAAATCTCTACCATATTTGAGAAACTGGAGTAGTATTTAATTTGTTCTTTACTATTGTGTTTAAATCATAGTTAATAACTTTTCTATAAACACAAAGGAATCACTAAAAAGAAGAAATGATGATGATTACATTGAAAATTTGGAACATTACAATCACATAAGACTGTCACCAAAGGAGGGTAAGCAAGATCTAAGCAGTTTCTTCTGAAGGCAGTTTAGAACATTCCTGTCATGTTAACATGAAACACACGATAGTATTCATATAATATTTAACATTCACCTTCAAATATCAGATTTAGAGTATTTCATTCGAACAAAGCTGACCACTTCATTCACCAGCAACTTCCAAAATTTTTGCTGATTTGAATATTCAAATATATTTCTTTTTCCCCATTTGTTTAAATTCATTAACTTTGGTTAACAACATTGTATCTGATTCAAAAGTACAGGATCACACCTATTCAGATATATGTTCCCATAGCACACACAAGTTCCTGTCTTGATTTCTCTATTCTTATATTTATAGCACTTTCACATTAAAAGGAAAAAAAAATCCATGATTTTTTGCTAATACTTTACCTCTAACAGATGTTGAACTTCAGGGCAAGTACTGTCTTACTCATCCTTTTTATTCAAGAAACTTAGCAATTTTTTTGGTGCCCACTGGCCAAAATATATATTGCTGCTTTGTTCTTTCTCTTTCCAGTCTGGTTAATTAGTCCTCTTAAATAATTATTGCTTTGTTCAGTCTATCTCCATTTCCTTTCATTAGTCCTCTAACTAAACTTGGTAGTTCATCAATTCTCAAGACAGGGTTTATTTTTTTGGTAATATAAGATCATTATCTTAATATTTTGATGGTATTTTCCTGAAAAAAATCATAGTTTTGGATGCTTTGGTTTGTTTTGATTAACCTTGCTGAGTTTAAGAATGATTCAGATACTAGGAAGAAAAAGAAATGACCCAGTAACATAAAATCATCTATAAGTATAATCTAAGTCAAAACTTGGTATTTTCAAAATTTATTCTGCAAGGTAGCACATTTCAAATGCAGCGAAGCAAGGTACTCATGAACACTCAGTCATGAGGTAGCTCTCAAGAAAATGTCATTTAACAATGAAGTACTGAATATTTTCATGGAATTTGGATGGGTTAAAATTTATCTCAATAGGTTCCTCTTTTCCCCTAGAAATACCCTGGAGTAAAATGGTGAGGTTACATTTCATAAACTCAGGAATTTTGTAAGAGCAAAATTCTATTTTACTTATATTGAAATTTCTGATGAGGTATGTTATTAAATTGGGTGGAATTTAAGAATCAGTAAACTTGTTATATTGGGATTTTACATTTCCTGTTTCTTTTACTTTTTTTAATTTAGATTTTATCAATAGATACTTTTTTTTCCTTAAGATTTATTTATTTATACAAGAACTGGGTACAGTCAGAGGCATGGGAGGGTGAGAGAATTCACCAGAGCCACAGCGGGGAGCAGAGCAGGCAGAAGGACTGAAGTACACTGCTGAGGGGAGCAGCGGGCGGCAGGAGAGGTCTGCGCGCCATGCGGGACCCTCCTCCGATAGTCTGGGAGCATCCTGGGATGGAACTGGCGCCGCAGAGGCCGCGGGCAGCTTCGCAACCCAGCGCTCAACCGCTGCGCTAACGGGGAGGACCAATAAGATAAAATTTTAATAACAAAATAGCTTGGGGAAATGAGAGTGAATGAAAGTGAAAATATAAACATCACTGTACATACAGTTTATTCATTTTAATGATCAAATTGGAAGTTATTTGATGAAGCCAATAAAGTTTAACAAAAGTTTAGCAATACAGGTTAAAATCTATAAATGCTATGGTTGCAGATTTAAAAAAATGCATAGTTTATCTTTCTTAGAGGTAAAAATTATGCAATTGTTATTAATGCTGTCTGTGGAGTAATTGCCTGGGAAATGAAAACACAACTTAAAAGGAAAACACACTATTTGAATATAGAAAGCACTTGTAACTCTCAAAGGCCATGCATATGCCATCTACAATCCTCTACTTAAAGAAAAGCAATCAAAGATGGATCTATAAGCTTAAAGTTTTAGGTAAACTCTTAGAATCATGAGGAATTAAAACTCAGATGTATGTAGGGAAAACTGAATTGCCATTAAGAAAGATCAGAACCCGTGGGCAAATTTAACAGATATCAACTAACTAGCTCAAAGCTGCAACCTTGTGATTGAGTAACCTCAAATGAAAAAAGGAGCTCTAGGAATGAAAGTAAAATTGAGGTAAAAAAAAAAAAAAAGAAAGAAAATACAGATGCCCGTGAATAGGAAAAACAAAACAAAACAAAACATGATGACTTAAAAAGGCAAGTGCTTTTATTTAATGTTTAAGTTTTTTTCTTTATGACAAATGTTAACTGTGTTCACAAAATATTCTAATTTTAAAATTCTGTTACACGAATATGAATGGGGGTGAAATTATTGAAACTAATAGTGTTATAATGTTACTTCAAAAACAACAACAAAAAATATGAACTACTGCTATATGCACCATGGGTAAATCTCACAAACTTAATATTGAGAAAAATCCAGACACAATATAGTATATACTGAATACTGACTTTAAATTAAAATTCAAATTAAGGATGGCTCTGCTTAACGTATATTAATTCTATTTTTATAAGTTAAAATTGTATCATGGTAGTTAAAATACCTCTACTGATATGCTTGTTCTATGAAAAATGGTGGCGATGCCTACTTCATTATGTTTTTGTGGAAAGTAAAGGA
Source organism: Talpa europaea (assembly GCF_964194135.1). NCBI lineage: Eukaryota > Metazoa > Chordata > Mammalia > Eulipotyphla > Talpidae > Talpa > Talpa europaea. The sequence goes on along the minus strand of NC_140072.1, from coordinate 111,765,661 downwards.
CATACACCATCATGTGTGTCCATCCCTAGTTTAGTGTGACATATAGTAAATAAATAGCAATGAAAGCTCTTTTTAAACTCTTAGAAAAAAATAATATTATTAAACTCAAAATTTAAGTCATGGCTACAAATATGAAAAAAAAAACCACTATGTTCTATGATCCCTCCTAAATTATACCTATAAAATAGATAACACCTTTATTCATAAAGTTTAGTTACTATCAGAGAAGAGTTCTATTTAGAATACAGCCGCTTCAAATTCTCCCTCACAAATACTAAAGAAGAAATTACTTATACATTCTTCAGTCAAACCTTGCCTTTATTATAAATTCCCACAGAACAAAGTGTTGATTTTTTTTAAATTCATTTTTTAATTGAGGTAATACCCCCATCAGAAACTACCACTAAATGCAACCATTAAAAGTTATACACAGTCCACCATCATAGTCCATTTTGCTTCCTTCCATCTTTGTTCTTCACCCCCTCTTGATGTTTCATGGTTAGGGGAATAATTTGGGTCTTAAAAGTGTGATACTAAATATACACAGTAACAGAAGACATAACTCATACATCTTTATGACTTCATTAACTTCAAATTACACCACTGACTGAACAAACACTAATTTTTGAGCATCAATATTTTTGCTATTTCCTGGGTTTCCAGAATGAACTGAAATTTAGTGCCCTATATAGCTGCTAAGAAAGTAGACACCAATGATAAATACATGAATTCCAGGTGGCTAAAATATTAGCAATTTTTTTCATACTTAAGTATAAAAATTATTAAAATGCAGCTTACTAGAGTTTGACAAATATCACTAACTTTATACAAAATCCAAAATGGAAATAAATACTTTAATTTTTATTTCTTTAAATTAGGATTTTTTCCCAGTCCTTCTCATCTCACACACAAATAGATAGGGATTTCCTTAGCAATTTATTACCATTTTAGACAAATTAGTAGAACAAATTGGCAGACACTCCATAATCTTAGCAAGGGTAGAAGGAATCCAAAATCACAGGTTAGAAGGGACTAAAATTATTAAGGAATCCATGAAGTCAAAGAAAGGCAATTCATATATCTTGTGCCCCATTTCCATACATTAATATGTACCATTAAGTGATAACCCATTATAAATACCAATATATATACTATTCTCTAACTCTTACATTGTTGGTGCAAGAATTTCTTCCTTTTATTGAGCTAAATTTGGTTCTTGGAATGCCTGCATAAAATGCTTGCTTTTTAACGGGACATATCCTTGTACTCTTTTTAAAATTTTATTTAATTTTTGCATTGAAGAACTAAGGTGTAGGCCAGAGGTACAGGGGTGGAGGTGAGAGGATTCATCAGAGACAGAGTGGTGAACAGAGCAGGTGGATCTACTGAAATACATTGCTGAGGGGAGCAGCGGAAGAGACAAGACAGGTCTGTTGTACCATATGTGGGTTAGCTCTCTGGCCAAGTTGTAACATATGCAGTAGCAGTAATACTTCACCCCTAGGCCACCAGGGAGACTTCACCCCTAGGCACTGAGACTTCACCCCTAGGCCACCAGGGAGGCCCACATGTATTCCTTCTGATGAGTGTCCAGTATCTGCTGTACTGGTTTTTATTTTTTTTCCCCAAAGTAAATAGTAATGGCTACAAACATGACTTAGAAAGAACTCTTAGGATGACATTAGGATTTTCTATCATCAAAAGTAAAACCTGATGAGTCTGAGACAATCCATAAAGGATCCACCCATCATTTAGTAGCATGTGTTAAATAAGAATTCTTAAAAGAAGTGCCATTAAATGGTCACCTTGTAAGATTTCAGTTTTAGTTAATGAAAAGTATTAATACTTAAGATTTAATAAAGAACTATGATACCTCTACAAGACACAATCTTACACCAATAAGAATAAGCTTCATGTCTAAAATGTTTATATGAAAAAAAATCCTACCTGTTATTTTGTAGATCACCCCACACAATATTTTGTAAAAATCTGTGACTTAAGACACATCTAATAAGTTCCTCAGTGATGTATTTTTTTCCAACTAAACCTTCTTTGGTGTTCTGCTTGCTGATTCCCTATACTTGACAGCATGGATTGCTCATTATATTTTATTGTTAAGTGTGATGTTAGAAAAAGATAATTTTATCATTTACAGCTATCTACAGAAATATTAGATACAATTTCATAGGGATAGGTATTGTTATCAAGAAATTCTTAATGCATATAAAATACTTTCAAAGAGGTAAAGCTCCATATAGATATTGATTATAGTATGTCGAAAATTATGGTGAAATTGTGCTGATAAAGACATTATATTTATGGCTGATAATTAACAACTACAGATCAACATTTATCTTTGAGCATAGTCAAAAATATTTTTAGGATGCTGCATAGAATGGAATAGTAGAAGCTAGCATCATTACAATTGCACCTAGATATAACAAATAAATCAGTAATTCAAATTTCTGTAGAAACTGGCAAGATTGGTACTTGTTTTGAGTTTTAGAATATCATTTATGACACGTAAAAGGAGCATAAGTCAGTCATCTTTGTCTTTAAGGAATTTCTCAAGTATACTATATTTCAGGTCTTACTCTCTTTATAAAGAAAAGAATGAGTTAAGAAAAAAGGAACGCCTTGGCTCATTTTCTTTAACTGAACATAACAGAACTTCAACCTTCATTTTAATATTTTATAGTCTTAAACCTTATAAAACTTTAACCTTCTAGATAAAATTTTAATATAGAGGTAGATGTTAGCTTCTGAAGAAGAATTTTATGGAACTCTTTCTTAAGAAGGAGGAAGGTTGTATTCCCCATACAATTGCACCAAAATGAAAATGCATACATTGTGCAAAAATGAAAAATGTTATAAGAACTATGAAAAATAAAATATTAAAAAAAGGAAAAAAAAGTAAAGAAAAAAAAAAGGGAAAACAAAAAAAAAAAAAGGAGGAAGGTTCCAGAATCATGTCTGAATATTACATGTAACCCATGTCAATCTTAATCAAAAGTCTTCCTTTTGATGACATATAGAACATCAAAAAATGACTTCTAAACTTTGGATAGGATCTATTGCTAGTATCAAAATGATCAAATCAGATACTTTTTCATAGTTTAATGAACTTAGGTGATTGGTTCAAGGTAGTAGTATTTTCACAGTGAAAATTAAAGCAGTATTTGACTCCTTACTGATAAATTTTATATTTCACATTCCTGGAAACACATACATTATCTATTAGTCTACTTTATTCCTCATTTTTCTCCTATTTTAATGTTTTATAGTTTTAGAAATGTCTTGGGGTAGTTTGGTTTGTCATCCATATTAACAGTCTGTCAGTGGATGGCAGGTAGATCAATATTTGTTTTGATTTAAAAAAAGTCAAACCAAATGTTAACAACATAAAATTTATATTTCTGAATCCATGTTCTGTGTAAAGAAATTTTTAACTTAGCCTCATTTTCTTATTTATAAAATGAACATAGATACCTTTCTTTTGATGTTTATGATTGTTATGATGCTAAAATGGAATAATGTAATAGATATAAAAGCACATTTTAAAACATGACTTGTGTAAATAAACTATTGAAAATTTACAGACCCTAGAATCACCATTGGTATATAATAAATTATAAAAGCTTACCTTTATGACAGTGATGATTGCACTTTTTAGCAGATGTTGGGAGCAAAAGTGATATAGTTGCTGTTAATTTGTGTGTTGATTTAGGGGCTCATTAATGTTCTTATTAGAAATTCAGACCAAGGACATGTAGTAATTAATAGAGGACATGATTGTTGCCTACACATTTTAAAATGTAGATAGATTTTTTTTTATTTCTTTTTATTTTTTTAGAAATTTATTTATTTATGCATACAAACTGGGGTGCAGGTCAGAGATGCAGGGGGTGAGAGGATTTACCAGAGACAGAGCAGAGAGCAGAAAAGGCAGATCTACTGAAATACACTACTGAGGGGAGCAGTGGGCAAGACAGGAGAGGTCTGCTGCACCGTGTGGGTCGCCTCCCTGGCTGGGGATTGAACTTGTGCTGCAGTGGCTGTGGATAGCTTCATAGTGTTGTGTCTTAACCCCTTGCACCACCAGGGAGGCCCAGGTAGATAATTTTTAAATGGAAAAAGTGAAATTATATGAAAAAACGATGTTATTTCCTTAAATTTAGACATAAAGAAATAAAAGTCTTCAGTTGGACAATATATGGGAGACTGGGTATTATCAATTAACAGCTTCACAATGGATACCCATATAAACCTTCTGCATCTCAATTTTCCACATACATAAAATGGATTTTAATATTTTCCTTTCTGGAAAACAGTGTTTCAGGAAATATAAAATGAAATAAATAATATACTTTTAGTGGTGAACTTAATGTAGGATATAAGGCATTGATTTGTAATGATGTACAACTGACACCTACATAATGTTATACACCAATGTTATTTCAATAAAAAAAAGTTTAAAAGAAAAACAGTGCTCACATACACAAAAATTACACAATTATAAATAGCATTTCCATTTATACTAACCAATAACTCAAGACAACTCAAATATTCTTCAGTAAGTGAATGGATTAAATAATACATTCTAGTATTTCAGTTGTGGACCAATAAGATTGTAGAATTGTGGTTAACAGATGGGGATAGTGGGATGAAATGGGGGGGGTTCAATGGACTATGGTGGAGGACTATTGATGATTTAGTGATGGGTGGGATGTAGAGATGCAAACTCCCTACCCCTAAATCATATACAGTGTGGTAAACCAATTTTACCCCAATATAAAATAATACAATTTAGAAAAGAAAATAAGCTTTTCTTTAAGATATGCCAAAGTGTGGGTTAATGTGTACCAGTGATAAAGAGTTGATGTCTCCCCTACACAAAGCAATGTCAACTTGTTGGTTTATACTTTGAAGAGATTTTATCAAAAATTATTTTGAACTCTTTATAAAAACAGGAACTGATAATCAGAGATTCTAAGAGTGACATCCAAGGTTTTGAAGGTGACCGCTGAAAGTCTAAGAATGGACCCTATTTTTTTATGAGATGCTTGGTTCATGCTACATTGAATATTATTCTGTGTATCTTTTGAAATATAGAAGTGAGAAAAGAAGTAATTTGTAGTTACAAACACCTGTGGAAAGAAGACCGTTACATTTTGAAGTTAATCTTGTTTTTTGTATGATTTTGATTTTTCAATTCTTATGTTTAGTCATGTTCCTAAAGCAGAGTGTTCAGTATCTGCTAACTTGAAAACACTAAATGTAACAATCAGACTACTGGCTAGGGGTTAGATGATTTTTCCTTTTCAGTAACATTAGAATTTTATGTTTTATGCTTAATGAATGAATTCCCTATATTGTAATTTAGAACAGTGAATGAGTAAAGTAATGTGTCTCTGAAGAACATGGCCTTCATAAACTCTATTACACAGGTCCAACTTTGGCCTGTAGAGTTATTATATATATATATTTCTTTTAAGCTAATTTGGGAACTATGATAGTTGGTGCAAAATGAGCTAATTACTATATTAGAATATAACCTTTAGTTTATAAAGTTAACCAATATTTTTGGTCTTTTTTCTTTTTTTAAAAAAAGATTTTATTTATTTATGCATACAAGAGCTGGAGCACAGGCCAGAGATGTGTGTGGGGTATTCACCAGAGACAGAGTGGGGAGCAGAACAGGAGGATTGACTGAAATACACTGTTGAGCAGAGCAGTGGGCAAGTCAGGAGAGGTCTGCTGCGCCATGTGGGACCCTTGCCGGCTGGCCGGGATCCAAGCGGCACTGCAGAGGCTGTGGACAGCTTCACAGTGTGGCGCTCAACCATCTGCACCACCAGGGGAGGCCCACCCCAGTTCTTGTATAAATAAATAAACCTTAAAAAAAAAAAAAAAGACCTATAACATTTTAAAAAAGAAAAAGATAAAAGAAGTGCAAAAAAGAAAATGTAAAGGAAAACATTTCCTTAAAAAGGTCACTTGAAAGTTTTAGAACATGAAAGAGTTTTACTGAGATGAAACAGTTTTTAGGCATAAGGTTTAACCGTAATTAAAAAGTTTTGAAAGGGCCTCCCCGGTGGCGCAGCGGTTGAGCAATGGGTTGCGAAGCTGCCGGCAGGCTCTGCAGCGCTGGTTCGATCCCTGGCTGCTTCCTGGCCACCAGAGGAGGGTCCCACATGGCGCGCAGACCTCTCCTGCTGCCCGCTGCTCCCCTCAGCAGTGTACCTCGGTCCTTCTGCCTGTTCTGCTCCCCGCTCTGGCTCTGGTGAATTCTCTCACCCTCCCGCGCTTCTGACTGTACCCAGTGCTTGTATAAATAAATAAATCTTAAAAAAAAACACAAAAAAAAACCTTAAAAAAAAAAAGTTTTGACAAAACTGGTAGAGGAAAAGTCTCTTCAAATTGGAAAGTAAACATCAGCTCTTTCCCTTATGGAAGAGTTGATATAGAGCAGCAAATCCCAAACTTCCCCAACTTAAAAGAACTAATGGGAAACATTTGCTATGTCAAATGCGAAGGCGTGTTTTGGGAGTACGCTTTGGGTCATTTAAAAAAGATATCCTTTCAAATAGATATGCATTTATAGAGAGAATCCAGCAATGTTTCAAACATTTAAGCACATATTGTGCCCAATGAACTTTTGAAGTCTGGAAGGGATTTCATATGTCTTATTTTAGGATTTTTAAGTAGAGTTTTAAAGTTCTGGTCTTCATTTTTGAGATACTTTTTCCCTCTATGTGCAGACTGTGACACTCTCATTTAATATATTCCACTTCTTGCCGTTTTCTGACAGAAAATCTTCCATACATGTGTGATAAGTCAATAATGATTTTGTTTTAGAAGACAATAAGGAACAAAATAAAAAAGATTATAGAGTATATCTCCTAAATAACTAGGAAACTAGGAGATTGCTTTCATTTGAGGAATTTTACTAACAAAAAATAATGATTTACATTATAAAGGGTATTCACTCACATGCTTGATTTTAGAGCACCATAGAATATTTTGTTCTTAATTGAAATATTTATTTTTAATTTTGGTTGAGGTAACATTGGTTTATAACATTATACAAGTTTCAGTTGTACCACAGTATATTTCCACGTTTCTATATACATCATTCAGATCACCACTAAAAGTCTAATTTTTATCCACCATCATGCAATTGATCTCCTTTACCGATTTCACCCACTTTCTAACTCTCCTCCCCTCTGGTAACCACTCATATGTTCTCTGAGTGTAAGTTTTTATTTGTTTGTTTGCCTTAATAAGCATAGAAAGAAGTTCAATTTTTCCTTTGGGAAAGATCACCTTAGACAAAGAACTCACTGCTCTTTTGATGATGGATATATTATGAGTCAAGGTTTCATTCTTTGAGATGTGTGATGACTTAGGTATTACAGATCAATAGCAATTTGTGCTGTGTGTATGTGTACAGATCTTCAAAATGACTTCAAATATGAATTACTGTATATAACACCCATGAGAGTTAAGTGTTGCTGTTTCCTTTTTACACCAACCAAACTCGGTCACAGAAGGTTAAATGGCTTCCCCAAGGTTACTCAGTGAGTTATAATCACTGGTCGCCTGGAAATAAAGTCCAGGAGTCTAATTCTGTTCTATGACTCCTGCATGCTGACAATTTAAAAGCTGAAAGATTGATGGTGTTGTCTTTAAACCCAGGGATACAGTAACATTCTTTCTAATAATAGAGGTAAACTGTTTCATCTTTAATTAAAAAAAAAGGTTCAAATTGAGAATTAGATAAAAATTTCTAATAATTAAAAAAATAGTGCTCAGAAGCTTATTTAAATTACTATACAGAAAGTTAACTTAGTTTATTTTTCCATTCTGACCATTCCAAAAACAACATATTAGTATATATGGATATGTGAATAATATTTATCAAAAAAGATAAATAATGCAGTTCATATCTAGGCATATATCTTGCTATCAAGTAGTTTTAAATGATTTTTGAGCAAACTTAGACCAAAAATATATCAAAAAATCTACATTTATATCACTATGTGAACTTGTACATTTAATTTATGTCATTTAATTTAGTTAAATGAATAATTATTAAGTGCTGACTATTTTACAGTTTTTATTTAAAGAAAGAAAAATATGTATCAGGATAGGAAGTGAACAAAATTATGGGATTATTCAAGACAGATTGAATGAGAAGTTTCTTAGGAGATTTCACTTGACCAGAGATTTAAATGAAATGAGAAATTAACATTATCAATAACCAAGGGACTTATGTTATCAGTGAGAGAACAAGTGAAATGCTTTTATTTTTCTATTTCTTTAAATTGCATTATTTTTTAATGCTATAACATTGGTTTACAACACCTATAATGATTCACACCTCTTTAGATGTATGTTACCATACCATGCTCACCACGGTACCCATACTCCTATACCACAGTCCATTGTACATCTCCTCTCCATTCCCCTTCCCTGACCTCCCATTTCTGATAGAATCATTTCTACAGTGACAGTTCTAGGGTTTTTTGATTCAGTTTTATCTGTTCTTTTGTCTTGTTTCTTTTTAGTCCATATTTATGCTGTATATTTGTAGAGGTTTGAGTCTATAATCCTAAAACATATACACATATATAAGCTAACTTTACCTCAATGAAAAAAAAATGTATTTTTAGGAGGGAGAAAACATGGAATATTGTAGGAATATAAGCAGACTCCAAAAGATATAGTGCAGTTTTGGGGAAAAAAGTAATGGAATTTGGTTACAAATTGCTTTATATGCCTTAGCACAAAATTAATTTTGATTATAATTAATCAAAATTAAATTTGATTATAATGGCAAGTCTTGGCAGAGTGTTCAACAGAGGATGTCTGGGACCTACTTCTCCTAGGATGGCTCCTGCTAATGGACAAGAGTGTGTGTGTGTGAGGTAAACAGTGCAGAAAATTTACTGTTAGGAAGCAATTACAGATCTGTAGGCAAGAGAGGATGAATCATGGTGGTAGTGGTAGAGGTGCTGAGAGATTCTTAGGTATTTAAAGGAAGTAGCCACATTTTTGCTTCTGGGAAGATGGAGTAGATTAATTCTTCACTCCTCCTTTGGTAAAACAAAATGAAAAAGCTAAGATAGATATTATCTATGTGCACATATTATTATATATAAATGGGTGTGTATATGTATATATGTATATACACACAAAAAACAGAATCTAGAGAGAAGAAATCAGATTGACAAACTGGTTATGTACCTTCTGACCAAAGGAATGATACAGAGATGAGTTCTTTGGGTTTTATTTTTTGCATTATATAGCTCCGATGGGATTATGGAAAAGTCAACAACTGGAAATACCGATAGACAAAGGAAAATATTTCCAAGAAAATTTGCTTTCTCTACTCAAATACTAAGAAAAGACAGCCTAAGAAAGAGAAAATTTTAGAAAGAAAAAGTTTTTGAAAATAAAATAATCAGCTAGACACTTCAGCTAAACACAAGCAAATAAAACTACAGCTTCAACTTTACTCCTACCCTCAAATGTTTTATATGGAACCTAGGCATTCACCTTTACCAAGGTGTAAGGGCATTCCATTGTAGTAGCCTCAGAAGAGTTTGAGCAGGAAGTCTGAAGTCTCATCCCATCATGGCAATAACAAGACCTCCCTCCTAACCCCTCACTACATCATGTCAGTGGAGACCATGCAGGGAGCCTGGTCTTCTAACCCCAGCAGAACAGAACTTCCTCTGCCTGCTAGGGTGATATCAAAGGGTTTCTAGTTGAGAGTTGAGGTACTTACCACTGATTATTACAAAGTAAAACCTCTATGATGTCAGCCGATTCCACATGGAAATAGTAACCTGTTCCTATACCTCCAATTAGATTGGTATAGATTTAAATGGAAGCCTCAACTACCAATTAACCCCCACCCAAGTAGTAAGAAAGACACCCTTGTATTATACCCCCCACCTCCACTCTTCTCCCATCCTGTATACAGATGCTGAGTAGAGGACTTAGACATAAACATCAACAGAGGAAAAATGAAGAGGTACCGCTCTTCACCCAAAAGAGCAGTGTTAAAGGCCTACTAAAGTATAATACTTAGATCCAGAGTAATACTATATAAAATTCAAAATGTCCTGTTTAATTGACAGTTACCCATCATTTATAATCAGAAAGAATTCAAAGAAAGTGAAAAAAGAGAGTAATTTGTACCCAAATTGAAATGACACAAAGTTATATTATCTCACAAACATTAAAAGGGGCTATCATAAAATTGTTTCCAAAAGCATTATAAAAATGATTGCTACAAATTAAAAGATAGAAAGTTTCAGCAACTGAATAGAAAATATAATGAAGAACCAGAAGGAAATTAAAGAACCAAAAAATACATAATAATTAAAATAAAAGTCAACTGATGCACTTGCTAACAAAATGAAGAGATCAAATGAGAGTTATTTAAACTGGTGACAGAGTTGTAAAAAAACTATTCAATTTGAACAGAGAAAAACTAGACTGGAAAAACATGAACAAAGTCTCAGGGAGTATGGACTAGAATAAAATATCCACCAGTTGTATCAATGCTGTTCCATAAAAAAAGGAAAAAATGAAAAGAATATTTTTAGACATAGTTGTTAAAAATGCCCCATATTTGACAATTTATAACAAAACAAAAATGACAATATCAACCAGAATAAACACCCCCAAACTCGATATTGTGGTGCATTATTATGAAGCTTTTGAAAACTAAAGAGAAATAAAAATTATTGAGGGATTCCCTGGTGGCGCAGATGGTTGAGCCCTGCACCGTGAAACTGTCCGCAGCCTCTGCAGCACAAGTTTGATTCCTGGCCAGCCAGGTTGCAACCCACATGGCACAGCAGACCTCTCCTGTGTCGCCTGCTGCTTCCCTCAGCAGTGTATTTCGTCAGTCTGCCTGTTCTGTTCCCCACTCTGTCTCTGGTGAATCCTCTCACACTCCCGCACATCTGGCCTGTACCCCGGTTCTTGTATAAATAAATAAATCTAAAAAAAAAAATTATTGAAAGCAATCAGGAAGAAACTAAGCATTGCTTATAAGGGGAAAATTATTTGGAGGACAGTTAATTGCTTATCGGAAATTACGGTGATGAGAAGAGGCACAGTATTTTTCAAGAACTGAAAGAAAAGATGTATCAACCTGGATTTCTACATTGACTTAAAATATCCTTCAGAAATAAAGGGCAAGCAAAGGCTTTCTCAGGTGAAGGAAAAAAACATATTCTTAGATTTTAAACAATAAATTACAAGTATGGTTAAAGAGAAACCCACATTGGAAAGAAGTGTGATTATAGGGCAGAACACCAGTATCCAAGATCCTAAACTCAACTAAATCTGCAAAGCAGAATTGTATCCCAATACTAAATTCTCAGTAGCAATAGTCAAGTCTCAATTCTCAATAGTCAAAGCCAGAACACTGTGGAATTTTACCTTCATTGTACTTTTAACATGAATCTAAGGTATATCCAGAGATACTATTCATTTTTTTTTTAAGATTTATTTTTTCATTTATACAAGCACTGGGTACAGTCAGAAGCACGGGAGGGTGAGAGAATTCACCAGAGCCAGAGTGGGGAGCAGAACAGGCAGAAGGACCGAAGTACACTGCTGAGGGGAGCAGCGGGTGAGGCAGGAGAGGTCTGAGCGCCATGTGGGCCCTTCGCCAGCGGGGATCGAACCGGCGCTGCAGAGGCTGGGGCAGCTTCACAGCTCAGCGCTCAAACGCTGTGCCACCAGGGGAGGCCCTCCAGAGATACTATTCTTAAGAAAGATGATAAATAAAACCATTTTCTTAAAATTTCTATATCACATACATACAACTAGTATGTGCCATTGTTAGCAGTCAGTTCACTGCATTATTCTCAAATATGATAAATTTTAGAATAAAGCAAAATGAATGGCTAGTATTTTAGAAATATGACCAGCATTTCCAAATGTACTATCCTGTGTAATCAATGGAATTATTTGGTGTGTTGATATTCATAGTAACATATTTATGTTTTGAAGAATTATTACTTTAAATTATTTTCTATTACATAGTTGCCAAAGCAATGGCATTATAAAATTAAATACTTCACCAGTCTTTCTTTGTAATATTTTTTTCTGAATGCTTCTAATTAATATATTAGATAGCCATTCCGTTAGCATTAGCCTTCATTTAATACCATATCAGGTTAAATAAAGTTCTTATCACCTCATTTGATTCCCCCAAATGAGCACTTAACATCAAAACTTTTCTCCTTTCCTCACTAAACTCAGGTTCATGTGCTCATGTTTTCCTGGTTCTCAGCTATCAGCCTCTTTTATTTAATTTTCTAAATCTCCAATATATCTGAGAGTGAAACAGTGCTTCTATCTCATTCTACAAACCTTCAAAAACAGATCTGTTGATAAACAAAATAATTCTTTGCTTAATATTTACTAGGATTGATTTTCACTAAAGAGTTAACAATAAAAGTGATTATTTGTTTTTTTTAACCTATTAATTTTAAATTTCAGCTTAAGTTAATGTTACTCACAAAATTATTTCATTTAGTTATGTCACTGTAAGGAACATGTTTCATTATCCTTTAAACATCACACATATTAATGTTTCTCTCTATACACAGTACATGATTTAAATTACATAATGGATCTCATGAAGGACAGATCCCTTCATTATAATTCCATGACTTTCCTATAGAATTCATTTTAAAATTCTCTTAGAAAGGTTAGAAGTACATTGATATTTTTGTTTAACAATAATCTTGTTCAATAGCAATGTCGATTAGGGATGAGTGATATTTATCTCATTCTAAGCTTTATAAAGCTATTAAATGAAATTCAGATACATGTGTGTATCTCAAGAGGAACAAATGGCTTATAATTTCCAGAATGGATGCTATGTTCCTTCTTACTAAGCATATCTACGTAAACAGACACAAAGACACCTCCATACCACACACACATAGCTACACCTACACATTTTTTTTTTTTCTGGTAAAATTTACTGCAAAAGTTTACTCTCCTATGTTTCTTATTTCTGACAAGGGAACTTTTTTTTATCAGTTCTGCTCCTGATTCCATACAAGCAGTGATGCATAGAAATACAGTTGCCATGACAACTGTTCCACAAACTTAAGGCAAACCGGTATCATTCTAACTGCTGAGTCCACGCTCAGCAGACAGATGGAGAGTCTAGGTTCAGATCCTTTGTTTTTCCTGACACTTCTGACCTGAAGAATCCATTTCAGCTTGGAGAAGAAAGGTTACTTAAAAAAAAAATCAAAGTTGTAATTGATTACTTCCAAATTCTTTATTATATGTGAAAGATGCTGTAGTAAAGCATTTGTTCAAATGCTTGAGAGCAACAATAACTCATTTACAACCATGCATATTCATAGACTAAAAGAGAACAGTAAAATTATGCATGATTAAAAAATTAATAATACATAAGTCCTCGAAAGTTTTTTTTAAACAAGGCTGCATATATTATTGAAGTGCTGGAGGTGATTCTTAATATTTAAATAACTGAAATGCTGTTATTTTCTGTCTCTAATTTAAAGTATCATGATTCATAGGAATGTCCTAGGATGTGTCTCAGTAAAAAGAGAATATTCCTGAGGATTTTATAGTCTGTATTAGGGCTTAAAAGCTAAAGTTTTGCCAAACTATACATTTATTAGAGGCTTAAGAGCAATCCTTAATATGGTGTTGAAGTGTGGTTGAGAGAAAATTATGAACTGTGCTTTTCTTTCATCACTTACTTAGAGAAAAGAGAGCAAAATCTTTTCTCCTAACACAGCTCAATGAAACACAGTTATTCAAGCAAATACAAAAAGATAGTAGCTCATAAGGAAAGTATTTGAGCAAAATAAAGATAACTAAAATATAGTAAAGTACACATCTTAATATATACCAGCTTATAAAATCATATTTTTAGATCCACATTGCAAGTACTAATCATTATCAAACAACTTCATTGAATTCCAAAGGTGACATCTATGCCCCCAAACTTATTTACTTATGTCGATTGGAGTAATATGAAAATACGAATTTTAGATGTTTTTTCATTAAACTAGCATTTTTAAATGTTCATTAAATACTATCAGCATATTCCAATTTCGTGGTATTTAAATGTCATAAAAATATTAGTTAAATGAAAAAATCTACAATTTAAATTTTCACATATATAAAGACACGTATTATAGTCATTATTTTGAAGGGAGTTCAAATCAACATAGGTAAATAATGTCACACATATTTGATGCATATCCAAACACATACAAATGATATTTAAGAATTCTATAAAATTATTTTAACCTTTTGAAGAATTTTTGAAAACTATACATTTTTTCAAAATGGAGAATGTTTTCAACTACTTATTGTCATCAGCATTCCAATTTTTTTTTTTTTTTACTGAAGTAATACCCATGAAGAAACATACTAACATACCATAGGACAAATTTTTGCAAACTTGTTCGGCAGAGAACTATACAAATACTTTATGGCATTTTAATTGTTTAATTTTTATGAAATTATAGTTCACTAAATTTGTTTCCTTAAATTTACCATGTCTCTTTTGTTCTACTAAGTTTTATTCTAAAATAAGATAAATACTAGTTCCAAATCTTCTTTCCTTTTATAGGTAAAGAATCACCTGTAATAATGATGTCTTTAGGCTTTGGGAATCTGATATATTTCACAGGTTATTATAGCAATTACTTCTTTTTTCCCTTTAAGCCCTTTATGTTTTTGTTCCACTCTGCCATTCCATAATCATAATATCTATTAAAATGTTAAGCTTATGCTAAGCACTAGATATATATGATTCTTTTTAAAATGTTTACAATAAACCTTTAAAGTAAATGTGTATATCCACACTTTGGTGATTTTGAAGTTCACCCAGGCCAAACTGATTTACTCAAGTCTATACAATATATTAGTGATATAATCAAGATTCCAGCCTAGCTCTTTTATATTGTAAATCTTGCCATCTTTTTCTGCTATATCATACTTTTTTGTTCATTGAAACTCTGTAACTTTGATTATTGCTTCAGTTATTTTTTCCTTCTAATTGTTGTTATGTTTTATTAATCCATTGGAGTCAAGAAAACATTATTATTATTTATTTACTTTTATTATTTCCATTGTCTATCATGATATGTTTCTAATCGTATATTAGCTAGCATTCTAGAACAATTGAAATGATCCTTTAGGTGTTTTCTTTTGCAGAAGCTGGGCTTTGGCAGGTACACTGCTGCTAGAGCAGTCAGGTCATATCTAGCTCAGGATTTAGATCAATCATGATCATCCAACATCACTCTGCAAAGAATGCCCATGACTGCTATTTGAGAACCACTACGTTAGATCTCATTTCTGTTTAAAAAGTCATGTCTAAAATCGATACATTCAGTTCTGTCAATCATATCTTTACGGGCCTGTGTGTGTGTGTGTGTCCATTGCACATTTATTTCTTACAAGCATTGAAGCAATAGTGAGTTGTGTCCATTTTAAATTCTGTAACTTCTTAGGCCCTATCAAATATACATTTATCTAGATTGTTTATTATTTTTGATCCTGTGATGCTTTAACAAAGGAGTTCTTTTCTCTTTGCCTTTAACTTTAGGATGTTCCTATAGTGAGCATGATGTTCTGGATGACCTTAAGAGGAAGGTCATTGTGAGGAGACAGGACTTATGCGGCTGTTCCTAAACCTTCAGAGCATTTCACTTGAGTCAGTGCTTTTGGGACAGGTGCTTTATTAGCTTTAGAGGTTCCAGTGGGAATGTCTGCCTCTGTTGTTTCAGCAGACTGAGCAGTCTATAGCTAACATAAAGGTGATTGGAGAAAGTTTCACATATGTAAGACAACTTAAACACTCCAAAATGCTTTTAAATTAGAAAAAGTAATATGTATGCATATATGCATATATGTGCATTGCTTTATATGATATATAATGTATATATATAATTTGTAAATATATTGTATATAATAAAATTATTATATACATGGGCAGGTCATATACTGACAATTGGGGTTCTGTTTTGAAATTACAGGGCATCTTTCCAGTATAGTTTTCATTTTATAAATACAGGAATCAGGTGTACATGTTTAGGTGGGCAACTTTCTCACGATATATAATCAATATACCAGAACCCACTATTTAAATATTTCATGCATGTCCTTGTCCAGATGGTCTGTTCAGTAGTAAGAGCATAAATAAGGAACAAAGGAAGACTAAGTAATTATGCAGCGTATACCAGAATTCTTAAAGAAAACAAACAAATGAAGTAACTACCAGAGCATCTACAATGATTTTTAAATATGTTCATCTCACAATCAAATAAAGAAGATATCCACTTAAAGTCATGATTTATCATTGCATAAATAAATGGGACCTTGATCCTCATTAGCACATCATATTTACAAATTTTATTTCAAATATCCATGAAAAATCTTTATCACTGCATAAAATTCTGGGTCTTATTTAGGTATTTTAGTAAAAAGCTTTATTATAATTTATGTGAACATCAATTTCAAATAAGGGAGATTTCGAATCACCTGATCTGGTTGAATTCCTGCAGAGTCATATGAAATTCATGTGTATGCAAATCTCAGATTCTATTTAGACATATAATACTTTCTTCATGGGACTATTGTGAAGCTTATAAATAAAATATCTAAAGGGTCTGGCTGATATTAAGAGCTCATAAATTATTAGCTCTTTTTATTCCTTTGATTGTCTTTTAGACCACAGTTTTAAACCATGGAGTATTTATGCCCTTAGGGGAACAAGCAGTTTCTTCAGGAGCTAAAGGTTTGGACTTTATTTGAGGAAATCCATCTGCTTATCATCAGTTTTCATAAGTACCCTTTCCTAAATGTGATCCATGTAAGAATGCACCGGTGTTTTGCAAATTGTCCATTACTAATTTACAACTATTGTTATCCTAAGTTACAAACAAAAGAAGGAGGGAGGAAAGAATTTTTATTTTAATTAGAATTTTTGCAAGGGAGCATTGGGAGTTAAAAACTCATGACACTAAGTAAATAGATAATTCTACAATATATCTATTTTAAGGAAGAATTTTGGAAAGCAAGGAGAACGGGGTTTCTGCAAGGGAAAAAAATCAACAAAACACTCTAATTTTGGTGAAAAATTCATGCCATAACATCCTTTCTCAACCTCTCTCTCCCTGTCTCTCCCACCACCTTTCCTTTCCGCCTTATCACCTCTTTACCCATAAATTACAATTGAGAAATGATACAGTTATCTTGATAGTATAAATGACCATGTTCCTTCAAATGAAAACTTGTCACACTGTTAACTTTAAATCTCATGTAGCTGCATCATTTACCAATTTAGTTTCATGAGAGATGTTTTGTATGTTATATGAGTGAAATTTTCAGCTACAAGGTCTTGAAAATTATATAGTTATAGCCTGTATTGGTCAGAGGAAGAGGATATATCTAGAATCTCATGTAATAAATGCATATGTAATTTCTCATAATAATGTAAAGATGTGGCTTTTGTGATTATGAAGATGAAGAAATCTTGATGGCCTGCTGTTTGAAGCTGGAGAGCCAGGAAAACTGGTGATGTACTTCATTCCAAGTACAAAGGCCTGAAAACCAGAATCGTTAATGATGTAAATCCCTATCTGAGGATAGGAGAAAATGAGATGAGAGGTCTCAACTCAACAGTGAGACAGGAAGAAGGACACATTTTTCCTTCCTCTGCCTTTTGTTCTATTCAAGTCCTCATCTAATTACTCACTGACATTTGGGAGTACTTTACTGAGTACACTGATTCAAATGCTAATCTCATCCAGAAACATCCTCATAGATACTCAGAAATAATATTTAATTTAGGCACCCCATTGTAAGTCAAGTCGGGACATAAAATTCGTTATGAAGCATATCAACAACACATAAAACACTGTGCCATTATTTTTATATCCAAATGAAAACATATAAGGAGGCTAATTACGAAGGAAAAATAGGTACTTTCATAATGGATTCATCTGGTAATCACCTCTAAACAGGTTATCAATTGAGTATAGCAAAGATTGGACTACTTAATCTATTTGGTATCTGATTGAAGTAAGGCATCACTTATACTTTCTACAAATGTCTAATATTTTTAATGTTTATTTTTATTTATTTATGCATACAAGAACTGGGATGTAGGTCACAGGTGCAGGGGTACGTGTGTATGAGAAGATTCACCAGAGACATAGTGGGGAGTAGAACAGGCAGATCTACTGAAATACACTGCTGAGGGGAGCAGCGGGCGAGACAGGAGATCTGCTGAGCCATGAGGGTCAGCTCCCTGGCCGGGGATCAAACTCATGCCACAGTTGCTGGTAATAGCTTGATTGCTCTAAGGCTTATCCCCTGCACCACCAGGGAGACCCGAAATGTCTAATGTTCTATTTAAACTTTCGTTTATTGGCATTATAAACATGTCAGACAATATTATGAGAAAACATCCAGAACCTGAAAAAACAAATGCCAATGACTATAAGAACAACAGATATTGTGATCCATTCTTCATCATAATGCAAAATGGTGCAGCCACTTGACAAGACAATATGTCAGTTTCAAAATTAACAAAATTAACATAGTTTTACCATGTGATCCGGCAATTGTGTTCCTGATATTTACACTAAGGAGTTGATAATTTATGTCCAGTCAGTTAGATACTAAATCCCCATAGGTTTCATCTCTCCATCTGTTTAGATAAGTCCTTACTACATTTGGTTTGTATTGGTTCAGCACTAGTGAGCCTTGAGGAATAGAGCAGCTTGGTGGGTAGGGGAACAGTCTCTAAATTTTAGCTTACCTTAAGTTGTTCACTTATAACTTTCAACATCATTTTTTAAAAAGATTTATTTACTTATGCATACAAGAGCTGGGGTACAGGCCAGAGATGTGTGGGGTGAGAGGATTTACCAGAGAGTGGGTTTCTCTCTGGCTGGCTGGGGATCGAACCCCTGCTGTAGAGGCTGCAGATTGCTTCATAGTGCAGTGCTTAACCCCTTGTACCACCAGCGAAGCTCTCACAATAAATTTTGAACCATTTTTTTTGCTTTGCATATAAAATATTTTGTGATTTCCTTCCCAACATTGAACTATTACACACATCCCTTCCTCTTCCAAAAATGAACTTTGAAATTTAGAATTGAACCCTATATAATTTTTCTGTGTTTTTTATTGTTTTTTTTATACCCTCAAAGTTGCTTTTTAGCATTAAAATTTTGTAATCATCACTGTGTGTGTGTGTGTGTGTGTGTGAGAGAGAGAGAGAGAGAGAGATATTATAGATTTATATATGCCTGGTTAACTTCAGAGGACTATAGGAGATGTTTCTGGGTTGAAATAGTATATCACTTTTAGTGGACAGAAAGAGATCAGTACTGACTTGCTTTTCTGAGAGTTCATACTTGGACAAAGGTCAGTGAAATTCTTAGACAAGTCTTGAGTTCTGAAGCTGATATTTTCAACAAAACATTCAAGAAATCAATCTTTCTCTACCTTATTTTATTTATCTCAAAAATAAAAGTGTTCCAAATGTAAGGGACTGCCACATTGTAATAATGTAAAATGATAAAATGGACAGAAGAATGTCTTTTAAAAAATAAGAATATATTCAAGAATTTTATGAAAATATCTCAGTTTTGTAATATATACATAATTTGTGTATGTATATTTGTTCAGACACTTTACTGCTGCCAGTTAAATGATTAATTCTGATCACATTTGCAAATCATTTCACATTAGTATAAATTACTTAAGAAACTTCATTATAATCTTAACTGGCTTAATTTTTTTCTACAAGCATCTCATTTTGTGTTGTTATTTTGTGTGCATTATTTTAAAATTGTTTAAAATACTGCAAAACAGCCATACGTTCTTCTGGAAACCTATTCCAATTAAAGCAGAAAATAAACTCACATATTATATTTATCAGTGTATTTTTTTCCTGCTAAAGCAAATGTGTTTTGACTGTCTGTTCATTTGTTTAAGCTCTCCTATATTTCAGCCCCAGAAGCTCAGTGAAAACTCATAAACAACTAGCATTATCATTACCATCATTCATACACTACATTTTTATAAGACTTCACAATGCTTTAAACACATTGATATTATATAAAGGTCCCATTGCAATTGAGATAACAACATCAGTCTTGGAGACTTTCATTATGGATGCATGGATGATACTACTAGAATCTGAAAAAACACCCAGATCTTATTTTGCATTTCTTTATCTTTGCCACTAACTTTCAAATTGACAGACTCAGTGATGATTTTCACTAGCAAGCTTTTTCACTAGCAATTTGACAGATTCAGTGATGATTTTCTTTGCTGTCATACTCAAAATATAACATTCTATATTCTTTCTCTTTTACTTCTTATCATCTGATAAATAGTATTTGAATCTTACTGTGGCCTGCAATATTCTGACATTCTTCAAACAAAAAACAATGAATATTGTAATGACATCAAATGATTGATTTTTTTTATAAACTTGCACACTCATTTTAGCTTCAATATTCATTCTCCTTTTTCCTCCCAGAGTTGTAATCGATTTTGGTTAATATCCCCTTATTTAAATAGAACATTAGTATAACATTGGAACTCTCAAATCTATTTTAGTTCAATTTTTGTCCCAGGGGGAAAAATATATACTTTTCTTGTTTAAATGTTTTAAACAAGATAGTACCAGGAAACAGTGAAGATTTTTTAACATTATTTATACTCTCTATGGATACTTTTTATTTTAGTGTTCTATTTTGGGCAATATATGTTCTTAGAGGAAATATAAGATTGGATATATTCTCTCTCCTCAAATGTCTTTCCTGGCACTCTTTTTATTAGCTAGCAAGTAATACAACCTATTATGCAGAGAATTGTATGTACTATTTTTCCAGTTATAAACTATAGGAACTATATCATAAATTTATGTAAAATCACTGAATTTGGTGTTTATAACAAGCAATGATAAAAAGACTTGCCTTATTAAGTCTGGATTTTATCACATGTAGCGTTGTTTATTTTATGGATGTGGAATTTATTCTATATTATAATTCTAAGTGTGAAATAGCAAATTTCTACTCTACCAGTACAAAACTAATCCACCTTGGGAATTTATTCTTGTAACAGCATTTAAATATTTCATAAGATTTACCATGCATATATGATCCTGAATTCCTACAGGATGTTTTCAGTAACATGATTCATTTGTGTACCAACTTAAAAGCAAGGCCATACAATTAAAAAACAGAAATAAAGCTAATCTGTTAAAATACATAGAGCATTATTTCAGCTCCATGAGATAACTTTTACTGTGATAAAATTATGATAGAAAGACTCCATTATTGTTACACTACCAGCTGGTCTTTTCTCCAAGTTACCAAAAAGGAAAAAAAAAATCTGTAGGAGACAGAAGCTTTTATAACTGTAAAACTAATCATGTGAGCTGTGAAACAGTCCTCCACAGCACAGCAGAGCAACAGTGATACAGTGATAAAAGGACATGTCTCTCTACCTGTCCCAATGGATAAGTATTCCTATCTTCTTTATTTACCCTCTGGGTTTAATAACCTTGTTTTCTTACATTCTAAGGAAAAGAACATCCCTAAGATGATAGCATCGAAAATGCTGTCCACCAGGTGATAGCGAAGCAAGCTGGTGCCAACCTGAATGTCCCCAAAATCACCAGATCCATGAATCACCAAGATGGAAATGCTAACTCTTGCACAATCCCCCCTTCTACTCTTTTGTATCTCTGGATGAATATCCCTGCCCTCTGCCAAAATGCAGGATGGTGACCTTTCAGATACTGCCCTCCTGAATTTGTTGACAATTAAACTACTTTCCTTTGCCTCAAACTATTTCCTTTTATAGGCTAAGGGAAACCAAGACCAAAATTTGGAATTAACAATGTAATCCATAATTACAACTGGCATTTGCTGATGGGATCTTTGATGTTCTTTTTTTTTTTTTTCTTCTAGTCAAAAACATTTCCAAATATTTAAATTCTAGATCTACTTTCAGTGTTATACTTTGAAGTGATATATTTATTTATTTATTAAAGATTTATTTATTTTATGCATACAAGAACTGGGGTATAGGCCAGAGGCACAGGGGGTGGTGGTGAAAGGATCCACCAGAGAGAGAATGGGAGACAGAAAAGGCAGATTGACTGAAATACACTGCTGAGGGGAGCAGCAGGAGAGTCAGGAGAGGTCTGCTGTGCCATGTGGGTAGCTCCAAGGCCGGGGATCGAACTCATGCTGCAGTGGCTGTGGACAGCTTCATAGGTTGAGTTTTAACCCCTTGTGCCACCATGGAGGCCCAGAAGTGATATATTTAAAGCAGTTTTTGCCTGTATTTCTTCTGCATACTATATGTTTTCTTTTTATTTCCTGCTGAACTCAGTTGGGCAGAGGCTTTGGTGTACTTGATCCTCATTTCTTAATGATTGTTTTTAATATTTTATTATCACAGCCTAGATTTCCTATGGGAGAGAATTCTAAACAATGTACAGAATTAACCTGCATATAATATTTGAGGTGACAAATTAAAAAGGAAAATGCTAAACTGATGTATGTTAAAAATATAAAAAAGTGTGGTGTAGACTTTTTTAAAGTTATATGAGTTTCTAGCAAAATCACAAGTTCAGTAATTCATTCTACCATTCAAATAATATCTCTGAGTTTTTGCCTCTCCCTCCAAAGTCCAAGAAACAAGTTCCACTAGTGACAATCTTGGTGTTTAACAGCAGGAGGAAATTTAGGCACAATCTCTCTGAAAACCAAGAATTTAGATTTATGTGTATAAATTAAAACAGAAAACCCCTAGTATTTTAATAAAATGGAAAGAAGGAAATAGGTAAAAGCAATTTCAAGACTAGTCCAAAGCAAAGAAATTAGAGAATAAAAATAGTTATGAGAAAATGAATTTGGAGAAATGAAAATTGATAATGATAAAATATAAACTGATAGAAAAGAAGATAAATGCTAAAGTGTGGCAAACCATTCACTCCTAAATGACAAAGGTAGTACAGGAAATTATGCAAAGTAACACAATTAATTACAAAATAAAAAAATAGCATGGAAGCTTTTATTGCCCTTCAAATTTCCTGGAAAATATTGGCTAATTATGAAATTACAAAGTTTAATAAAATTAGAAAAATATAATTCTGGAACTATTATTAATGAATTCACAGGGATTTATAAATATTTCTTACATGATTGGAGAGCAAATATTTGCTCTCTAAATTTGGAAAACTATAAAGAAACTTTGGAAAATGTTACAGTCAATTTAAATAGCAAGAACACAATTTAACTCAAAGTTGAATAGAGGAATAAATATTTTGAAGGGTTAAAGATGAATCCTAAGTCTGAGCTTTTTTAAGAAATGGATTTTCTTAACTTTAAATTTATATTAATATTATCCCTGTGATAATTCTCCCTAGAGCAAGGTTCTGCACTTGTAAAAATAATTGCAGAATGTTGATATTATGTTCAGAACAAAATTTTCAAGATAAGGATCAATTCACCTTTTGGAATTAATGCTCGATATTTATGGTAGAGAAAAATCTAGCTCCTCAATTCTTTTTTTTTCTTTCTCCTCTGTCAAAAGAGATGCTATTCAGGATGAAAAGAGCAGAAAAGATGTTGACTAAGAGAGGTAAAGTGTCAACATGGAAAGACATAAAATGTAAATACTCAAAAATATATTTAGTATCTGTTGTAGATCTTTTGTCTAAAACGCTATGCATCCAAATGGGACTTCCTCCACACTTTTTGAAGTATATCAGCAGTCAGAAAAGAATCTACAAGGTTAAGTGAGCAAATGTGCTATTTGCCAAAGAAGGAGGAAATATGAGTTATAGATCATAACCCAAAGAATTTGATATTAACATTAGACAATAGACGAATGATATTTTTTAGATTTTGTGAATCCTTTAAGAGAAGGCAGTAATGGCTATTCTTGATTTGCTATATTCATTAGAACAATGGGTTTAATATGATAGTCTGTCATTTTGGGAACTTTGATTTTTATATGCAGTTAAAGTAAAACAATAACTGTATATGAAATATTATTGTTATTAAATAATTTTATTAAAAAGTTGTTGGAAAGTAGAAACATGGGAAGTTTTCCACTGATTCCCCCTTGCATATGATTTTTCAATCTGTTTATCTGAGTTTGCCAAAGATTAGAATTCACACTCATCAAATTTATGTGATTGGAAGCTGGAAAATAACTGCAGTTTATTTAGTACAATTGGAAAGAATATTGGCAATATCAATCAAGTTGGTGTTTAATAAACATGTAGGCTTTGCCTTAGGTCTGAAAGCAATTGAATGGAAGATTTGTAAGAATTGGTTGGTATTGATGTATATCAGGTGCAATTCAAGGTTTTAGTTGGCAGTGGTCATTCTCGTCTCTGGTTTACTGTCATTATGCAGATATTACTATGAGTCTAGTAGTTTAAAACGAAAAATAATCAAATCCATTCTCTGAATGTCATTATATAAGGTTAAACCAAGACAACAATCAATCTTTGCTTATCTGTTAACTGAAAAACATGATTTAACTGAATATTATCTAGTTCATTACTGCCATTGAGATATGTTGTGTGAAGACAAACTGATTAACAAGTCATCTTGTTCTCACTGTATTTAAGTGGCATCCAAGATACGATTTGTGTTAATAAGCCCCCTCCCTCCCAAATTATTTGGTATGCAAATGTATTTTGACTTAGAAGATTTATATAAAATTGACTTATTTTTAGCTGTATTCTATATAACATTTGGCTTGTATGTACTTTCGATGCATATAAATAATCATAGTTTAGTGAAGAATCCATTTCCAAGGTGAATTTTCAAATACTTTACTCCAGAAAATATTTTAGAAGAATGTAGGTGTTTTGATAATGGGTATGGTTGGTAATATTCACCTGAAGAGGTGGGAGCCTGTATTTTGTAATCATACAATGTTGCAAACCAATGTTACCTAAATAGAAAGGTTATAAAAATAAAAAGCAAAAAAGATGAAAAAAGAAAGCAATGTCATTATAATGTTCTCCCTTTTACTTCCACTGCAACAACACTGGGTTTTCTAATTATTTCTTTCTCTCACTTCCATTATTTATTTATTTTATTTTTAAGTTGTATTATTTAATATTGTTGTAATGCTGTTTTGCAACACTGCATGTGAACCATAAAATACACAGAAGGAAACATAGGTAAAACATTCCACAACATAGACTTCATTGATTTCTGTCACTTGACTCCAAAGGCAAAAATAAGCAAACGGGAATACATTAAACTAAAATGCTTCTGCATAGCAAAAGAAGCCATCTTTTAAACAACAACAACAAAAAATGTACTACTGAGTGGGAAAAGTTATTTGCATATCATACATTCCTGGTTATTTATAAACTACCAAACATTCTCACAATTCTGAGAAAGACTTCATTCCAGTATATACATCCCCTACTTACTCATTTCCTTATGTTATCCATAAATGATCATTTTTTTCAGAAAATGGTAACTTGATGCATCCATAAACAAGTTTTGAAACATAGTAAAATCTGGTCCCTTATTTCAGTTTTCTGAATCTTTTGTCTCCCACCTTTCTATCATAAAACATTCCTTGTGTTCTCCCAATATTTCATATAGTTTGTGAACTTTTAAAAATGTTCTTGTTGATAAACCTATTCCCCTACCCTTTATCTTTATGACTCTGTGATTTCTTAAAAAGCAAATTATGAATCTTTTCTTACAAGAGAGCTTGCTTGATATTCCCCATTCCTCACCATCAGAGAGAGTTTAATTAAATTTTACCCCTCTCTTCTCATAGAAAATTGTGTGTTCTCCATTGTAAGTGTGACACTGTTGTCCTTGGTCTATTTCTGTGGTCTCACAAGACTTCTTAATGATGAAAGCTGTGACTTGTGTATATTTAATGATTAGATTTTTTCTCAATATCTCATTATTTATATGTTGAATACATCAAAAAATGGATTTTTCAAAATACTGAAATTACAAATCGAAGGAAGACAGGAACTCTTATAATCTCATTATTTTTAGATAAAGCATCAGGTTATCATGAACATTAATGTCAAATACAAAATCTAAAAGGAGAGAGAATGAAGTACTTTATATTGTGAGAGGAATTATTATAAGACTGATCCACTTCTGAAGTTGTTTTCTATTGTAGGTATACAATTTTCTAAATCAATGAAAACTAATTAATTTGATTACATCAACATGGCATATTCACACTGATGAATAATTAAATTGCTATCTATGTTTTGGCATATTCATCCAGTGCAAGGCAAATACTTGTGAGAGTTTTGTCTTCAAATTACTAAAAAACAACAATCAATTCTTATTATCAGTATGTAGGTAAAAGAGGAAAGTAAGGTCAGGGAAATGATTGTGAATCTTAAATGAGAACCTCACAATTATGAGTGAGACCTCTATGAAATATAGAGAAGATACTAGCATAAAGGATTGATGTTGCTGTACCCAACAGTCTTAACTTAAACATCAGATGGCTGTATATGTGCTTATTTGTAAGCATAATCAGCCATGCACAAAAGTGTGCCCAAATAAGGGGCTGTAACTCCAGACACACAAAACCAATATACACCCATATATCTAGAGGATGACAGAAATGTCTATGATTCTGAAAAGACAAGGTTTTGGACATGAATGCTAGCTATGAAATAGTAGGGCACATTCTTGCAATGGTGGAAAGGAAAATTTCCCTGCCCCTCTTGGTTCTTTTTGAGCTGGTTGAGCAAACATATGAACATCAGACTGATTAGTAAAGAAAAAGGGGTAAATTTAATTATAAACATATGGAGCATGTACATGGATGTAAATTCTAGAGTAAATGAAGCAGTTAGAGGGCTTTTTTTTCTGAGCTACTGAATGGGATGGGACCTGGGATATCAAAGAAAGGAAGGAGTGACTCCTATGACAAAATCAGATGTCCAGATGTTTGCTCTGCCGAAAGGTGGGTATCTCAATTAAAAATTAATTTCTGGAGATGACCCTAAAACTGGGTAATCTTCATTCTTTAAGATCATGGCAATAGTTTCCCTTGAAGCCCACAGGGCCTCAATTAACCTTGTTTCACATGCCAAGGTGACACATACTGGAAAATGTCTGGTCTGGATATATTGAAAAAAGCCGATCTGAACATCCTGGGGAACCCTAACCTTCATTCTAAAATAAGTGAACCTGGGTTTCTCGCAGCCCTTATTCCTAAGAGAATAAAATAAGAGAGCCCTTATTCCTAAGAGAATAAGAGAGCCCTTATTCTCTCTTAGGAATTCTCATTCTTAAGAGAATGAGAATTTCCTCATGACATCACAGAAACAAAGATACTTTTGCATAAATATTCAAAATGAAACATAAATACAATAGCGACAGCCAGATTTTTAATGCAACAAATTTAAAACGTGAGTAAGCTGATTCATATTCACTTCAGAAAATGATAATTTAAAACAAATACTTCTAAAGATTTAGAAGTTGGATAATTCAAAGATAGAACTCTTAAAAGTAAAGCACAATGGGATGCTCAGGAAAGCAAAATAACAAAGATCACAAAATCAGAATATTACAATATCTATTAATGCCACATTGTATTCATTTTCAACATGGAATAATAGCAAAGTTTATGTATCATCTAACATGCTGTCTAGCAGATCTTAACATATAAGAATGTAACATATAAGAATCTAGCAGATTCTTAACATACAACAGATGGCTGTATGTGTGTATACATATATTTTATATATAACATATATATATGTATATAACATTGTAAAGATATCAATGATCTGTCCATGGTCCCCAAATCATCAGCGTGAGTGAGCATCTCTGTGTTTACACTTGTTTTCATATCCTGTACTTAGTGAATGATTAAGATTTGTGAATATCATTCATTTCAGTGTGTAAAATGAGGCAATATTAAATTAATTGAGATTCTTTCTTATTTGACTAGATAATCACCAACAAAATTTGACTAGATAGATTATATGTAAATGCACATACCTAACTAAATCATAAAACGTTGCAAATGCCTAGTTTTAGTATTTCCCTTTATATGATTCAAAAGTACAGAAACTCAAGTCAAGCCTCATCATTTGAAAAATACCAGTTTTTTTTTTAAAGTAGATTTTCCATGTATATGTCAGCACTCAAAATGTCAGGCTCAGTCAAATAATGGCTATATCACTATATTCTTAAATAGACATATATGTGCTTGTATGTTTGAGAGCTCTCTAGGAAAATTTATTTTTTGTGCAGAATAAAATTATTGGAAGAGACATAATGAAGTCTAACTTCTATAAATTTATTGTGAATCTTAGAAGTACACTTTTTCAAAATGAAATGCACATGCTTGATTTATTATAATATGTCAAGTATCAAATATATTTTTCAATTTTTATTAGTATCAGAGTATTGTTGATAGATTTTCATATTGTTTTTAAATTGAATTGCCCACAGCATTCCTCTTAATACTTATAAATATGAGAAAACTCTGGATTCACAACTGCAATATACATTTTAAGAATAGCTTCATAAGCTTATGGTTATCACCGATAGTGCCATCACTTTTTAAACTATAATCAAATATAATGATGATAAATTTTGACATAAAATTTTGAAGAGGAATTGTGCATATGTAGATTTCAATGAAATATTGTTCATATCATTTTAATTATGAACATATATTATAAATTATCAGCAATCAATTATTATAGTTTTGGATTTTATACCTGTGAAAGATGTGTTTTCATCTAACAAATCTTTCAAGGAAATTATATAATATTCATTTATCTTTTTTGTAATTCCTTATTTTCTTCTAATTATAAGAAATGAGATCATGTCAATTATTGCAAATCTTTACGATTTTTAGATAATAAACTATGTTATAATTTGGTAACACAAATATCAACATATATCTATGTCAAATTTATTATATTTGTGGAGAATATGCCATTTAAACTATCGAATACTATAATACTGCTTAACTACATATTTAAATATATTGATCCTTTCCTAGAATACCTATTAACTTTCTACATAATTAAAATAAATGTATAATTTTAAGACAAACAATAGTAGAAAACACCCATTACTGGCCCAATAAACCCAAATCTTCTAAAACACAAATGACACACTAGTTGAAGATGAATATTTATATATTTTGTTTTCACACTACTAATCAGTAAGAGTGTCAAATAAGTAAATCACACTTACTTTATTATTGGTTATTAACTTAGAAAATATGTGGAATAAGAAAATATTTTAGACATGCAGTGTAAATTTTAATATTTCAATTTTTTCAAAAAAGTTCTTAGTTCTAATGACTAAGATCTATTGTTCATAATAGATCTAGAATCCTCCTATAGGTTAGTAGTACAGTCTACAATTTCTTTGTCCTGAATTTACTAAGATTAGAATCCCTCAAAATTTGTGCCTGACAGTATATGCTTAAGTATTTGTTATATTTATTATTTTATTAATGTTAGATTTATTATAATTTGTTTTATTCAAGATACAGTATGTGCTACAATTACTATGTAACATAAGCGTTTATTCACGTCATAAACTTCTCATTAAGGTAAAGTGTTTCATATCATTTTTTACTTCTATACCTTTTTTTAACTGAATTCACACAACAAAACAGAATGGAAATATCTGTGTCATTCTCAAGCAATCTACTCCCACTGTGATTGATTTAAAACATAGATATTTTCTTCTTGCTAAATAAAATTCTAATTGCAAAAAGGACTCTTGAAATACATCTGGAGATCAGTCATTTACTGCTGTGACATCTTTAATATTTTCCTGTCAAATTGAAATATTTCAATAACTAGAAAAAGAACAATAATTTTTTCAGATATGTGATTAGGATGTAAAATGATGGGAAAATTATATCCAAAAGTTATCACAGAGAAACACAATTTTACATGGTTTTACAATACATATTTTATTGTATTATAGCTTACATGATTTTAAAGTACTTATTTATTTGTTTGAAGAGTTGTATTAGAAAAAATAGTTTTGTTTAAATTAATGGAATAATAGATTAAATAGTAAAATACAAATTTAGAATATCTTAGATACTAAAAGAAAGGAGTAAATAGAATAAAAGCCTGTAGAAAATCGATTGTAATTTTCATAACTAAAACACCTATATGCCTCTAAATTCCTTTTATTTAAATGTTAACTAGCTCTCATTTGAGGAAAAAATGTATAAATCCCTTAAGTAAGCTTATCCTAACACTTATTATAAGAAAGTTCATGTGGGAAAGATGAGAATATAATTTTAAAATGTTGAAAATATACCTCTACATCATACCATAAATTGATGTAATAATTAGTTTTCAAACTCCTTAATTGAGATACATTGCATTTATATTACGGTGAACATGCCTTTTAATTTCAAGAGCATTATTACCATATTATATTTTAAAATCAGCATAGCAGGATATTATTTTCCAAGTAAGACCTTGCATTAATTGGCTTTATCTTCTTAATTGAAAATATTTTGGATATACATACACACAAAAGTAATAAAGTGTATTAACATTATTTTAATTATAAATATAATTATCAAAATGATTATTGAAATTTAATGTTTCTTAGTAGATTTTATTTGCAAGTACAGTAATATTAATTTTGCTTACCTTATACCATTTTATTTCATATAATAAAATTATTTGGGGTAATAAAAGTGAAAAACAATTATAACCTTTTGATGAAGGCATAGTTAACTTTAAGATAGTTTGTCTTTAAGAACCATTGAATAACTTTTGAATTGTCAGGCAAGGTCTTGGTGCACACTGAAATGTGAGGTGATAAAAACAGGTAATATAGGAGTTATTAACTGATATTTGGCAGTAAAGAAAAATGAAATGCAGCTATTTGCAGCAAAATGCAGAGATCCAGAGAATTATGTGTAATGAAGTTAATTAAGCCGAATGACAAAAATAGATACTGGACATTTACATAATGAGCAAAATGAACTATTTACAAAAAACAGTGATCATTAATAAACTTAGTGGCCTCTCGAGGTTAAGAGAAGAGAGGAGGGAGAGGGGACAAGGGGACATACAGGATGGTTTGGTGAAAAATAAGTTGACCAAAATGATCTTATAGGTTTGAAATGGTTAAACAATGTAGCAGAATAAAGATAATTTTTTAAGTTATTAATTACATTAGATCACCACAAAAATACTAACACAAAGGAAAAGCATGATCTAGCTAAGAAGGGTAATAGGACAAAAAACTATGTTAATGTCTGCAAATGAGAACACAATTACTAAACAGCCAAATTGCAGCCCTCCAAGAGCATTTATATGGCCACAGAAAGAGTCTGGACAAAACTGAAAGCCATATAATTTTGGATGTTTCGCATCACATTGGATAGCTCTTAGGTTTAAATCAAATGTTTTACATTATTCCTTCTTGTTGTCATCTATCACGTGAGTCTGTTTTGGGTCCTACATTTTCCTATCTGTCAGCTCTATGTTATAGTTTATAATTCTCCATTCCTGAGTTTTGACTCTATGTCTAGTATCTTCCATTAGTCAATAAGTGGATAATAAATTTCTATTACAGAAATGATATAAAACTTTTCACACATACCATATCTTAGCCATTGGTTGGTTGACCTTAAAGTTACTTCCCAGATATTAATTGTAGCCAGTATAAACATTAATAAGCACCATAAGAACTACTGTATATGGTTTTATATGCAAATATAGGTTTATCCAAATATGTGCATTTACCTTCAGATTTGGTAGATTATTTACATTTTCTTTCCTGTATCCATGCCAATTCTCTTAGCACCACCTGAATTTGATCTTATCTGGTCCATGTGTCTATCAACTTCTCCCTTGATTACTGCAATATTCTCCTAATATTTCTCCCTCTCTGTAGTCTCTTCTAATCTATGTATGTGATTATCTCACTATCCTGCTTTTAAATGTTTAAATGCTTACACAGCTCTTTCCAAAGTGTTATGTGGTTATGATTTCCATGAAATATAAATAAGGGTTATCTTCAGTACCACTCTCCTTGAGAATAAACAAATGTAATAGATTTAAAAAAAATATTTATTTATTTATACAAGAACCAGGGCACAGGCCAGATGTGTGGGAGGGTGAGAGGATTCACCAGAGACAGAGTGGGGAACAGAACAGGCAGACCGACTGAAACATGCTGCTGAGGATAGCAGTGGGCAAGACAGGAGAGGTCTGCTCCCCATGTGGGTATTTCCACGGACGGTGAAGATCGAAAAGGCACTGCTTAGGCTGTGGACAACTTCACAGTCACAGTGTTGTGTTCAACCACCTGCGCCACCAGGGAGGCTCAACAAATGTAATAGATAGTATATATTTTCTCAAAGATAAACCTATTTGGGAATATGGAACTAATCGAAATTAAACTCACTTTATTTCTTTGCATTTCCTTTGTAATTTCCAAGTGTAACAAGAATCTCTAAAGAGAAGCAGTGAATATGACATTTTTCAAAGAGATCATCTCTCTATTTTGATCTCATGATAAAAGTATTCTATGAAACATCTCATTAGATGCACCTTAAAAGATAAATTCTAATCTTTTTCAGTATGTCATTCAAAATATTTCCAGCCTCTATTCTCAACATACTTTTTTAGGCATCTTAATGCATTTTATTGCTTCCTCCTATCTAAGTATAGCATGCACTGATCTCTCATTTTTCCCTTGAAATTTTATTTATTCCTTTATTCATCAAGAAATGCTCTCATCATGCTTTAAGGCAAAGTTTGCAACTTACATCATTATTAATGCTTTAAAATGTTTCCTTATTAAGGCATATATATTTATTTATAAGTTGTAGGTTCATAATTTCTGTTTCAGTTTGTTTATTTTCATGTATTTATTTTCCATTTGTCATTTGTTGCTTTTTCCAATAGAATGAAAATATCCCTTATCTATTTTTGTTGTTTTAAAAGAGGTTTGAAAATCTGGGTATTATTCCTTTCTGTGCTATACAATTTAAAGAGTTTTTTCAAGAGTACTTTATAACATCTTCCTCATAAAAATGATTAAAATATTTGTTACCCGTTTTCCTTAAAAAACATCTGGAATTTATGACTTGCGTAAGAATGCTGTCAACTCAAATCATATAAAAGTATGGTCCCCATATTTTTACTTCTAAATTAAAAGTTTTGCCTTTTATGCTTAGCATTTTAATCTGTGTAATGTTTGAAATTTATAATGTAAATGACCCGAGTTATTTTTAATGTACAAGTTGTCCCAAGATCTTTTGTGAAATAATTTACTATTTTGTCACTGATTTGATGTACCTAGTTGTGGTTTATTTTGTATTTATCCTGCTTTGGGTTCATTGAGATTATTTTGGATCTCAAAACTAAAGTATTCATCAAACCGTGCAACATTATACCACTGTTTCTTTCGCTATTTTCTCAGTTCCTTTCTCTTTCGCTTTGCTTTCAGAGATTCTTAATGCAGTGTGGTAGATAACATGGTATCTTCCCACATCACTGGGGCTCTGTTTATTCTTTCAGATATTCTCCCTAGAATTTGAGTGTTTATAATGAGAGAGGCCACTTATGTCAGCTCCATTTATAAGGCAGATCTACCATTTAACTTTTCCTGAAAATAAGTTTCCAGCTCTTGCTTTTGCGGTCTGTGGCATATAAAAGCTAAAATGACCTCAGTGACGTCTCCCTTCTGGTAATCATACTCTTGTTTAACTCCTACCACTTGAGTATGGGTGGACCTAGTATTGATCCTAACCAAAAGAATATGGCAAAATTATGCAATGTTACTCCCGTGATTGTCATATTATGTACTATGTATAACATACATAATCAAGCCTTCAATTAGACCCTCTTTTACCATCCCCTATGCTGATTTGATGAAGAAAGCAACCATACTAGGAGACTCATGTGGGAAAGAATTACAGATGGCTTCTAGAATCTGTGAGTATTGTTTAGGAATTGACAGTATTATCTAACACTCTAGGAAGACCTCTAGAAGCTGATGTTATCATTCAAATGAAAGGCAGCAAGAAACCAATCCTCTTTCTACAAACACAAGGAAATGAATTTTACCAATAACCTGAGTGATCGTGAACACAGACTCTCTCCTGGTGTATCTTGAAATGGTAACATAACATGACAAACATCTTTACTGCAGATTTGAAAAGTAACCAGGATCCACATACTGACTAGTCTTTTGACACACAAGATTTATACTGTTTAACACTGATATGTTGTAGTCATTAGTTAATATCAATAGAGAATGAATACAGCATCATAGGTGTTGGGTAAGAATTGACAAAACAGCAGAAATAGGTACCAGAAAATCTGAGTCACATATTTATGCAATTTATTTCTGGGCCTTCTAGAGCTCAATTTTGCATATAACATCTCTATGTCACGATGGAATGTTGATGCACACATTTTCTTTTATGAGTTTATAAATCATTATATAAATTATAACGAGCTAGTCATTTCACTGATGTCTCCTGGTCAGCATTCAATCTCTTCCAAAACATGATAGTATACCACAAGATAAATCTCAAATAGAGAATGTTTATTGAAAAAAGAACTATGATTTTGCTCGTCTTCCTGGGCTGTAACTTTCTGGGTGGGGTGGCCACATGCTCCCTCTAGTGTTCCTATCTGCTACAAATATTTCTACCACCATTTGTTCTGGCTCATAGCATGAGAAAAGCTGAACAGCTTGTTCAACAGCTCAAACCCATGGCAGAGGTCTCTCTCGCTATGGACCTCAATCAAAACTGGTAGATTTATAAATTCATTGGAAAGTCAGTAGTTATAGAACACCTGGAATTTTTTTTTTTTAGAGGCATGTTTTATTTATTTATTTGTTTGTTTATTTGTTTGTTTTGTTTATACATGTACTGGGTACAGTCAGAAGCACGGGGAGTGCCAGAGCGGGGAGCAGAGCAGGCAGAAGGACCAAAGTACACTGCTGAGGGGAGCAGCGGGCGGCAGGAGAGGTCTGCGCACCATGTGGGACCCTCCTCCAGTGGCCGGGGAGCAGCCGGGAATCAAACCGGCGCTGCAGAGGCCACGGGCAGCTTCGCAACCCAGCGCTCAACTGCTGCGCCACCAGGGAGGCCCAACACCTGGAATTTTTAAAAAGAGATTTATTTATTTATGCATACAAGAACTAGGGTACAGGCCAGAGGCGTGGGAGGTGAGAGGACTCACCAGAGAGAGTGGGGAGTAGAACAGGCAGACTGACTGAAATACACTGCTGAGGGGAGCAGCAGGTGAGACAGGAGAGGTCTGCTATGCCATGTGGGTAGCTCTCTGGCTGGCCTGGGATGGAACTCATGCAGCAGAGGCTGTGGATAGCTTCACAATGATGTGCTTAACCCCTTGTGCCATCAGGGAGGCTCAGAACACCTAAATTTTTGTGTTATGTTTCCAACAAAAGAACCAGTTAAACTTCATGCCTTATTTTTAGTGGCAGACAGTATAAAGGTACTTAACATACTTAATCTATTGTACCCGTAGAATTTTAACAATGTGACTTTATTTTGTAGGATTTTCCCCCCACTCTTTGATATGTGAGATATTTAGCATACTTGTTATTTCTTAGCCTCTACATTCAACGATGAGTTGGACATACATGATGTGATGGGATATCACGGTGTTCAATGTTCTAACAAACTGTATGAGAATGTAGAGTTGTCAGAAAAAAAGTGGGGGGAACTCCCTGGTGGTGCAGCAGTTTGAGCACAGTGCTGTGAAGCTGTCCTAAGCTGTCCACAGCCTCTGCAGTGCGGGTTCAATTCCAGGCTGGCCAGGGAGATACCCACATGGCAAGGCAGACATCTCTTGTCTTTCCCCGCTGCTCCTCTAAGCAGTATTTTCGGTCTATCTGCCTGTTCTGCTCCCCAATCTGTCTCTGGAGAATTCTCTCACCCTCCTGAGCCTCTGGTCTGTACCCCAGTTTTTGTATAAATAAATAAATCTTAAAAAAAAAAAAAAAGAAAATGGAGAGTTGTCACCCCCTTGTGGTAAGATATTGAAATAATGTTGATGTTCTTGGTAGGAGATAGGGACTAAGTTCTTATTTCCCTAATAATGTTGCTTGAGAAAAAAAATTGTTATGCCAAGTAGATAGTTACATACTAACTACCAGGTGCTGTGTTGATTTCCCTCTGTAAAACTATCACATCTGGAATGTCAGGTATAATTATCATCACTACCTGATTACATTTGTGATAATCTGATTATTATTAAATATCCATCTGGAACTTGTACCTACCAAATGAATGAATTAATTTGGGATGTAACAGAATCTCTGCTTTTTCTTTTTAAAAATATTTTCTCTTTCACATTTTAAGCCTTTATGTGGCATTAATACCTGTTATTCCTTATGCATCCCATGCAGCATTATTGTTATCTAAGGTGCTGTCTTCCAAGGGAAAGAAATACTATATCTGGAGCCCCAACTAATTTGGTACACTGGAGTGTCTATGTGGAATTGATTCTCTCTTGGAGGAATGTATGGAAATAAAACACCACTTGAGGCAGGGCATAGGAAGGAAAATACACTGACCTTTTTCTCATTCTTCAACCTAACTGACCTATACCTTTCACTGGTCAAATTGCAAATTAAACCAGATAGAGATGCTGAAGATGGTAGAAGATGGTTTGCATAAAGATCAGGCTTTTCCATGGCACAGAACCAAGTAGAGAAGGTAGAAAATAAATGTGAACTAGGGTATTGTAGGCAACAAAGGAGTCAACGAACAAAATCTCAACCATCTTTGGAAAATTGTATTTCTCAATATTTGTTTATTGAAAACTAGTGATAATAAGTTCATTCAGGGCTTCCCTGGTGGCACAGGGATTAAATACACAGTGCTATCAAACTATCACCAGCCACTGTGGCATGAGTTCTATCCCCAGCCAAGGAGCTAACTCACATGTTGCAGTAGACCCCTCCTGTCTCACCCGCTGCTCCCCTACTGTATTTCAGTAGATTTGCCTGCTCTGCTCCCCACTCAGTCTCTGATGAATCTTCTCACCCCCCACACCTCTGGCCTATATCCCAGTTCTTATATGCATAAATAAATAAATCTTTTTTTAAAAAATCAGTTCATTCCCTATAAAACAGACATACACTGGCCAGTGAGTAATGGTGGTGGCCATTAAAAATGGGTTGCCCACTCAAGGCAATTTAATTTTACCTGTGTTAATTTACTAATAAACATAGTTAGAAAAATAAAGTGCAGCTAAGTTACTGATACTCTCAAAAAGGCATGAGCTTTTTGCTGTCCTTTGCAGCATATTTACATAGGAGGAAAAAATAGTTTTTAATATGGAATACATATATTGCTATACTATATAATTTATTAAGCAAAGTTTCATTTCACAGTCTGTCTTGAGAATTGTCTAGCAATGGCTAGTTAGGTCAAAAGATGTGCACTGAGGAAATCTGAACGCAGTCGTTGGCCAAGTGTTTCACTAATAATGTTTATTTAACCAGCTACTTTTGGGAGTAATCAAGTTAATATCTAGAAGGCTTGCCTTGAATTCCACCCTCATATCCACTTTTGTGACTTCAAGAGATTTTCTTTGCCTTTCTAACTTTTGGTTTCCACATCCATAAAGTAAGACTTGTGATAATAACAGTCTTTTCATCCCTCAAGGCTCAGTTAAAATACATATTCCTCCACAGAGGCTTCCTTCCATTTCCACAAGCTTTCTATTAACTCAGGTGGTTCCACTTCTTCCCTTGACACAAACTGCAAGTTATTATTAAAAGCAAGTGATGCAGACATTTTAAATTATAAAGTAGCATAGATTAGTAATAATTTAGTAAGAGGAAATGCTTAGATTCCTAGATTTCTGGCCATGCCGTGGACTAAAATTCAGTATCAATGGATCCCAAACCGGAACATGCATGAGGATTACCTGGAGGGCTTGCTTCTATAGGTGTCATTCAAAATCTAGCTCAGGGCCTCCCTGGTGGCACAAGGTGTTATAAGGATCAGCATCATGAAGCTATCCACAGATACCGCAGTGAGAGTTCAATCCTTGCCAGGGAGATTACAGACATGGTGCAGCAGACCTCTCCAGACTCGCCCACTGCTCCCCTCAGCAGTGTATTTCAGTCACTCTGCCTGTTCTGCTCCCTACTCTGTTTCTGGTGAATCCTCTCACCCCCCTGCATCTCTGGCCTGTACCCCAGCTCTTGTATGCATAAATAAATAAATCTTAAATAAAATAAAACAAAGTCTAGCTCAAGGGGCAAAAGCAAGTAATGCAGAACCACAGCCACAGAATATAACAAAGACTACAACCACAGAATATTGACAATATTTAAAATATCCTGTGTGCTGAAGTAAAATAATTTGTAAATTGCCTCATATTGATAGTATTAAATCCTCATAGTGTGATTAGTGCCTGCTGTTATCTAGAGGGAGACAAAACATATCAACATAAAATGATTTATTATTTTGTTCATGTCAAATGTGAGATACAGAAGGAAACAGAGCTATAATTGTCTGAAGGATCAGACTGGAAGGTTACACAATGTTGGCAACATTTTGGTTGTAGATTAGGACTATCAAGAAGACTTGGGTTTGTTTGTTTTCTTCTACAGCTGCTGGTTCTTCTTTTCTTGTCATTGTTGTTGCCCTATGCTGAAGATAGGAAAGGGAACTAGATATTTGTGTTTCTATTATTTTATGTTTTTTCCAGTTAGAATTTTTTACTGAAAACTTTCAAAGTAAAAATTGCAAAGACAGCATTCATTGTGCTTATTTTGTCAGTAGCAGATTTTTCTATGTTTAATGGTTCTTTTCATAATGCAGTAATTTTAGTTTCATTAGTATGAAGTTTCTTGCACTGTAGCTATCTATAAGAACATCTAAAGATATCTGTATTACATCTCTCATTGTATATCTCTGTATCTAGTTATCTCTAACTATATGTGCATATTTTACTCTATGAGTTCGTTTATAGAAAGTTCAAAAAAAGGCAAAACTGATCTTTAGTGTTAGAAAACAGGACAGTGGTTACCATTAGATAGTCCAATGCGAGAGGGAAGTACATTTAATAATTGATTTTCCTTCCTGCCTCCCTTCCTAAATTCCTGCCTTTGTTGTTCCTTCTTTTCCTTTGACCTGGATTATGCTTATGTAGCTGCTTTTATTTTATTTTTTTTTTTTACTTCATCTGGAGGAAAGTAATTTCTGTTTTACTCCAGACTATTTCATTTGAACAACAGAAATGCATTTTCGGTTTGATTACTATTTTAAAGTTAGAAATACATTGTGAATATTGAAATAAAATTAATCAAATAAATCACATTTTAGTAAGTACCAAGTGATCTTAAATGAACTGATATTTTAGAGTGATACAGTGTAAATATTTTGTACACCTTTTAAATAGTTCAGTATAAAGCTACAACACGTTACACATAAATATTTTTTCTTATTTATGTTCTAAAAAGTATAGAGCTTACTCGTCTTAAATTTCTATACTCTAGGACACATAATACACAGATTTCTATTATGAAAATATCATTTCTATCAAGATAATGATTAACTTACAATTTTATCAATGCATGGTTCTTAATTTTCACAAATAGTAACATCAAAAAGTTAAAATGATTTTGTTTTCTGTACTTTTCTTTCTTTTTTTTTTAAGATTTATTTATTTATATAAGCACTGGGTACAGTCAGAAGCGTGGGAGGGTGAGAGAATTCACCAGAGCCAGAGCGGGGAGCAGAGCAGGCAGAAGGACCAAAGTACAGTGCTGAGGGGAGCAGCAGGCGGCAGGAGAGGTCTGCGTGCCATGTGGGACCCTCCTCCGGTGGCAGGGAGCAGCCGGGGATTGAACTGGTGCTGCAGAGGCTGAGGGCAGCTTCGCAACCCAGCGCTCAACTGCTGCACCAATGGGGAGGCCCTGTACTTTTATTTCTTATTCCCCAAAATAAATTATTACAGGAATTTAGAATTATGACAGTAAATTTTGGTTGCACTATCTGCTTGCAAATATAGTTAGATATTAAACACTTCATAATAAAACAAATGATTAAATACACGTCTGTAGACTTTTAAATGTTACCATTATATGTTCAAGAAATGATTTTAATATCAGCCCTAAAGTTGGATTTTTTTTTTTTAATTATGAAATCTTAGACTGGAGAGTTTCTAATAAGAAAAAGCATAAAGTAGAATTCATATGTGTTGTATTAATCATTCACATATCAATTACCAACTGTATTTCATATTAAAAGCACTTTCACAATATTATAAGCATTTCATTGCCAGAATATCTCTCTGAGAAGTTGTTTTTTCCTAGATTTTACCATTTTATGGAGGATTTTCATTACCTAAATGTAGTTCATTTGCTAACCATTCTCATCAGGCCCTCAACCACAATTTCCTTTGGGTTTAAAGCCACTGAATATTTCAATTATTTCAAAAATGTAATTTCAAACATTTTAAACTACTTTTAACAAATAGATATACCTATAGATTATGCATTTTAAAATGTTTAAAAGGAAAACAATACATGTATTGTTTATGCTGTGTATGAATATTTACTATAAAATGTAGATGTGGGGCTTGACCTGGGGAGCTTTCTGGATATAACTAACCCAGCACTGGTACAGAGAGCAGGGAGAAGGGGAGAAAGGCAGGTCATTAGATAGGAAGGTAGCAATTTTAATGGAGCCACATCTGGGAATTCATATTCCCAGGGATGAAGGGTGAGGAGCGCCAGATTATCTGGGTCCAGCTCACGGGTCAATTCTGCTGACACATTCTTTTCATTGCCTTTCCCAACAGAAGATCAAAATTTTAATGCAACATATTGTACTGTTCAGCTATGCACCTAATTTATTAAAAAAACAAAAACAAAAAACTTTCACTTAATAAATACATTTTCATATCTGACATTTCTTTGGAAACATCTTAAACTGCAAAATAACTTAAAATGCATATTTTATTTTTTTCCACATTCTATGAGGAGGCTTTTTTTTAAAAAATCTTTTTTTTTATTATTATTTTTTTACAAGAGCTGGGGTACAGGCCAGAGGCTCGCGAGGGTGAGAGGATTCACTAGAGACAGAGCAGGAAGCAGAACAGGCAGAAGGACCGAAGACATTGTTGAGGGGAGCAGCGAGCATGACAGGAGAGGTCTGCCACCACATAGGAATCCCCCTGGCCAGTGAGGAATCAAAACAGTGCTGCAGAGGCTTCGGATAGCTTCACAGTATGCTGTGTTCAACCTGTTGCGCCATTGGGGAGGTTCTGAGGAGGCTTATTAATGGTTTTTTATAATGCAGATAAATTAATTGTGATTCAGAATGTGTAGTAACTGGTGGAGCCTAGAATGTATATACTCGTTTTCTGGCTCAAAATTTATTTTTTTATTGTCCTGTGCTATCAAGGTATTTGTGTGTATATGTGTTTCAGTACTTCTGATAAAAAGACTTAGTTAAAATCCAATTATCTTAAAGAGAAAATTGTACCCAGAAGCAACATTAATGACCATATTCATTTTTCTTATTACTAAGTAGTAGCACCTGGTGCTTGAACTTTGTATGTTATATTATTTCCAGGATCTAAATTTCTCTCTTGAGGATTATTAAAATATATTAAAAATAGTAGTTTAACATAAATAGACATTTTTTTGAACATTAGTTTACTCATCCAGAAAAACACATGATGATGATATTTTATTCTCTAGTATTACAATATAGAGTTAAAGTTTAAATTTTTTATTTATTTTAATTTTCCCCTTCTATAATACACAGTAGTTCTAGATAGAAGGTTTCTGAGATAAAATAGACATCTAATATTGTATTTTGTTGTCTGAGAATATTTGTTTACTTTTTGATCTTTGATATTATTTGTAATAAGAGTTCTCAGTTTTAAATTAAAATAATAGGTATATATGAAATATTTAAGTAATATTAAATATTAAAAATAGCAAATATTTAATTTCTCCCTAAGACATAGCTTAGAATGTTATTTCAAATGGAAATAAAGTATGAGGAGATATATTTCAAACATGCTTGAAATATACACAAATTTGTGAGACTAAAAAAGTGTTACTTTTTCACTTAAATAAAGGCGTCTTTTCATTACTTTCAAGTCTTGCCCATGAATGATATATGAGTAATTCTCTTATTTGATATTGTAAAAATGTTCTTTAAATTATTTCTCTCAAAACAAAATCTTAAACAAGACACCTGCTTATAAATTTGTTTTGCCATTTTTTCTATTCCTAGTCATTGACATTTAAGAACTAATAACATGGGCCTCCCCGGTGGCGCAGCGGTTGAGCGCTGGGTTGTGAAGCTGCCCGTGGCCTCTGCGGCACCGGTTCGATCCCTGGCTGCTCCCCAGCCACGGGAGGAGGGTCCCACATGGCGCGCAGACCTCTCCTGCTGCCCACTGCTCCCCTCAGCAGTGTACTTCGGTCCTTCTGCCTGCTCTGCTCCCCGCTCTGGCTCTGGTGAATTCTCTCACCCTCCCATGCTTCTGACTGAACACAGTACATGTATAAATAAATAAATCTTTTAAAAAAAACAAAAGAACTAATAATAATCTTGGGATCTAATCTTAGTTAGGGACCCTTGTTTGAAATAAACATAGCTGTTGAAAGGATTTTTAAAAGTAACATCTGTAGCATATTCTTCATTATTTGAAAATGTATATTCATACATTTCCAAAGAATGCAAGAAAATGTATATTTTGTTCATTGCAGTTATGTATTATTTTTTTCTCCTGAGCTCTGGAAGCTATTTGAAATTCAAGATTAACAATTAAGACAAATATTTGCTTAATACTGTGTGTGTGCCAGGAACTCTGTTAGGTTGGGAATATGTATTCTTTTACCAAAAACATATTTTTATTCTGTATGAAACAAACAAATATTACAAATTAAAATTGGTACTTGGCCAAGACCATCTTTAAAAAGAATATTCTTTACATCAACAATGAGTTATTGAACTACTAAAATATTCTACATGCAGGCTTATATTCAAACCACACTAGGTAATTAACATGTCAGGGTAGAGCCCAATCTTCCAAGCTATGAGGATTAAAAGAAAACTTTTTAAGTGATGGTTTCAAGTAAAGAAAAGCATGTGTGTTAACTATAGATATGTGTGTAGAGCTATAGAAGAAAGGGTCATGACAAATTGCAGAAACTGGAAGTAGTTAGTATGGTTAGAACTAGAACTTGAGCCAAATGTACTAAAAATTTAACAGTATCAAATCATGTAGGAGCTTACAATATGGCATTTGAACCTGGAAGGTATTGAAGGCTTCAACCTGATTTGCAATGGGCTGAATTTGTGATGTGATGACTTTTTTTTTTTTTATTTCAGTGCTTTTTTTTTTTATAAATTTTATTGTTATATTCCCCATACAATTGCAGCCCCCCCATTCTGACCCCAATCCCTCCCCTCCCGCCCCCGCCCCCCTAAAAGTGTCTCTGGTTCATAGTTTTTTGTTGATTTTGATTTTCACTTTCTTATAGTTATTCATTTTCCTGGTCCCTTATTTAAGTTTTCTAGATTCCTGCTATGAGTGAGACCATCCGGTATTTTTCTTTTTCTTTTTGGCTTATTTCACTGAGCATGATCCCTTCCAGCGCCATGTGATGTGATGACTTTAAATAGGCACAGAGGTTGGGATCCAAAGTGAAAACCGATGACTAGTTGTTGTTTATAAACTTTTTTTTAGTTAATTCACAGTCAAATCTTCAGGAAGTTATTATTTTTTGGTGTAAGTAACTAAGAACAGGAAAATATGTTGCTGCATTCTTAGCAATTAAGAAACAGAAACAAAAGCTAAAATAGTTATGAAATCCTAAATGGGAGTGTGTGTGTGATCTTGTACCTCTGAGTCATATATAGTGCTGTAAACCGTTACCTCAGTTAAAAAAAAAAATTATTAGTGTTTTTTTCAAAAGCAGTTTTATCATCGAGCGGTTGGTAAGATAGAGCACAATGATTGAGTTCTGTTTAGAAAGTCTGAGATTAATATAATAAGTACAGACAATGCAACATCAAGACATGGTTGTGAATAGAAATGAGAAGATATTGTTACGGCTTGAGTAATTCATGAGGTCAAGAAAAAAAATATTCATTTTATTATTTAGTATATCTTAGGTTGAGGAAGTCAGCATGTTTAAATTCTGTTGGGATGTTACAATGGACATTTAAAATAGCTTTTCTTGTAGTTTGATGCTTTATGTTTGTCTGTAATAAAGATAACAAATCACAGTGTCATGGAACATCGGACATTGACTAGAGAGATATTAGAAAGTTTATTTAGACTGAAAATATATTTTTAAAAATTAGACAATAATGAAGATCATCACAGTAAAATTTGTCTTTACTTATAGGAAACATTATAAAGATATAATCTTTATCTAATTTTGTCCTACAA
The DNA here is from genome assembly GCF_964194135.1 of Talpa europaea. NCBI lineage: Eukaryota > Metazoa > Chordata > Mammalia > Eulipotyphla > Talpidae > Talpa > Talpa europaea. The sequence continues at coordinate 111,721,131 of NC_140072.1, read as the reverse complement.
TTTTAAGGTCTTATTTGTTAAACTAATAAGGCTTGCTATGTGATGAGAAAGGTAAATAATAAATCTTAGCTTAATATCCAGAGTATTCTGACTGGAAGGTCTTTTGTAAATCATGAGTCAAAGTTCAAGGACAAATCCTACTCAAACCTGAGAACAGGGAATTTTTATGAAAAAATGTGCAAGCACTGTGACAGTAACTTTATTGGGAGAAAGGCAAGTCAAATCAGTATAGCCATTTCTCTGATAGATGGATCAAACTTCAAGAAAAGTGACTTGTTTTCAGATATAATATGGAAAACCTCAAAACCTCAGTAAGAACTTTTATTTTATTTTATTTTTAAGATTTATTTATTTATTTATAAAAGAACTGGGGGACAAGCCAGAATCGCGGGAGGGTGAGAGGATTCACCACAGGCTCAGTGGGGAACAGAACAGGCAGACTGACTGAAATACACTGCTGAGGGGAGCAGTGGGCGCGACAGGAGAGGTCTGCTTTGCCATGCCGGCCGGGATCGAAGCCATGCTGTGGACAGCTTCACAGTGCGGGCTCAACCACCTGCGCCATCAGGGGAGGCCCCTAAGTAAGAACTTTTAGAAAAAAATCTAGGCAGGAACTTGATATATATTACTTCAAGTTCATATTCAAGTTCACACTTTTCTTTTAGGTCTTACTCTTTTATTTTACTTTCAAACTGTGAAAAAAACAAATGCACATTCTATTCAGGATTTGCTAGTATAACTATATTAGATAAAGTAAGGTACTTTGTTTACACTAATTCGTTTTTTTTTACTTTGAATAAAACCTGTCAAATTCTATGTTCTGTTACATTTTTTTCTTTTTATCACAGCAAACTTGTAGACTGCATTATTTTATTTCTTTCAGTATTTGCTCTAATATTGCATCTGTCACAACTTCGGAAACTTGAAGTTAAAATATACTAAATTATTGTTTTGGTAACATATCTCAGATATGAAAATCTTAGCTTTCTGCCCTAAATATCTACTTTTATGTGTAAGTATAAGGATCTGAATGGAGAATTTATCCCAAACTTCCTTTAAACCAACCTGAAACTGGTCCTCCCTGGTGGCCTCAGGGTTACATATCAGTGCTAGTACTGCTATGGCCTTATTGGATCCCCAGCAAGGGAGCTAACCCACATATTGTAAAGCAAGGTCTGCTATTTCACTTGCTGCTCCCCTCAGCAGTGTATTTCAGTAGATCTGCCTGTTTTGCTCCCCACTCTGTCTCTGGTGAATCCTTTTACCCCCTGCACCTCTGGCCTACACCCCAGCTGGTTTTTTGGGTTTTTTTGTTTGTTTGTTTGTTTTTTGTTTTTTTTTTGGTATGCATAAACAACTACAAACAAATCTTTAAAAATAAATAAAAAAAGCAACCTGGAATCATTCTTCAGCAGTGTCTCTAATTTAATCTTAACTTTCAAATCTTCTTCATGCAATCTCCATACCACACCAGAAACATTAGAATTTCCTTGGGGCAGTTTTGTTATGTGTGGTATATATAGCCCTGAGTTGATTAGTTAGGTACTTGAAAGTCAGTAATGACAGGTTCATTCTAGATTTAAAAATGTATCCTGAAGGGGGCCTCCCCTGGTGGCTCAGTGGTTGAGTGCTGGGCTGCGAAGCTGCCTGCAGCCTCTGCAGCGCCAGTTCGATCCCTGGCCACTAGAGAGGGTCCCACATGGCGCACAGACCTCTCCTGCCTCTCCGGCTGCTCCCCTCAGCAGTGTACTTCGTCAGTCTGTCTGTTCTGCTCCCCACTCTGGCTTTGGTGAATTCTCTAACCCTCCCGTGCTTCTGACTTTACCCAGTGCTTGTATAAATAAATAAATCTTAAAAAAATAAAAAAAAGTGTCCTGAAGGGCATTTTATCTCATTTCCTTTCGATGTTCTAATGTATAAGAGGATTTTGCTGTTCTTACTACATAGATAGGACTAAGCCTGAATTACTAAAATGTGTGCTGGGAAATGACTGTATTCTGGCTTATAATTAGCAAACTGTGAAAGACAAACATATGGTATTGTAAAATTTGTATTAGTTTCAAATATTTAAAGAACCACTTGTAAAATCTGCTAGAAATAACCATATTGTGCAGACAAATACTGTAGATAACAAGGAACAAACATATTTTTTAATGGATTTAAATTTTTAAACTTGCCTGTAGAAACTTTTGATTTCTATGTGCATCAACATCTTCTGGAAATAATCAGGTTTATTTTTTCTTCTCTTACTCTGGTGAGATTTATTAATTTTTCTCTTGCATACATTACCATGGCAAGGCCCTCCAGAAAAATGTTGAATAGAAGTAGTACTAATGGATTTTATTTTCAACTTCAAGGAGGAAAATGATCTAATTAAATGTGATGTTTATGGTATGAATTAAGTGGCTTTATATTATTGAAATATGTTCCTTAATTAAGTTCAACTTATTTGTGATGCATTATCAACTACACATTTAATATGTTTTTTTATTTTATTTAAATTTCTTTCTTATATACTTTTTTATTTGGATGTTCATTTTTTTTTTTCTTAAAGATTTATTTATTTATTTATACAAGCACTGGGTACAGTCAGAAGCATGGGAGGGTGAGAGAAGTCACCTGAGCCAGAGCAGAGAGTAGAACAGGTGGACTGACGAAGCACGCTGCCGAGGGGAGCAGCAGGCGCAGGAGGAGAGGTCTGTGTGCCATGCGGGACCCTCCCTGGGGATCAATCTGGCACTGCCGAGGCTGCGGGCAGCTTCGCAGCCCAGCGCTCAACTGCTGCGCCACCAGAGGAGGCCCTGGATGCTCATTTTTTTCTTAGGATTTTTTTTTTTAGATATGTTTAAGAGAGAGAATGACCATAAGTTTTCCTTCCTTTTAACAATTCTCCCTAAATTTTGTAACAATGTTATTTTTGCATCATTAAAAACTTGGGGGAAATATTTTTTTCAGGTCTCTGGTAGCATCTAAGAAAGCTGTTTGCTTTTCTTTAACTTTTGCATTGAACTTGCTGTGACGTGTATTTTATTTATCCTCGAATTTATACTGAATATTGAATCTATAAATTGATGTCTCTAACACATTAAAAAAAATATCCTTGGCTGATATTTCTTCAGATGTTTTCTTCCCTCTCATGCCTTTCCTTGCTTTTAAGACTACAATTAGCCAAATGTTTTAATCTCTTACTATTTTACTTGTTAAAACTACTTTTTTTAAAATTTGTATCTCATTATTTTAGTTCAAATATATTTCTATTTTTAAGAACACTTTTTCCACCTGTATCCAATCTGCAAATGTTAATCTACCAAAATTTTAAGTTATATTATATATTCTTATTTATTTCCATTTGATTTCTTCAAATAAAACAATATTTTGCAAAAGTGTACTGCTTGTATTCACTGTAGTTAAATAACTAATTGTGAAACATGTGTTCGAAAATTATCTGTAGAATTTAGGTGCTTATTTCAATTGTGTTTTTTCTCGCTAGGCCATGTATCTTTATAGCCCTATATATATTTCCTTTAATGTCAAGCTTTATGTACATATAAGAAATTCAGTGTGAATGAGGTTATCTTTAAAGTGATTTTTTTATTTAATTTTTTGCTACCATGTAGATTAGAACATCCTCTTAATGCATCAGAGAACTGATGGATTGATGGATTTAGATAGAGTCTTTGTATTATCTTGCCTGTTTCTAGTTCCCCTTTTTCCTAAGATGTAGCCTTTCAGAGACCCCATGTAAGATTCTTTGTTTTTGTTTTTGTTTTTTTTTTCCATAGCCACTCATCTTTGTTGTTCCTTAAATTCAAGTTTTTAACTTTTAATTGCTATATAACTTACCCACTTCCTAGAAGACATCCACTGCTTGCCCAGCACTGCATAGGAATCAGCAAATACCTCTAGGGGAAAAGCAATACAGGAGGCTAGTTTTACCCTAACTTTCCTGCTTTAGGTCTAGCCTTTGCCTTTAACTTTGGCTAACTTTGGGCATGTAGTTCTAATATCCCTTCTTTCCCACAAGCACTGTTGACACTGTCAGGGAGTCTACCTAGTTGCTTTATGTTGAGTTTCTCAAATTCCTATCCCTGCTGCTTAAAATAAGTAAATATCTTGAAAGGGAAAGAAAAAGTAACATGTAGAATTTTGAGCTGACTTTCAAGAGTTTACCTTTATTCTAGGATTTGGTCTTGGGGAGTCCTGGTTACCTTAGTAGCTATCATTAAATACAAATAGTTGTTTTTCTACCTTAACTATCATTTTTTCCCCCTGCTGTTCCTATAAGTTACTGAATTGTATTTAGAAGTAGAATTCTCCAAGTGACTTTCTATCTTGAAATGTGTTATATTATGACTAATTCATTTTCATTTTTAAAATCCCTTAAAGATTTATTATCAGAACATTTGTTTGGGTCTGCTGAATTTATCTAAGTATATTGAGTGTTTTCTCCTTGATATGCAGTATTGTTTATATTTATTTTTTAAATCAATTTATTCTTTTTATTGTGGTAACACTGGGATCCTTCCCATCAGCTATGTCTTCACTGTGATACAGTCTATGATATTAGTAGTAGATGCAGTTAGTCAAATTTAAGTATCATGGCCCTTTTAAAATCATAAAGTTGATATATATTACATAAGTCTTCTTATGCATTTATTAATGTATGTGATTAAAATATTTACAAGTACTGAGCTAATACATTTAGTTTGTTAGTTTTTGTTTAAACAGTTGGGTACAGAATATGAACCTTAACAATATACTTTATAGTTTAGCTGATAACCCTTTTCACAAGCCACATTTCATAATGTTTCATACTAAAAAAGAATCAACTTCTATAAATTTATAAAATTTTAATTTGGAATAGTACAGTTAGGAAATCTGCCTCAATGTCAAATGGATTAAATTACCTTTCATCAATAATCAAAGTTAGCATAGGCATGTTAGTAATTTACTATTTCTGTGACTTAAGATTTAATAAATGAATGCCCTAATAAATACAGATAATATATCCTTTAAGTCTGTTAAGCATAGAAAATCAAGTTAATTTATAATTCACTCATTGTATTCTGAATTAAAACATTGATTCCAAAGTAGATATTTTGACATGTTAATAATGATGAAAATAAGGAGAGATGAATTGACTTTCTCTAGAAAATTCTAAAAATAGCTGTGTAGTTCTGTACAATTGATGGCACATTTATTTTTAATTATTTTTTTTAAATATCCTTGCTTATTTACTCACAATATTGGGGGTGGCACTTTTTAAATACTACATTTTCTTATGTGTTGTTTACAGGCTGCCAGGAACTGGACATTCACTGACACCTCAAGGTGACATGGACTCTAGCAGCTCTGAAGAATTCTATCAGGCTGTTCACCATGCTGAACAAACCTTCAGAAAGATGGAAAATTACTTGAAACAACAGCAACTTTGTGATGTTATCCTGATTGTTGGGAACCGGAAGATACCTGCTCATAGGTAGAGTAACACATTTTCATTGGAAATAGTTATCCCAATGTTTAAAAGTGATAGGCTTGTATGCAGTCTGAAGAATATTCAGAGATCTGAGATTACTGAGAAACCAGACAAAGAGTCAGATAAAATCAACTTCAAAAAGTAGCCATTGAGAGCCTCCCTGGTGGCACAGGGGTTAAAGATACAGTGCTATCAACCTATCTGCAGCCACTGCAGCAGGAGTTTGATCTCCAGCCAGGGAGCTACCCACATGGCACAGCAGATCTCTCCTGTCTTGCCCACTGCTCCCCTCAGCAGTGTGCTTCAGTGGATCTGCCTGTTTTGTTCCCCACTCTGTCTCTGGTGAATCCTCTCACTCCCCACACCTCTGGTCTACACCCCAGTTCTTGTATGCATAAATAAATAAATCTTTAAAAAAAAGTAGCCCTTGGAAGCTGACTATGGAACTGAGACACCAAGAGGGGGAATGAAAGGGGCAAGCACAAAACTGGGTGGGAACATCATAGACTAAGGTGGAGGACTGTGGATGCTTTGGTGGTGGGAGCACTGTGGTAACATCACTAGAAAGGGGAGGATCCTACACTTCCAAAACACACACAACAATGTAAACCAATGATTTTGTTTTTTGTTTTTTTTAATAACCAATGTAAAAAAAAATTAAAAAGAAAACCCACATTTTGAAAGACATCAAGTATTTTTCTTTTACTTTTTCCTGTTAAGAAGCATGTTGTAACACCATTGTAATTAATCTTCCTTTTAAGAAATAAAGCAAATATAAATAGTTCTGAAACAAAACTTCTTATATCTAGCATTGTTAGATACTATAATTTGATGTGACTTACAATCATAGTAAGTGGAAATCAATTTTAATGTGGAGGGCATAACTAACTTCTGAAATGAGATGTGCTTTTTTTGCCCAAATTCAAAGGAAATCAAGGTATCTTGGGTATATGTTGCTATTTCAACTAGAAAAATCAAAACATTTCTTATCAGCACACTTATTTTGCATTTAATAATTTATAACATAATAATATTATTTTTTTTAAAGATTTATTTATTTATTATTTATACAAGAGCTGGGGTACAGTCAGAAGCGTGGAAGGGTGAGAGAATTCACCAGAGCGGGGAACAGAACAGACAGAGTGATGAAGTACACTGCTGAGGGGAGCAGCAGGTGTGGCAGGAGAGGTCTGCGTGCCATGTGGGACCCTCGCCGGTGGCCAGGGATCGAACAGGCGCTGCAGAGGCTGCGGGCAGCTTTGCAGCCCAGCGCTCAACTGTTGCGCCACTAGGGAGGCCCATAATAACATTATTCTTAAGGTCAGTGTATTTTAAAGCCGGTATACTTTTAAGCATTCCTATACATTTAATTATTGAGAATTCTAAGTTTCATGAACAGGACATCTGATTATTTTATGCCACATGTGTTACTATGAGTTTACTTAGGAAATTCATTACATTTTATATTGATACTTTGCTCAATATTTTTACATTTTGAATGAGAAAATAATTTTGATTTAGTTTTTGACACTGATTGAATATATGTTCAAATATCCTTAGATTAACTTTGATATATATCACCTCTAACACTTTAGTAACAGTGAATTTAATACAGAGGGTAAATTATCCATGGATAGAAAAGGTTGTAATGTACTCCTTTTCTCTTTGTTTTAAAATTTAAATTATATTACCCTAAATTGAGGCTATAAGAGTTGGAAGGGGAGGCTGAGAGCAAATAAGGGAGAGTCTAGTGGACTATGTTTGAAGAATATGAGTTCCTTGGTGATAGGTGTGATATGGAAACATGCATCTACAGAACTATAGTCCTATATCTCTGAATCTTATACAGTATTATAGGCCAATATTACCTCAATCAAAAAAAAATGCCAATATCAGATGTTGAACAAAAATTATATTATCTTAATAACATATATACAGTTACGTGTGTTCTATTAAAAGGATTCCAGAAAAATAGGCCATATTTCTTCCAGGATAGCAACATTAAAATGTGGACATCAAATTTGAGCCAATGTACTAGACATGCATAAAAAGGAACACTTGACACTGAATAACTAATTTAGGTCATGTAGGGTTCAATCTGTCAGCTAACTATGGCAAGAATTCTAATAAAACACTGTTCACACATATTTTTCAAATCTTTCTATGAAGTTACATTACCATTGGCAAGGGCTATTAACATAGAGTAATTATTATTGAGGCATTCATATGCTGTAAAATATGTCAGATATGCAAATTTCCCTAAGCTATCATCTAAATAACCTCTATATTAAAAATGTATTGTGAGAGATATTCTTAATTTGAGAAAGTAGCTATATTTGTTTCAGTTATCTTACAAATTAGTTAAAAGGCCATACACATATTTTTTGTATTAAAAGTTAAAGAAAATCAACTCAAAAGTATATTAGCACATCAAATGATCATTAATATTTTTTAAATTGAGTGACATTTCATATTATTTATGTAATCTTATTTTACAGCCTTTTATTGGTATTAATATGATATTTCTTACTTGAGACACTTTTAATCAATACACTAAGCAATTATATTACTCATTTTCGACATTGTTTTTTTTATTGCTATTTTTTACCTAGAGCGTTTATATTATTTTCTAAATTATTTGTTAATTATGCAGGTATTTTTTAATAATAATCCAGTTGATTGAGAAGTAAAATGTTTCATGACTTAGATCACTCTAAATCATCTGAGCAAAATAGTACTTTAGTGCTTATTATTCAGAACATTTTAATATTTATATTAGACAGATATTAAATTAAATGTATTATTATCAGTCATCTACACTTTCCTTAAATGTGATAAGAAAATGTTTAGTCTAAGCTACTCATGTTTTCTTTGCACCATCATTTTAACTTTTAGCATTATTTTACACATAATTTACATATTTCTGATTCTAAATTAAACATACACTAAAAAATATGTGGGAAAATAGTTATGGGGCATCAGATAAAGGCAAGCACTGTTTTCAGTATTTGAAAGTATATTGTATCTCCTTATTTATACTTTTGCAAAATAAAACAAATATAAGTAAAATTATCTTTTAGATTAAAATATCTTAGTTATAATAACAAACTGACAGAGTTATAAGTCATTCTCATATTTTGATTAGATCATCTAAGTATCATATGTATATGATAACACTGGAAAATAAAGAACCTTTATAGTAATTTGAAACAATAGAAAAATAATTTATAGTAAGATATGTTTTTTATTTCAGGGAAGACACTGAAAGCTTCTATCATAAGCGCTCTCTAAATAATCATTTTATAGGTCATAATTTCATATTATCTTATACATTTTTTAAAATAAATTCATATTTGAATTAATTGTTATCATGAAAGGACGTTCTATAAAATCCTTTGTTTATAGACTGGTTATATTGTATGTATTTTTTTTAACCTGATGTAGGTCACAACTATCAATTTGAATAAATGTCTTGTCTATGGAGATGCATTAGGTAATTGCCAAGCATATTTTTAGGTAGTTAAGAGCTGAAAGGCTAATAATACTTAAGATGATACATCAATAGGTTCAATAGGTTTTAGCACAAAAAAAAAAATGATCAAAATTCTGAATTCATCTTTGCTTTAGGCCCTCAGAGAAATCCTAAAATAAATATAGACTTCTCACAAATGGCCTAGAATATTTGATTAAAAACAAGTGAACCAAAACATTTGAATGCAAACCACTGAATACCAAATATAAAGGTGTTTTTACATATGTAGGATGCCTGTGATCAATAAATTAGGTGCTAAAAATTAGACTGGCAATATCAATATTAATTTTGGGGTAGTCAAATTTTCAACATTAAAAAATTATCGGGCATTCAGTGTCTACTCTTCTATGATGCAGAAGTATGTAATGTAATGCATTTCAGTTTATGAAGTTTTCCCCTTTACCCATTATTATAAGCACAGTGGACAGAAATAAACAGGAAAATTTCTATAGCTAACATCCATTGAGTTGGAAATGATGTTATTTCTAACTTTATGTGTACAGAAACAGTGTGGAAGGATATAAAACAATCAGCCTAAAAAGCGTATTCCTGGGGAGCAGAGCTCATAGAGCAGCATGAAGGAGGTCTAGTGTTTTGTTTAAACATTGTATAAACATAGGTATTCTTGAATTCTTTAGGATGAGCTAGCAATCATTTATTTTAAGATTTATTTATGCATACAAGAACTGGGATGATATAGGCCAGAGGTGCGGAGAGTGTGAGTACTCACTAGAGACAGAGTAGGGAAAAGAACAGGCAGATCTACTGAAATACACTGCTGAGGGGAGCAGTGGCAAGACAAGGAGAGGTTTGCTGTGCTGGGGGGTCAGCTCCCTGGCCAGCCCAGGATGCAACTTGTGCTGCAGTGCCTGTGGATAGCTTCATAGTGCTGCGACCTAACCCCTTGCGCCACCAGGGAGGCCCACATGTAATAAATTTATGATTAAATGAAATATAAAATGAAATATAAAATGATATGTGATGAGGAAAATATAATCCTATCCTAGAGACCAAATCAATGTGTATTTCCAAATGAATTATAAATTGTTTTCATTTTTGTTCATTATTGAGAATGAATTTAGTATTTCAAAATGTATTTTTCATTTTAATGTTCTTTACCAAGCACCATTATCAATATCAACTCAATTACCAAAATAGTTGAGGCTAAAAGTGGAAATTGAAATGATGTTATTTAGTAACACTTAAAACATATTAAATACAGTAAAAAAAATTCCATTAGAAAAATAGATATTGATGCTCAGGAGTAAGAGAGTAGTATTGTTTTTCCATGCTGATAGAAAGTTTATTTACCTAAATTTTTTTGTTGGGAGAAGAATAACTCATCTTCATTTTGTTAATTCCAACATCCATCCAAATTTCTCAGTCAGCTAGGTATATAAAGTATATATATATATATATATATATATATATATATATATGTGTGTGTATGTATGCATATGTATATAATGAAATATAGTTCAGTTTGTGTACTTTTTCCCCCTTTAGTCTTTGTTTTCTTTTGTTTTCTTTCTTTTTTTTTTTTTTTGTGGGACCCTTGCTGGCGGCTGGGGAATGAACCGGCGCTTCAGAGGCTGCAGGCAGCCTCGCAGCCCAGCGCTCAACCGCTGCACCACCAGGGGAGGCCCTAGCCTTTATTGTCTTAATTAATTTTTTTTAAGATTTTATTATTTATTCATGCATACAAGATCCAGGGTACAGGCCAGATGTGCAGGAGGTTGAGAGGATTCACCAGAGACAGAGTGGAGAACAGAACAGGGAGGCTGACTAAAATACACTGCTGAGGTGAGCAGTGGGTGAGACAGGAGAGGTCTGCCGTGCCACGTGGGTATCTCCACTGCCAGCCAGGATTGAACCCATGCTGCAGAGGCTGCGGACAGCTTCACAGTGCTGTGCTCAACTGCCTGTGCCACCAGGGAGGCCCCCCTTTAGTAATTATTATAAGCATCTTGGACAGAAATAAATAGGAAAATCTGTCCAAACTGGAGAAAAAATATTCTAGCTCCTGGTTTCTGTGGATGCAGGTAATTCCCCCAGCCTAGGCATTGTCTGTAGCCCTAAAGCTTCCATAAGCCCAGGCTCTCAGTCTATCCCAGAGGATAGACTGGCCCATTGTCCAGGAGGCCCATTGGCCCATTGTCCAAGGAGGTTCCTCTGACTGCAGCTTCCTAAGCAGCTCTTGAGAAACCAACCACAGGCAGGCTCTTGTGAACCCAGGATCTTAGCTGGACACAATCAGGTCAAACACCAGAGAACCAGACTTCTGAGTCACCCTAGCACTGAAGCAGCTACTGTCCCACAGGTCCCCAGTCCTCCCTAATGCCATACAAACCCCATGAGACCTAGGCAAGAAGCAGTCTCCCGCATACTCAGGCTCACCCCAGCATCAGACCTGTACAGGACAACAAACCTTCGAACTGGCTCCAAGACCCCTGGTTGCAGGCTGACTCCCATGGGCCAGGCTTCCACTTCACCCTAGCATCAAGACACCCACATGGGCGAACTTCCTGTCTGGTTTCCATGAATCTAAGTTCTCAAAATATCCTGAAACCAAATCTGACCCTATGGACCCAGATGCCTGACTTGACTTAGTGGTCCCTATTGCCGTGTTGTACAGTATGAATCAAACACCCAGGTTTATCCTTGTGGATGCATATCGAGGTCAATCACCTCAAATCCAATAGTTTGAGGCTCATCTCAAGTGACCTAAAGCTCCTGGCTGCCTCCTCAGGCTCAAGTGAGTCTGACCTTATATATTAGCTGTGCCTAAGTATAAGACCTGACCACTCAAGGACCCCCACAGGAAGTCTGCCTGCAGATACTACAAGGACACCCACCCAGAATCTGCCAAAGGCATCGGGAAGAGACACCAAATTTGTCAAATGCATAGACACCAATGTGAGTTTCATGAGCTTAGTGAGTACATCACCACTAGACCTGCCTTACAAAAATGCTGGAAGGGGTTCTTTAAATGAAATTAATGACATAGAAACATAAAGATATAAACCATATTGGTAAAGTTAAATATATAATCAAACTCAGTGTGATCTAAACTATAATATGATAGCGTACTAAACACTTACCCATAGCCTAAAGGTTAGAAGACAACACTATTTAAGATAGCTATATTAATAAAATTTATTTAATGATTATACCATAAAGAGGTAAATTGTGACATCAAAATATGGCACAGGGAGCCAAAAAGTAAGGTTTTTTTTTTATATCATCAAACTTAAGTTGTTATCAGTTTAAAATAAGCAATTATACTCATAAGATATTTTATGTAAGCTTGATGGTAACCACAAAGCAAAACCTATGGTAGATACTTAAAGGAATTAAAAGATAACACTATAGAAACTCATCCATTCATAAAGACAGCAAAAGAGGAAGAAAGGAACAAGTGAATGTCAAAGCTGTAAGAAAACAACAAGGATGTCATTATAAATCCTTATCTATCAATAATTACTACACATATAATTAAATTAAATTATCTGATAAAAACAATAGAGTGGATGAATGGCTTGAAAATGAGAGTCAATTATATGTTCCCCATAGTATGTTCATTTCATCTTTAACAACACACATAGCTCTCAAACTGAAGAGATGGAAAATGATAATCCGAACAAATAAAAACCAAAAAAGATCAAGGACAGCTATATTTATATCGAACAGAATAGACTGTAAGCCAAAAATGATAATAATAGACAAAAGTGGTCATGACATTTTTGATAAGGGTATCAGCTCATCAATAGGATGCAGCAGTTGTAAGTATAAAGTGTGATAATAAATTCAATATATATGTGCATAAAGTCATCAGATTGTACAGCAAACTTACATATGTCAATAATATCTCAATAAAAGCTAGAAAACTTTCTTTTGCTTTCCCATCATGTGGACATCATTTTAATGTCTTCTTTTTGCCTACCAATGATATTCAGCAGTACATGAAGCTCCCTTTCTTTCATTAATTAAGAGAAAATATTTATCAAAAATATTGTGCCATTGGTCTATACCATTTTGGTGATGCAAAAGGATTATTAAACATGATACTTCTCATGATGTTTGCAATAATCTTGAGGAAGACAGAGTAACCCATAAGATAATTAAGAAATACTATAATTGCAAATAACAGCAACTGAAATATGTGGTTTTGATTCCAAATGCAGGAAATAATCAATAAATAAATGAGTAACATGATAATTATGAAAGTTTTCATGGCCACCCCTGTGGCACAGCGGGTTAAGCTCAACACTGTGAAGCTGTCCGTGGAGGCAGCGCAGGTTCTATTCCCAGCCCAGCCAGGGAGCAACTCACATGGTGCAGCAGACCTCACCTGTCTCCATCTGCTCCCCTTGCTCCGTCTGCCTGATCTGCTCCTTACTCTGTCTCTGGAGAATCCTCTCACCCTTCCGCGCTGCTGGCTTGTACCCCAGCTCTTTGTATACATAAATAAATCTTAAAAAAAAAGAAAAAGCTTTCAGGGCCTGCCTCGTGGCTTTCAGAGTGCAGCACTCTGAAGCTGTCTACAGCCTCTGCAGTGCTGGTTCGATCCCCGCCGGCCTTGGAGCAACCCACATGGTGAGCAGACCTCTCCTGTCTCACCCTCTGCTCCCCTCAGCAGTGTATTTCCTCAGTCTTCCCGTTCTGTTGCCCACTCTGTCTCTGGTGAACCCTCTCTCCTCCCACATCTCTGGCTTAAACCCCAGTTCTTGTATGCATAAATAAATAAATCTTTTTAAAGAAAGAGGGGGACAACAGAAGTCAATGATGGAGGTCATGACTATGACAACGACGACAGCGATGGTAATGATGCTGGTGAACACTCACTGTGTATGTGCCCATTCTTTTTGAAGCACTTTGCATCTATTAAATCATTTTGACCTGCTGGAAAGGGAAATTCTTATTTTCCCTGCTTTTTCTTCTATAGAAATAATAATGGAGAAATGAAGACATTTATTCAAGTTATGCATTTAATAAGGAGTGAAAATGAAATTCAGTGCTAGGCAGTCTGGCTACACAAGTCATGCATTAATAACTACAACTGACTACCTATCATAATTTACAAAGTTAGTTCTAAAAAATCATACGCTGTTAGAAAATATATTTAAAAAAAAAACAGGCAGACAAAAAACTGATTGATCTAGGAAGCTGATAGAGTTAACCCAATCATTAAATAAGGATTATATTATTATAGAGTAAGATAGGTACTCAGAAACATTTTCAAGAGGAGTGTCATAAGTTAGGTTCCCTGGAATTAGACAGGAGATTGAATTCAGTTTACATGACTTATTTAAATTTCCTCAGAAGAAAGGAAGTAGGATGGAAAAAAGGAAGGGGTATAGTAATAAGGATATAGTCTCAGCAGAACCTCGCTGCATCTTTACCCAAGACAAGTCTCAGACCCTGAGAAAAGGCAGCATTTTATAACATGGTTTTATTAGTGATTTCAGAGTTCTCGCCATTGGTTGAGAGTTGGGAATGAGCTGTGGAGGTTGGAGGATAAAGTAAGAGGAACATGAGTATATAGACTCCCAACAAGTGATACAGTCTCTTGGACCATGTGACTCTACAGAGACAGAGAAGCTAAGAAGTAAGGTGCTAATGTCACTTGCACTGGTGGCATAAGTATTCCTCATAATAGAGTCTCAGTTGCAAAGTCTGATATAAAAGGAGAGTTTCATTTGATATAGGCTATGAAGCACAAGGAAATACACTTGATGACTTCATCATATCTATTATGAAATTTCCTTCTACTGGTGATGCATCAATTAGAAACGAGGATTTAAATATGAATGGAAATCTCATAGAGTAGACTGAATTCAGTTCAGGTCCTCCTGAAAAGCTGCTGGGGCAACTGGTGGCCAATTTTGGATGATAGGCATTCAAGATAGAAGGCACAATTTAGAGCCATCATAACTTCCATAATAAAGGCCCTTCTCAAGGATGATTATGAAACAGCAAATATTAAGCCCAGAATTTAGATTACCAAGGAAACAACCTGTGGTGAAGGGGAAGAGTCAAGGAGTCAGAATAGGAGTTAGTGAATAAAAGTAAATTTAGATAAGAAATTCTACACTGTGTTAGCTGAAAAGGGATTTAGAGAAGGAGTGGGAGGTTGATAATGTCAAACACCACAATAAATTGGAGAGGGGCTTAGTAAAGTTTAATAGAAATGGAAGGAAATAAATTTGTTGTGACCTCAATAAGAGATTTTCCAGAATGGTTTCATGCATTCACTTATTTATGCACTTTTTCTCCTGCTTTCATTACATTAATGAAAGCTATATAAAGGTATAAAGATATTACTTGTTTTGCATCGTGCCACTTTTCTAAAATCTAATTCAAATATTATTTTTCACAGAATACAATATAAACTTTTCTGTGTTTGTTTTGTCAGGTTAGAGACATATAGCATATTTTGTATATTATAGTTGCTTGAGAAGATTTCATGTAATTAAGATTGAATTCTGTGTCACATTTTTTCTTCATAAGATGTGACATTGCTGAAAATAAAACTCTTACATTACTTTATGTCAATATACTTCTTTGTTATAGGAAAGATGTGTGTGTATGAATATATGTATGTTTATATATACATTGATGTGGTTTGTAGTAATTTATGGATCGGTTCATAAGATTGATCATTTGACACTGATTAATAAAATTGCTATGTAATAAATATTTGAAATATACATGTCATAATATTGTGTCAAATTTTAAGAATATAAGGAATTGATGCCTTATGTCGATCTTTCTTACTCTCTTTTCTCTTACAATGTTCTTAGAAAGAAAAGTGACTCCAAAATTTACTGTTCTTTAGATTACAGATGTAAGCATAACAACTAGTTCTTTTGACATATGCCAATCACTTTTTGAGCATTTACTTACTTTTGGGAATACAAACATCTTATGTTTTCCTTGTTTTATTCCTGTTATTTTTCCAATGTGCCCTTAATGTACATGTGTAAACTCATATGCATATTTCTATTTTTTAAATATTAAGAAGTACAAATTTTATACTGATTCCTCCAACATTAACCTAACATTATAGGGTTTAAGAAATGTTCTCTCCCTTTTCATATTTGTAATTCTATTTCTATCAATGAGTAACTTTTCTCATTGATCTTCAAAAATATACTAATTTCATTTACTCAGAAAGAAGTTCCAGAATTAATGCAAACAACCATGAAAAATACACATCAATTATAGTACTCTTATTTCCAATTATCTTTCTTTAAGAAGTAATGCCAACTGCTATGCTGAAATATTTTTAAAATTTACACTTCCACTAAAATTTGTTAAGTATATGAAAATCTTAACACTCATTAAAAGGACAACAAATCACCAAAAAACAAAATACATATTTTTTAACTATAAAAAAGTTGTTGGCATAAAATAATTAAGAAATTAAAAACCTGGGCCTCCCTGGTGGCACAGCGATTGAGCGCTGGGTTGCGAAGCTGCCCATGGCCTCTGCAGTGCCGGTTCAATCCCTGGCCCTGGGGCAAGGGTTCCACATGGCGCGCAGACCTATTCTGCTGCCCGCTGCTCCCCTCAGCAGTGTACTTCGGTCCTTCTGCCTGCTCTGCTCCCCGCTCTGGCTCTGGTGAATTCTCTCACCTTCCCGCGCCTCTGACTGTACCCAGTGCTTGTATAAATAAATAAATAAATAAATAAATAAATAAATAAATAAATAAATAAATCTTTAAAAAAAAAACTTAAAAACCTGAAAATTAAAATGTTGCTTTCTTTTTATACTCTCCTTTTTTAGAAGAGTGGACAGTATTTCTATACAACTAAAATGTAATACATGGGGAAAAGAAAGAAAATATAATCTATGATAAAGAGTGACATCACTCAATGAAAACCAGCCTACATATAATTTAGTTGTTAAACTTATCCATGAAGGACATTAAATTAAATAGGAACAAATTTTGAAATAGCTACAGAAAAAAAAAACAGATATAATAAACAAAACAATGGGAATATCAAGAGAGATTTGGAAAAAAAATAAAGATTTATTTATTTATTTATACAAGTACCAGGGTATAGGCCAGATGTGCGGAAAGGGGAGAGGATTCACCAGAGACAGAGTGGGGAACAGAACAGGCAGACTGATGAAATACACTACTGAGGGGAACAGCGGGAGTGACAGGAGAGGTCTGCTATGCCATGTGGGACCCTTGCCGGCCGGTAAGGATGGAACCCGCGTTACAGAGGCTGACTACAGTTTCACAGCGCTGTGCTCAACCACCTGTGCCACCAGGGGAGGCCCGAGATTTGGAAAATTTTAACACTTGAAATTAAGTATAGTTAAACACCCCAGAGTAAAAGATAGATTGTGTCTAAAATGAACCAATAGTCAACAATCTGTGAGTTACTCTTAATTTTTGAAATATGTGTAATGAGAGTCCTAGAAAGAGAATTCTGTGTATGTTTAATCAAAATTCATTTTGACTTATCTGAAGCTCTCAAAAAATTTAGTGTAAACTGATTTTGAAGAATAAAAACCCACAATAATTAAATAAAAATAAAGGAGAAGGATTGACTTATTGGTTATAAAGACATTTATAATTATGTTTTGGCACAAGAACAGTCAAATAAGCAAAAAAGAAAAGAAATTGAAAAGAGAACACATATATTCAGATCACAAATACATGATATACATAGTAGTAATCCACTAGGACAAATTACTTTCTTTAGTAGATAATCTGCTAAAAAGTGGTGAAACTATAAAGATAAATAAATTTGAATTTCTATCCAAAAGGAAAGCTCGAAATGTGAAAGGAAAAAATACTAAAAAATTATATAAGAAAATATACCAAAATGCTTTGTGACCAAAGGTTGGAAAAAAATTCCTAAATCAATTTTTCAAGCACACCCCTCCATAATGCAATAAGTAGATAGATAAAAGATGGCGGCTAGAGAGAGAGAGAGAGAGAGACAGAGAGAGAGATGATAGACAGGTAGATAAGGATGGAAAGATATTCATATGTGCTGTGTACTTGTTGACAGCATTTTTACACTTTGCATTCATGACCTAAACTAGATCCTATGACTCTTTCAGGCTTGTTCTGAGTTCAGTCTCCGACTACTTTGCTGCCATGTTTACAAGTGATGTTTGTGAGGCCAAGCAAGAGGAGATCAAGATGGAAGGCATAGACCCCAATGCCCTCTGGGATCTTGTCCAATTTGCATATACAGGTACAGTAAAAAACATATACCTTCACTTTGATGTGTGAAATAAGATTTAACAATAAAAAAAAAAAGTTGAACAATTTCCATTTGGAAAACCATGAATGGGACTAGAAGTGATTATGCTAAGCAAAAATAAGCCAGAAGGAGAAAGGCAAATACCAGATGGGTTCACTCATATATGCAATATAGAGAAACTAAAGAAAGGCTCAGGCAAACCAAGCCAAGAGCAAACCCTAATAATCTGGCGCAAAATTTTAGGCTTATAAAGGGAACTGGAGAAAGTGGAGCACAAAGGGGAGGGGGCTAAAGGAATATGACTGAGAACTGTTGGTAGGTGTGGCGTGGTAACATATGTCTGAAGTGGTTTGACCCTATACTTCTGAATCAGGCAGTATTATAACTAATGTTACCTCAATTAAAAAAAAAAAAACTGGGGGAGATAGGAGTGCTACATCCCTTGATGTTGCCATTTCAGAGAGACAGCTTCCAGACCCATGAGAAAAATAATCCTGCATTGTAAAACCTGCATGGGGCTTTTAAAATGATTTACATCTCAAAAGAGTAGAGAGAGAATTTACAATTACAAGTTTCATAAAGTGGATGCTTTAAGAAAAGTGAGGTTAAAGGCCTAGAGTCAGGAAGAAGTCTGTCTAAATTCTCACGCTGAAGGAAGTTAAGACCTGCTTGGTCAATTTCAATTTGTATGCAACCTGAAATAGTAATATAAAGGATCATTGGCCTCTCAGTAAGAGATTGCAGGCATAACCACATTATTGTTTCCTTGAAAGGGAAAGAATCACGAAGCTTACAATTTAGGGATCCTTCCAGCAACAGAAAGGCATAGATCCAACAGTTACAGCCTCCATTGCCTGGCAGCCTTGCATTTCTCATGTGCAAAACTAGGTCAAAAGACAGTCATCATAGTGCTGCACAAAGTTGGAAAGTATTTCAAAGCTCCCTGCTGAATGTAATGACCCAGATTTGGCTCTGCTTTGTGGAGGACAGATGGTATACAAAGCTGCCCTTCAGTTGCCACTTTGGCCTTTTCTGTGATATCCATATTTCCCTGGTGGTTGAATAACTTCCAATTGTTCATTTATAGACATGTTTAGATTAGCATCATTTACATGGTAATAGTGGGAGAATATTAGTCAAAACATAAACTATCTTGTCTTTGGTACATGCAATGTAACAAATTATAACAATAGAAGAGAGATCAAGTGAGCAATGGCTTAGCAGGAAAGAATGACGTTACCTGTGTCTATTTTGCCAGCTTGTTAGTTGATCTCTAAGAGTTTTCTCAAAAGGTTAAAAATAAATGCATCACAGTAAAGGGCGAAATGAATGAGCTGTAAGAATTATAAAGTGTCAGTCATTCAGTAGTATTTTCTTAAAATATGAGGTGGAAGAGGTTTTAGAGAAATTTGGAAAATCAGCTGTCAAGAATTGATAGTTAACTATATATGAAGTAATGTGTTCACTAGAGAGTGATGAGTGCTTCAAACTGATTTAAATGAAGGAACCATGAGATCTAGACAGTCTATAAAACTTGTAAAAACAGTGTGTAGTTGATTTATTTCATTAGGTTAGAAATTAAGGAAAAATTAATGGATAAAAAGTAGCTTTGATTGAATTTTTGACTCAGATATGCCTCAATGATTGTAGAATTTAGTAATTTTTGATTTGAAGAGAGATGACTGGACCTTAAAGAATTTTCTCTAGTGAACAATTATGCATGGCAAGATATTGGAGAAACCCCATCCTAATCATTCCTCTTTTTCTATAATTTTATTTATTTTAAAAAGAGATAGGGATTTTTTTTGTTTATAATAATCCATCTGATTAATACTAGTGAAGATTGTTCGATTGTTGTAGCATTATTTTGTAAAACATCATCAGAAATATGAAATCAGAGAAAAAATGTTTATATTTTCTCATTCTACTTTCAAATTATATAGGAAGTTAGAAATGTATAGGACTTCAGAAATTCCATCCTGAACATTACACATTCTACAGATGAACATTTTTCACTGGCTAAGTATGATGCAAAACAGACTACCCAAACTTTTTTTTTATAGTTGCATATTAATATTTTCAATAATCATTCACAAAACCATCATGAGATGAATCAGAACTTTGTTTCCTTTTAAGTTAATATGAAGGGACAGATTTTTTTTTCATTGCTTAAGAGCCTTTGAACTTTTTAATGCAACCCTGTCAGTGAGATAAAGTATTCTGACAAAAATCATTAGTAAAATGTTGAATCTATTACTAGAATAAATGTCAGACAAATTGAAAGGCATTTTCTCTACTGAGTTGATGTTTTTTGTAGAGTATAAGTTATGATGGAATTCCTTAGAGTAGCTTGTGACTATTTGCCCTCAAAAGAGTTGGGGTAGCTTAAATTGAGTCCCATGTTGCTATACAGAGGCTCACTACAGCTTTGGTTCATTCTTCCTTCCAATATAATGCTTGTTTCTGCAGGTGGCTATGGTGCCTACTATTCAAAATCATAAATGTTGAATAGTTTTTGTGCTTTGGTGCATTGACTTATTCTCAAGTTCTACTACATGCCTACTATGTGTTAGTAGACCACAAATGGGCTCTGGGAACAATAGGCTAAATTATATACACTCTCTTCACTTAGGGAACTTTAGTTTCCCTTATGGCACTTTCTAATACACAGTTCATAATTATCCTTTGTTATCTTGTTCTAGTATGATATGATAGTAGGATATATACATCTCCTAATATTTCTTCATTAGAAAACAGTGTACACTGGGCCTCCCCTGGTGGTGCAGCGGTTGAGCGCTGGGCGGCAAAGCTGCCCGCAGACTGTGCGGCACCTGTTCATTCCCCTGCTGCCGGTCGAGGGTCCCACATGGCAGACAGACCTCTCCTGCCTCGCCCACTGCTCCCTTCAGCAGTGTATTTCATCAGTCTGCCTGTTGTCTTCCCTGTTCTGGCTCTGGTGAATTCTCTCACCCTCTCATTCTTCTGACTGTACCCAGTGCTTGTATAAATAAATAAATAAACAAACAAACAAACAGTGTACACCAAATTTTGAGGGCTACTATTTTGTTTGTCTGCGTGTGTACGTTTCAGTTCTAGCCCTAAATTGATGGTCACATTGTGAAAATAAAAGAGGAAATAAGAGAGAATTTAATGTATTTGAAAAGGCTGTTCTGGGGTTCACCATAATTTAAAGTTGCTTTCAGGCTGATAGAAATTCCCTCTGGTTTATCTTTTACATAGTCCCTACTATCCTGACATGCTTGAAAATATACTGTGTTCATTCGCGTGTAAGGAAATAGAGTTCTAACAAATATGTGAGATGGGATTGCAAGGTTACGAGAAAAGCGTCAGGTCCTGTAGAGTACTGATAAGGACAGGTTTTTTAAAAAGGAAGCTGTCCATCTAGCAGTGGTGTTAAGAAGAGGGGTAGAAAATTAAACTGCCAACTGGCAAACTTTTAATCATACGGAGGAGTTAAATTCCTTGTTAAAAAAATAAAAGTTTGTGTAGTACTAAACTTAATTAAAGTGATGGTACATGGTAAGGAATGTAAAAATAGCTTCTGCTTTACTACCAGATACTTGAATGAAATAAATATACACATATAGGAGCTGAGATGTTTAATGTTCTACTTTAATATTAAAAAGTGTATATCAATATATTTAGCTTGGACTAAACATTCCAAACTCCCTTCAGAATTTTTTATTGTAATTAAAAGTAAATTCTTGTTTCATTTTTATTACTTGTTTAATTCAAGTGGCATGAATTATGCAAGCACACTAGTTTTTAATAGATGTGAAAATTCTATGCTCAATTTAAGAAATCGAGTCTTTAAATACTGGCTTTATATATTACTGTCACCCACAGATTTTAAAGATTGAGTCCATAATTTTCATAATGTTGAAATAACTTAAATGCTGTGTAAGGAAAATAACAAAAATAAGTAAAATAAATTAGCTGCATTGCATATGATCATCAAATACTATTTCCCTCCCTTATTTTTTTTAAAAAACCCTCTATGTGTGTATGTGTATGTATCTGTAACACATAATATCAAAAAGGGAAATTATTGTAACAAATAGATAATCAAGAGGTATATTTTGTGAATCTTATGTAGCTTTTTATTGTTACTAAACTGAATTTTTGCTTTATGCAATAGGATTTCATAGATGCCTTGAAAAAGAAATAGGTGTGTGAAACTATTTAGTATCTGTTAAGGAAGGGTTATGATTATACACTGAAGCTCATATTTAATTTCTGAGTTTCCAAGTAAGGCAAATCTCTAAGGTCTGATCTGATCAATCAAACTCAATTGGATTCAAGATATATTTAATTTATACAGAAAGGCAACATCTATACTGAACTGAAGAATATATGTTTCACCTACAAATATCCTAAAGTGTTCAATTCTGTAATGAACATATTTGTGGTGGGTCTGATATGCAGGTTGGCAAAGTGATATGACCTTTACAGTAGAATTTTGAGTAACTCATTATAATCATGTACTGATCCTTTTTGCTTGTTGCTGTTCTCCCAACCAAAATTCCCTTGAGTATTGAGTGACAGGCTGTTTTAGATTAAACTCTTTGATAGGTACTGTATTAAATCTATGCAGCTGACTAGGAAGAGAATTAGCAACTATGATTTACTAACATTAGGACACAGAGGAATATACCACCATTACATCGGGACTCTTCTAAGACTGGCCAGACAAACCGATTAATATTGACAGATTAATAGGAGAAAAGCCCAAAATTCAATAGCAAACTTACAGAGAATTCACATGGTAGTAAATTCGAAAGAGTAATGGCACAGATGGGGATATTTATACTGCATTTAGGTATCTAAGTCATCAAGGAGGGAAAAGGTGGTACTTCACACAACAGAAAGGAGGTGATGATCTCCGCACTTAAAGATGAGATTCTCACATAGAGAGGACATGTTCATTGATAAACCTACATTCACTTGGATGAATGGTATACCATGAACTACTACATTTTTCTGAGTCATAAAATGGGTAGCAGTGATTGTTTCTTTGATTAGGAAATAGGACAAAGGACAAAACACTTCTAAGACTTTTATTGCTTTTAAATTAAAATATTCTGCATTGCTCATAGGTACATGATAGATGTTTAGTTCATATCAAGGGGGAACTTATTGGAAAACTCCTGGTCTCGGCATATTGAGAAAACAATATTTAACCCTTCTGGGGAGACTGACCTCACTAAAAGGCATACTTATTAAATTTAAGGAACTTAAACACCTATACAATAATGTATTCAAGAAAATATTCAAAGTCAATATTTTTACTGAGTGAACAATTCCTTATTGTTTCCAAATGATGGATAAGTAAGGACAGTAGATTTAAAACAATTTGAGTATATAAGAACCACTGACGTTATTGGTTCTGATATGACAGGCAATGGAATTTCTAAAGACAAATGTAGGGAGGTAGTAATGGATAAAAAAGATGATCTTTTTTGTTGTGACTACTTTTTTACTGATCCTTACATAAATATTGCCCTAACTTTCTAAAGAGTAAACCCTTGAACTATGAGATAGAGTTAGTACTCACAAAATGTACACCATGATTTTCTTGTGGCAGAAGGCATGTAAACATCTTTTATTGGTTAATAAGCTCCTAGACTACAGAATTACACATATACTGATTGTCATTGTTCCTAAAATTAGTTTGCTATGTTCATTAGAGGACAAGCATGATCTTCTTTGGGGATGAGGAAAAATGGAGAGATATTAGAGAAAGAAGGGAGAGATCAGGATGCCAGTAATTTAGCACATATTACAATAAGGATCAATTTGATGTCCACAAAAGTCTTAATTGTAGTAAGCATCAACTTATATTGTTAACTGCTAAAAATAAATGTACACTTACTAAAAAATTAAATGTTGCAAACCAAAATTTCCTGAACTCTCTTGTCCTTTTTGGAACTCAAAGTCTTTTAGATTTATTGATACAAATATTTATTGATTTAGTAAATAAATGACAGAGAATATACAAATCTCCCATGTAGAATCCAAATCACCTATGTAATTGCTCTGTCTTCATGGAGATAGCATATAATTTTATAATTCATTAGTGTGTCTGTACATAGGGGGCTTCTTCCAGAGAGCACAGGATGGGAACAAGTGTAAGAGTAACTTTGTAGTTCAGGAACATGACAAATACTACCTCTACCAAAGGATCCAAGTTGACATCAACACTGATAACTCATGTTGACAGTAAGTACTCTTGATTTGATGTAAAGAAACCAAAAGCCCATACTCCCAGTGCCATCATAATCAGACAGATTCCAATTGAGGAATATTCTGGAAAACACTTGACCACTACTCCTCATTTTATACTTACATTATACATTTATATAAAATTCACTGATGAAATTTTTAAATATAAAGGACTTGAGGCAATTTATCATCTTGTTAAGTAAAGCACTCTTATGACTGAAAAATAAGTCAAAGTTATCAAAAATAAGGAAAGTCTGAGAAACTGCTACAGAAAAGAGGAGTCTGAGGATATATATAATGATTCCATGAAATATATTGTGCATGGGATTCTGGAATAGTAGAAGGGCATTAGGTAAGAGAATCTAAGGAAGTAATGTATGAATTCTAGTTAATGATACTATAACAATAATGATTCATTAATTTATGATAAAATATTAATAACATGGGAAAAGTTTGTGCTATATGAAAAGTATCATTCATATCTTTGTTAATTTTCTGTAAATTTAAAAGTACTCTAAGATAAAAGCTTATTTCTAAATCCCTATTGATTACTAAGATGGAAATATTTAATTTTAATTTCTAGTGTGACAATGATATTATTTCTCTTTCTTTCCCAAATGGTAGACATGGTAACTGAATCTCAGATGGTTAGATAGGTATAGATCAATAAATAATTTAATTTGCCTCAGGCATTTTATAGGCAGTTTTGTACCTATGTGATCAACACATTCATGTTTTTCAATGTCACTGATGTTTTTTGTTTTTTTTTTAAGATTTATTTATTTATTTATACAAGCACTGGGTACAGTCAGAAGCGCAGGAGGGTGAGAGAATTCACCAGAGCCAGAGCGGGGGGCAGAGCAGGCAGAGGACCGGAGTACACTACCAGCACTGCAGAGGGGAGCAGCGGGCGGCATGAGAGGGTTGTGCGCCATGTGGGACCCTCCTCTGGTGGCCGGGGAGCAGCCCGGGGATCGAACCGGTGCTACAGAGGCTGCGGGCAGCTTCGCAAGCCAGCGCTCAACCGCTGCACCACCAGGGAGGCCCACAATGTCACTGATGTTATAGATGACATATACAGCACAGTTGTTAATAGGATAGCATTGTCTAATAAAGAATAGAACAGCAGAGATTCATATTCTTTTATAATCTTTGTTTTTTTCCCCTTGCCATTCTATCTTATAAAGCTCCATTACAACATAGGATAAATTTAATTATATCTTCTTACAGAAAATAAGACAAGTCAATTGATAAGTGATTGGAACACCCCAAATAATAATAATAATTAAAAAAAATACAGTTTACTTAAGGTGAGACTACAGATAAATGTAGCATACATTGAAGGTACTCTATTCCAAAGTCACTCAATTCTTAAACCCCGGTTTATAAAAGGGAGAATGACTCTATCAATATAATGTGTAAAGATTCAAAATAAATCATTAGGATTTTATTGCATTGTTAATTACTGACTTATTCATGGTCATATGGTACAATTTTTGCCAAGGCAATATGAAGAAAAGACTTTTGGGAGAAATTTTAGTAAATATTTCTTCAGTGATACAAGAGAAATATACATGAAGGGATATTTCCTTATTTTTTTTTTTTAATGTGTGTTTTCTATCTGAATCTGAAACTTGAAACTATGGCAACCATGAGGGAAACAGCAAAGCACTTGAGGAGACAGCTATTTCCTAATGATGTGTTGAGCCTTTCAGTTAATCAGTTCTAAAGACAACATTCCCCTAGACCTGTCAAGATGTTATAAATATTTCCTCATTATTCAAGAAATCTTTTCTCAGGGTTTTCTCTTACAATAGTCATAAATGTCCTAGCTACCTGAAGTTTCATCCAGGTAACAGATATCTTTTAATCAATTTTCTTTGGTGCCTAAAGTAAAAAAAAAAAAAAACAGATTTTTTCCTCTTAGTACACTCAAAGCTATTTGGGTGTAATATGCCTTAAAATTTAACTTTGAATGAATATATAGAATACTAATATATAGAATTACTTTTCTTAACAGTATTCATGGTTTTTTTAAGTTCATTTTAAGTCAAATAGTTGGCACATTTTGCTTTTTTGCCTTTTAAGTCTATCAGATAAGTGGCCAGGTTATAGATATATCATGCGTGGGGTAGCTCAATTTGTGTGTATTCAAGCTCAACATTTGCTAATATTCCATTTGTGCCTTCTGGCTTTTACAAATGGATCCTTTCATGGATCTATTCCAAGTTGAAACAAGTAGAACATTTTAACTTATTGAAATAAACAATGTTTATATTCTCTAAATTTGAATCCAAAATTGCCAATAAATAACTTTTGAAGATTACAGAAAAATTATGAGACCTTCAAAGTTCTCCTTTTTTTGTAGGGGAATGTATGGGAAAATGCCCTGCTACAGTTGTATCTAAACTATTATAAAGCTCTGTGCTAGACCCAATATTGGAATTTGGACTAAATAATTGCTTGTTTATACAAATAAATATTTTACATCTCGTGTTGTGTAATAAACAAAAATAATATCTCTGACTCACTTTTTTTTTTCTTTTTTTAAAAGATTTATTTTATTTATACAAAAAAGGGGTACAGGCCAGATACGAGGGAGGGTGAGAGGATTGACCAAAGACAGAACGGGGAACAGAATAGGAAGACTGACAAAATACAGTGCTGAAGGGAGCAGCGGGTGAGACAAGAGAGATCTGCTCGCCACGTGGGTTGCTCTGAGTACAGTGGAGATAGAACCAGCACTGCAGAGGCTGCAGACAGCTTCACAATGCTGTGCCCAACCACTTGCACCACCAGGGAGGCCCCTGACTCACTTTTAAAATGTCAGTATGAAAAGATAAAGACATAGTTGCAAATACTACTATGTGTATCTTTTTACATTTATTTTAGGGTTAATCACATAGGTGACTCTGCTTAGCATATAAACAAATTCCACACAATCATAAGGAAATAGGTGGTCAGTATAAATCATATTGTTTTACCAAAGTTGATGCGCAGTGGGGAATTTGTATTGTTAATGGAATTTGTATTGTTAATGCCATTAATTAACAGCAAATCTTTCAAGTAGGCCTTTCAAAGAGTGCAGTTCGGGACTACTGTATTCTTTTCTTCACAAGTGCTAGTGAGAAAAACTAGTTAATTAAAATTAAAGAAATTTATGCTCGCAATTTTATGAATTCACAGTAAAATGAAGTATATGAAAATCGTACCAACTGGCTAGTGGGAGATTGTTGGTATACTTTGGTGGTGGTTGTGGTGCAGTAACGTATATCTGATGAAGTGTGTACTTAAATCCCTAAATCAAGTATAGTGATGCAAACCAGTATTAATTCAATAAAATACAATTTAAAAATAAATAAAAGCTATACTGGTCCTTCCTGGTGGTGCAAGGGGTTAAGCACACTGCTGTGAAGCTGTCCACAGCCTCTGCAGCATGAGTTCGATCCCTGGCTGACCAGGGAGCTGCCCACTTGGCGAGGCAGATCTCTCCTGTCTTGCCTGCTGCTCCCCTCAGCAGTGTACTTCATTCATTCTGTCTGTTATGTTCCCTACTGTGTCTCTTGTGAATCCTCCCACCCCCTGCACATCTGGCCTGTACCCCAGCTCTTGTATGCATAAATAAATAAATCTTTAAAAAAAAGCTATACCACATGCACTCATCCCTTTAATATGATTTTCACAAGATCTATGCTAAGAAGTATGCAACCATCGTTTTTATGATCTTACTCAAAAGTCTGAAAAACTCTTCTCAAGATCTTCAGTTATTTAGTTATTTTGGTAAACATACTTGGTATATATTGTGATATATATATAAATCATATCTAGATCAATTATAAATAATAATATATTCATGTTATTTCTCTATATTTTTATTATAGGCACATATTTAATAAATCAAACTCTTAAATTGTCAAATTGTAAAATATGGGAATTTGTAACTTATAAAATGCTTTTTATTTAATATAATAATCCATAAACCTTAAACTATATATATCAAAATATTTGTACTTATATAATTAATCTTAAAATCATTGAAACGTAGGTGAATTCTTCAACTTCAGATGAATATTCCATTTCAGTTTTTATTGAATAACATTACTGATAATATAAACTACAGACTCCTAGTGGAATTTTATCGCTATCAGCAAATGAATGCCCTGCCAAATTATTATTCAATATTCTATAGTTGATAATATCTGAACAATAAGATGTTTGCACATTTAGTAAAATCTTGGAATTTGAAATAGCTATTACTTTTGTAACAAAACTAGAGTTTGTGTAGTTTAATTAGTTGAAAAATTAATATGTAATCCAAAGAACATTTTAATTTTGCTTCATTCAGTGTTCCTTTCAGTTTATTTAACTTTCCCTGCTTCTTTTCCCTTCACCTAATCCCTTGCTACACTGGGAAGCTTGATTTAGATTCCTTTGCTGTCTCAGTCTTTCAGTGAAACTCATAAATAAAACATAATATTCTTTATCTATTAAACATGTTAAGTTATGGATAAAATGTCATGTTTGAAAGCAGGGTTATCCCTCACCCAACAGATTACTTATTAATAATAAAAGAAAAATAAATCTGGCAGACCCTGCCTTAAACAAGGTACCAAACTTAATAACCACCACCAAGGGATCATTGTCGCTCTCCCTATAAACTACTAAGAAAGGCACATCACCTATCTGATGACCTAGCAAAAAAGGTTTTAGCCAGATCTCATCATGTGGAAATAAGGACAAATCCACAATGAAAAATTCTACAAAACAAGCAGTCCGAACCCTTCACTAATATAAATACCGTGAATGACAAAATTGCTGGGAGACTGTTCTAAACTACAGAAGAACTAAGGGGACCTAAAAAGTAAATGTAATATATGAATTTTGATTTCATACTGAATTTGCGCAAAATCTATAAAGCATATTTTTGAATATGTTTTGCACATCTATGGGAAATACTGTATGGGAAATACATATAGAGTCTCTTCTCAGAGACTGGAGCACTCAGGGGCCTCCCCGGTGGCACAGCAGGTTGAGTGCAGCGCTGTAAGGCTGTCCACAGCCTCTGCATCGTGGGTTCGATTCCCTTCCGGCCAGGGAGATTCCCACATGATGTGGCAGACCTCTCCCGTCTCGCCCGCTGCTCTCCTCAGCAGTGTATTTCAGTCCTTCCTTCTGACTGTTCTGCTCTCTGCTCTGTCTCTGGTGAATTCTCTCATCCTTCCGTGCCTCTGGCTTGTACCCCAGTGCTTGTATAAATAAATGAATCTTAAAAAAAAAAAAAAAGGAAAAGAAAAGAAGCTTAAAAAAAAAAAAGAGAGACTGGAACATTCGGAGAAGACTCACAGATATGGGGAGAAAGCGCTGACTCCACATAGTTACCCAGGTCAAGAATCATTTATTTCCCAGGCCTCCCCAGTGGCGCAGCGGTTGAGCGCTGGGTTGCGAAGCTGCCCGCGGCCTCTGCAATGCCGGTTTGATCCCTGGCATGGCGCGCAGACCTCTCCTGCCGCCCCTTTGATTTTTTTTTCCAACCATGTGAAATGTGAAGATTGTTCTTAAGTACAAGCATTGTATGAAAATAAGCATCAGGCCAAATTTGGCCTTCTGTTGTAGCTTGCCATTTTCTGGAGTAGGTTATTGCTTGGAATTTTTCTGCCTGCTCTGTTCCCCGCTCTGGCTCTGGTGAATTCTCTCACCCTCCCGCGCTTCTGTCTGTACCCAGTGCATGTAGAAACAAAACAAACAAATAAATGAACATGCCTCTATTATTAAAAAAAAAAAAAAGAATCATTTATTTCCCATATTTCCCATCATTTTAATGAAATGACATTGAATGACAAATGAACATTATCCAAGTCCACTGTAGTTCAGAAAATGAGGAAATACTGAAAAGCTTAGTTTTTGAGGTTAAGATAAGTGACTTAAAGAAAATTATTAATAATTATAAATTTTGGTAGAATTAATTAAATATAATTAGCAATTTCCAACACATTTGTATATAAATATGTAAAATATGTGAATTTAACATAGATATTTCATTCAAGACATAAGTGTATATTTTCAGAAACAGTGACTCTTCTACTTTCCTAATCTTGTAAATATGTATTTTGAACATTCTCTCTCTCTCTTTTTTTTTTTTTTTTTTGCTTAATTCACAATCAAATGAATGGTTATAATTCCTGTGGAAGTAAACACTTACTGATATTTTAGCCAAAACTGCATTTGTGTATAGTTGATGATTTTGAGCATCACATGAATTAAAAAACTCAAAGTGCTTAAAACCACTTTGTTGGCCATTAATGAGTTATATTTATCTTGATTATCAATCCAAATTAATATATTTTCTAGAAGATTGAAATGCTTTTTTGAATAATGCAACCATGCATGTTATTTAATTTAAGCAATTTTATTATGCTCTTCCCTTATTGTTTAGGTTGCTTGGAACTAAAAGAGGACACCATTGAAAATCTTCTTGCTGCAGCATGCCTTCTTCAGCTTCCTCAAGTAGTAGAAGTTTGCTGCCATTTCCTCATGAAGCTTTTACATCCATCTAATTGTTTAGGAATCCGAGCATTTGCTGATGCTCAAGGATGCATTGAATTAATGAAGGTGGCTCACAGCTACACAATGGTAAGGAAATTTAATATTTCAATAATAAAGATATCAGTGTATTACCAGAAATTAAAATAAATTGTCACTGCATTGAACATTTTTAGTTTAACTTGAGTTTTGTATTCGTACATTTATCTAATTGGGTAAAATGTACCCTACAGTATTTCATAATCTCAAAGTAGAAAGTCACCATAATGGGCTTCATTGCTGCTTTTTGGTTTTATTTACTTTTTGTACCACAAAAACTTTTGTTTTGCATTTTATTCTGCTAGTTCTCTACTGTGGAGTAAGTTGTATCAATCAAAATTCAATATTGAAATTCTAAACCCCCAATGTAATGGAGATGGGATGTTCAGGCAACAATGGGGTTCAAATGAGGTCATGAGGTGGGGTCCCACATGATGGGATAGTGCTCTTACAAGACACAACAGAGTATTTGAATATTGGATTCCAGAATTCCTGGGAAATCTGTATTAAGGGAATATATTTAGAGATATATATTAACAGACTTAACCTTTTGGGGGGGATTTTAATTGAATCAAATATAATTCAATAAATATTCCTAATATAATTTATGACTATTTTACATTTTATATTTGCTTATACATACACACATATATGTAGGTATGTGAGTATTTTAACAGCTTTATAATGATTATAAAAAATGTTTGAATTGTACATTTTAAACATGTGAACTTGATGATGTGACACATTCTTTAATATCTCCATTCTAGAATGGAATATAGAGCTGCAACAGTTACATATTCATCGTTTCATGACTTAGAAATAATCATGCTAAAAGCACTTAATGACTGGCATATATTAAGTTATATATAAAATGGCAGCCATTTTTGCTATTGCTGCTAGTAACATATTAATGTTTTGATTGTCATTATTGAAACAAGCAATTATGAAGTAGAAAACTCTACCTTCCCTCAAAGGGGAGAATTTATATAAGAATGATCTCATTAAAATGCATCATCGATATTTATTTAAAAAAACTTATTTTGAGACTTAACACCATATCACATCACTAATGACAGTCATATAAGTTTTCTAATTATTTGTCTTGGGTAGCATTTTAATACAATTTTATTTTTTTTAATTTTTTAAGCAGATTAGTATATTAAATGAAAATATAGAAATAAAAGGAAGGAGATACATGCTTTTTAATTTGATTGTCAGAATTTTATTTTCAAAATAATCCATGACAGATTACTGGGCAACTATTGAAATTTTATGAACCATATAAAATGAGTGGAAACAAATATTTCATCAACCAAAATATCAAGTCCAACTGCAGTTATTTAATTAAGCACATTTCATTACAATTAAGAGCTCTAGTTTAGCTAACCCAAAGAACAACATGCCTCCATATCCAGGGGGGATGATTGTCCCTTCTGGTCTAGTTTGGAATTATTAATTTACTAATAAAAATGTTTTTCTTGCAGCTGCTTAGGTTTTTCTACAATTTATCACACAATAGTAGCATACTTTTTTCTTGACACTTTAAAATGTATACTCCATAGTAAAATATATTTTAAATGGAAATAGAGAATTCATGCTAAGAAACTCAACTTTTTAAACATCTCTGTGTTATTTTTGAGACTATGAATAACTTACTTGTGCATCATGTCTCTTGAAATTTAAGTAATTTCAAATTATTTTGGAAACATGAAGCTCCAGTATTCTCCAGATGCTCATGGGTTACTGTTTAGTGAAAAAATTTACTAAACACTTGTCTTCATAGATTACTATTTTCTCTCAATTTTAACACTTGATTTAGTAGCAAGTCATTCCAGTTTTCCTATTACCTCAGGGACTGAATTAGCTTCTTTATTGACTGCAATTATTTATTTTTTATTTATTTCATAAGAATTATTTATTTTCTATTTTTAATTTACTTGACCTTTTAACATCATTGGCATCAGATCTCACTTTGCTGTTTATATGCCTTTACTATTTATATAATTTTCTCTTTCCTTTGGAAATGTCACTTATTTATTTGGTTTGACTATTGATTTTGTGTGAATGATTTCAAAATCTATTAGTGGAAGGTGAGCAGTTTGGCATTGGTTCATGTGCAAAATACTGGAAAATTTTGATTGCAAGCTCCATATTAAGCAGAACTGTGAAACTAATTCTAAAGCATTAATTTAAACTTTGGCTGCATGAATATGCAGAGAGTAACAAAATAATTAAGAGAAACAGTTCCCCTGTACTCTACTAGTCAGATTTCATTATGAGTCCTGTGCTGAATTCTGGACACCACATTTTAAAGGCATTAAAGAGTGGCAAGCAAAAGCAGATGAGAATAAGAGGAATAGTGAATATTTTATAATCATATCATATGGAAAACTGTTGGGGCTTGTGACTGAATAATATTAGGGCATGAAAATAACTGTCTTCCTATATTTGATAAAATTAACTCATGTCTAAAAAAGTTAACATTTAAGTGTTTCTGTTTTGTTTTTCACCTTAGTAGTATATATTAAAAAAAAGCATTTCCACAAGATATAGAAGGTGGAAGAGAAGAGAAAGTCATTATTCTCTAAGCACAATTATAGGCAGATATGTGGACAGAAGGAAAGTCGAAATAACTCCCAAGCAACCTTTGAAATGATTTATTTCACTGATATAGACTGAGACATTTGATTGAAATCTTTTGGAGATTCTTGAGGAATGGCCTCTGCAGAGTAGTGCTTTAGGGAACAATTGAACTGAAGGTTGAAATCATTAGTAGAAAGTTACCTAATCTTAATTTCCACAGACTTTTAACAATAGTACAGACCTCCAGTTCCTTATCCACAATTTTTCTTAGACAGAATACAGGGTGTATTATTTTCTTAATCCAACAATATCTTCAATGCTTACCCAAAAAATAGCAGGTTCAAATGCCATATTTTGATATGCATGATCCTCCATACCTATTCTCTAAATTGCTCCCTGAGTATTTTCCCTCAAATAACTGGAATTGAGTTATCTTAAACATATCCTGTGAATTTCCTTTACTTATACTTTACATACATTTCCCTTCTCTGGAAATTTGTAATATCTAATTCTGCATACCTAATTTCCAGTTTAATTATATCAATGCATAAAAAAATCTTAAAACTTTTAATTTTTAATTTTATTTTAAAATTTTTAATTTTATTCTTATTTGAAATCTTAGTGTTCCTTTCTTTAGGATAATATGATGTCATCATAAACTTCTTGCGCAATTAATTATCTTTTTATGTCTCTATGACCTGTTTGCACAACAGGTATTGCAAATTCCTTATTTCAGATATTAAGTATTCTCTGTTGAAATTTATTTTGCTCTGACAAAGTGTCTATTGCATTGTAATGTGTTAATTCTAGTTTTCATCTTGTTTGTAACTTTAGGATCGTGACAGTCAACACTCATGAATTCAGTCATTTAACAAGAGTACATATATAGATTTCTTTCTTTCCAATCACATATTTTACTGTTATTACCACTGTCCACACAGCCTTAAGACACACTGATCTTTATGCTGTTTTTTTGACTACTCTAAGAACAATATAACTCTTTCTTCCCTCTGCTGGAAACACTTTTCTACCATTTTTAAATTTTTTATATTTATTTTATAACTTTCTTTATTGTTCTTGAAGAACCATTGTTCCACATCTTTGCCAGTGCTGAAACAGTATAGGATTTCCCTGCTCAGGTAGAGTCACTGTAGCACTCCCACCACCAAAGATCCCACAATCCTCTAAAAGTCCATTGTGCTCTCCAACACCCTCCCTTATTCTCACCCCTCCTCCTACAAAACTATTATGTCCCTTTCTCCTATGCTGCATTCAAATTCAAATTTTACTTCCACAGAAATCTTTTCTCAGAATATTCTATATAAAATAGCACTACCTCCAAAACTCTGTTCCCTTATACTGTCTCACAGCAATTACAGTACTTACTGGTTACTGGTTTTACAATATATTTTTGTCCTTGTTGATGTGGCTTACTTCCATTTAGGGTATGGAAAGTTTTCATAAACTTCTCAAAGTGCCTAGTTAGATGACTTTACATAGTGTTCATTGTTAAATGAATAGTGAAGTGAGTAGTAGGTCAATGACTATGAAATACAGTTGTAATGGGGACCTCTGCAGATATGATGATAACAAAATAGTCATATGTTGGATTTACAGAAAGTTGAATATGTTGAATGCAAATTAATTGTGACTATAAGCAACAGTTATATGTATACATATGTGCATATGTGTAGATATAGTAACTCTGAAAAGGTAAATCATAAGATCATAAGATCCAATGAATAGGTAAAACAGGGAAAGCCTCCTTTAAATAAGGATTGTTTACAGTGAGTTGAAAATGTTCAAGTGGAATTAGTCAGCTGAGGAGTTGGCAAAAAATGTCCATGGCAGAAGGAAATGGATTTGCCAATGATCTGATGTAGGATGGAACTTTACTCTGAGCAAATTCAAGTGTGATGACATGGTAGGGAGGGGAGGGGAAAGAAATAAATAATAAAGATGGAAATTCAGTCAAATTTTGCAGGGGTTTGGAGACTTTGTTAATGATTTAGATTTTTATATTGAATATAATAATTTATGTCACTGAAAGCTTTTGAGCAAGCAAAGACAAAGGTTTAATTTCAAATGTGTCTCCAGATTACCATAAACAGGAGAGGAAAAGAAAGACCAAGAATAAAGATTAATACCTCACTAGGGGTCCATGTGTTTATTCACACACATACTTATTGGGTGAGTGACAAATAAAAAGAGAGCCTGAATAACTAGCTTCTGTCATTGTGTTTGATGACAATGCTAATCACTACTGGTGGTTCTGCCAGTTCTTGTATATTTTATACATCAGTTGTCATTCTAGGTGTTAGAGATATTTCAACCTTTCAAAATCCCCTGCAAGATATATATTATATCCATTCTAGAAGTGATAAATCTAATATTCAGAAATATTAAATGGTTTACTCAGGACCATACCCATACTAGAATATCTTACCACATAGTTGTGCTTTATTAATTAACATAAATGAATGTACCATGGATTACATTTTACTTATAATTATGAGTCAGACTTCTGATATCCCAAACACTACAAAACATGGATAACATCAACAACTTGATGTGATAAACCTGATACATAGATAAGACCAAAGAACTCCATGAGGATTTTTGTTCTTCAGTTTTTTCATCTCCCTGTTCACTCTACTATCACTTTCTGCCTAGTAGTACAAGCCTGACTTGCAACACTACAATGTTTACCCTGGGAAGCAGAAAAAGTGGCAATAGGACTACCTAGAGGCTAACACACTCAATGTAACCTTGAAAGTAGAAGTCTCAGAACTGGGGTTCAAGCCTGCCAGAGTCAGTGCAAGTGTAGCTTGTGCTCTTAAATAAGAAGCCTGTATATCATTCACTTGTCCTTGAGAGTCCTTAGAATAATGCAAGGACAAAAAGAACAAACTTTATGTGCTTTTGTACAGAGTGCTGAAATTCTTGACATTTCTCACAGTTTCTAGCTAGCAGCATGATTTTTCATCTTTACCAGTAACCCTTCTAACAAACCATAAATTGGAGTTTGCTTTGGGAGAATAAATGGAATATAATTTTAAATCCCTTTGCTTGTCCAAGGCATCAAAATAAAGTTCTCCTCACTTACATTTTTTCTCAGGATTATTATGTGATACATTAGCACTTCATTTTTTTTGAATGTTATATTACTTTTTTTCTTACTCCTTTTTAGTGTCTCATATACATACATGGTATCAATAACAAGTTTAATATATAGAAACACCAACCTAAAAATTAGTAAAATTTTACTTGCAAATATTTTTGGTAAATTAGTAAGAAATGAAGTTATGAGGGTGAGAATAAGTGTCTTGGAAGACAGCTACTACTGATGTTTAATGATCACAAGAGGCATGTGAAACTCAGGTAAATGGAAGTACCTTGCTTTCTCCTTTGTTTTTGTTTACTGGCTCTGTCCCTAAATTAGATGACACTGGCAATTTCTGCTTGTGTTGTAATACATAGTATTTGGTAACATTCTAGTCTACTGGTTAAGACTGCAATTTGAGTGGAGAAATTTAAATCTTTTGACTTTTATTGCACTTAGTGTCTAGTGAAAGCAAGATATTAAGATTAGCCTGGATATATTGATATAGATGTATAGTAAATAGTAATATTATAACAAATAATTATTCATTCTTGTCACTGCATTTTGACTATATTGAACTTCGAAAATTTTAGTTCTATAAAATAACCACACTAAGTGTTCATTTATGATAACTTAAGTAAACTAAACATAATTATGTGTAGCCAATAAAAATTGTAAGATTTTAAAGCTCCATTTTAAACACAATCTAGTTTGCCAAATATAGATGTTTCTCAAATGTTGCCTTTCAGATTTTCATACCCAAACTTGAGAATATTCTGTTTTTTTTTTTTAAGAAATGCATCATCTCACTTTATTGTTGTTAATCTTTATAACAATAAGAATATTCTCTACTTGAAAAATATTCCATTAATATTAAAGTTTCTGTCATTAGCTTATTTTATCTTTAATTTCAATTATTTTGCCAAGCTATTTCTAAATTCCAAAGATAAAATAGAAAAATACACAGTTCTGTAAAACATACACATTCTACTTTAAAATATATATTTTCTTTATCATGTAATAGATTTAATTTTTTATAGAGCTGCTGTATATGTTGAGTTGACTGTGTAGCAACATTATAAACAAAGTTTTGGAAGGGAACTAAAATTAGAGTAAATCCTATAACCACACATATAAAAGATTTTCACACTAAGTTACAATTGGTAGTCACTAATTGTTGAATTATTTAAATCCTTTAATTTACAGAATTGTTTTCTGTGATAAGTACTATTCCTACATTAGTAGAATAGTCTAAAAAGGACTGCTTATGTGATGTCAGAAGAAGGAAAGCCAGAAATATTTTAGCTTCAGTGCTTTTTTTCAGTTTGCAAAGCACAGTTCTTCAATACATGAAATCAATTATTTACTATGTTTAGCTGGAGAAAAATATTACTTTTTATGTATATGAAAGGCTCACTTTATTATAATAATTTTTGCATCATGAAATAATGTGAAATATTTATATTTTCTGATGGGGTAATGAAGCATATATTATGGAACTAATTTCTTTTTATGCTTTTCCTCAAGTTTTTCTTTAATGCTATTTCTCTATTAAGCACTAGACTTGCACTCAGAAATCTTTAATAGTAATTTTTTAAAGAATATAAGGTAGAGGAATGTATTATGGTACACAAGAAACATGATAAATCAATCTTTGCCAGAGGGGAAATCCAGTCTGTTCTTTA